>NC_056744.1:473318938-473358938 GCF_019279795.1 Protopterus annectens | reverse complement strand
GAGTTCATGTAGGACGCAGCCCGGGACACCGTCTGGTCCCATTGATGCTGTGTTTTTTGCTTTGGAGAGGGCGGCTCTTACCTGAGCATCTGAGATGTCAGGGGGGCAGCACTCTGCTGTGATAGATATTTGCCCTTTTGGTGGGGAAGGGGGGGGAGAAGTTTCCACTGAACCTGTCAGCTAGGATGTTGGCAATGTCTGTGGGTTCGGGCTATTTTTTTCATTTTGGACTAATTCTGAGCATATCTGGGAATTCCCACCCAGGTTTCTAACATAACTAAAGAAAGCCTTGTGATTATCCTTAGTGTCCTGTGCAATTTTTCTCTTGAAGCTGTCCTTAGACAATTTTATGAGTGCCCGTAGTTTTTTGCTAATACTGATCAAAGATGCCTTCCCTTTTTGGGATTTTGCTCTATCATGTAGTAGCTTCCTCCTTCTATTGTATAGTTTGTTTATGGCTGGGGTCCACCAGGCAGGACGCCTGCCTTTGGAGGATTGGGTCTTGGTTTTGTTTGGGATTGCATGATCCATGCATTCCTGAAGGTATTCATAGAATGCATTTATAAAGGATTCTGCGGTCTGGGCCATATTTTCCACAGGCCCGGGGGCTTTGAAGGATTCCACCTCAGTTTTGAGGAGTGTGAAATTTGCTTTAGAGATGTTTTTCACTGTGGTTTTCTGGGTAGGGGCTGGGGTCGGGATGTGAATATCTAGTGAGATTAGTTTATGGTCTGATCTTACCAGTGAGGGATACACTTCTGGTCTGGAGCATAGAGTCCCCATGTTGGTGATGATCAGGTCCAGTATGTTTTCCCCTCTTGTGGGAGTGGTAACAAGCTGTCCCATAGCATTTGAGTTTATAAATTCTAAGAACCTTTGGGCTAGGGTGTTGGAGCTAGAGTAATGCTCCCAGTCTATGTTTGGGTAGTTGACGTTGCCCAATATAATGGTGTTTGGAGAGACCTTCATATTTTCCAGTGTTCTCACTAAGGCCGAGTGGGGTTCCTGGGTTTGGGAGGGTGGTCTGTAGCAGGCTATAAACTGGAAGGCAGTTTTACCCACTGTTAGTTGCACATGGATAGTCTCTGATGCTTTGTGCTGTGCCACCAACCTGGAGGTGTGGGTATCTTTGACGAATATTGATACTCCCCCTCCTTTTGTGGTTCGGTCCAAGTTTTGGGGCTGAAAAACATGGTATGAGGTATAACCTGGTAGTGCTGGGGTGCTCTCGGGAGCCTTGAACCAGGTTTCTGTTACTGCACAGATATCGATGTTCTCCATGCTAAGGAGAGTTCTGAGTGCAGAAAATCTTGAGGTTTAGACTTCTGGCATTGAGTAGCATTACTCTTAGTTTCTTATCCCTTGTGATACCTATGGAGGTGGGTTTGTCTTTTGAGCCTTGCCTAAAAAAGGCACTATGGGGGTGGCAAGAGCCTTTGCCAATATCCGAAAGCCCAGGGTTGACAGGTGCAAGCCGTCCCTTGCGAAGCATCGTGGCTTGTCGCGCATGTCATCCCAGGCTGACAGGCATTGGATCCCCTTTGAATGACACCAATACTTAAGCCAATTGTTGAAATTGATCATCTTGTCTTCATATTGTGGCATCGTTTTTGGTTAGGGTAAGATGCTACTCAAGGTCAGGGTCATACTGGCCTGGGCTACATGCTCAGAGAGCTCCTCTATGTCTCTTTTCATGTAGTCCAGGGAGGTAAGTCTCAGGTCATTCTCACCAGCATGGACAATCACCGAGTCATATTTGTACTTGCCTTGGAGTGACATGAGTGCTTGTGTTATGTGGTGGATCCTAGCGCCCGACAGGCAGCTCACCGTAACCTTTTCCTTGTTCAGCCTGGTGAGCGGGACGTCAGTGTGCCTGACGATAGAGTCACCTATTACAAGTGTACATATATATATATATATATATATATATATATATATATATATATATATATATACGTGTGTGTGTGTGTGTGTGTGTGTGTGTGTGTGTGTGTGTGTGTGTGTGTGTGTGTGTGTGTGTGTGTGTGTGTGTGTGTGTGTGTGTGTGTGTGTGTGTAGAAAGAGTGTAGAAAGAGAGAGAGAGAGAGAGAGAGATATACATACAAACACACACACACACATTTATATATATATATATATATATATATATATATATATATATATATATATATATATATATATATATATATATATAGAGAGAGAGAGAGAGAGAGATATTCACACACACACACACATACACACACACACACACACACACACACACACACGTATATATTATATATATATATATATATATATATACATATATATATATATATATATATCTATATATATATATATATATATATATATATATATATATATCATCATCTTCTTTCAGCTGTTCCTGTTAGGGGTCGCCACAGCAGATCACCTGTTTCCATTTCTTCCTGTCCTCTGCGTCTTGCTCTGTCACACCAACCACCTGCATGTCCTCTCTCACCACATCCATAAACCTTATCTTAGGCCTTCCTCTTTTCCTGTTACCTGGTAGCTTCATCCTTAGCATCTTTTTCCCAATATACTCAGCATCCCTCCTCAGCACATGTCCAAACCAACGTAATCGTGCCTCTCTGGCTTTGTTAACAAACATTCCAACCTGGGCTGACCCTCTAATATACTTATTCCTAATCCTGTCCACACTCGTCACACCCAGTGCAAATCTTAACATCTTGAATTCTGCCACATCCAGCTCAAACTCCTGCTTTTTTGTCAATGCCACTGTTTCCAACCCTATAACATAGCTGGTCTCACTACCCTCTTATAGACCTTCCCTTTCACTCTTACAGGTACTCGTCTGTCACAAATCACTCCTGACACTCTTCTCCACCCACTCCATCCTGCCTGTACTCTCTTCTTCACCTCTCTTCCACACTCACCGTTACTCTGAACTATTGACCCCAAGTATTTAAACTCATCCACCTTCGCCACCTCTACTCTTTGCATCCTCACCATTCCTCTATCCTCCCTCTCATTCACACACATATATTCTGTCTTATTCCTGCTGACCTTCATTCCTCTTCTCTCTAGAGCATATGTCCATCTCTCCAGGGTCTCCTCCACCTGTTCCCTACTCTCACTACATATCACAATGTCATCTGCAAACATCATAGTCCACGGGGACTCCTGTCTGATCTTGTCAGTCAACCTGTCCATCACCATTGCAAATAAGAAAGGTCTCATTGCTGATCCTTGATGTAACCTCACCTCCACCTTAAATGCATCCATCACTCCCACCGCAGACCTCACCGCTGTCACACTACCCTCGTACATATCCTGTACCACTCTTACATACTTCTCTGACACTCCTGACTTCCTCATACAATACCACAACTCCTCTCTAGGCACCCTGTCATATGCTTTCTCTAAATCTACAAAAACACAATGCAACTCCTTCTGACATTCTCTGTACTTTTCCATCAACACTCTCAGAGCAAACATTGCATCTGTAGTGCTCTTTCCCAGCATGAAACCATACTGCTGATCACTAATCATCACGTCCCTTCTTAACCCTGCTTCCACTACTCTTTCCCTCAACTTCATGCTGTGACTGATCAATTTAATCCCTCTGTAGTTGCACATCACCCTTATTCTTAAAAATCGGTACCAAAACACTTTTTCTCCATTCCTCAGGCATCCTCTCACTTTCCAAGATTTCATTAAACAATCTGGTTAAAATCTCCACTGCCATTTCACCTAAACACCTCCATGCTTCCACAGGTATGTCATATGGGCCAACAGCCCTTCCATTCTTCATTCTCTTCATAGCTATCCTTACTTCCTCCTTGCTAATCCATTGCACTTCATGATTCACTATCCCCATATCATCCAACCTTCTCTCCCTCTCATTCCCTTCATTCATCAACTCCTCAAAGTACTCTTTCCATCTCCTCAACACACTCTCCTCACTTGTGAGTATGTTTCTCTCATTATCCTTTATCACCTTTACCTGCTGCACATCCTTCCTAGCTCGGTCCCGCTGTCTAGCCAATCGGTACAGGTCCTTTTCTCCCTCCTTAGTGTCCAACCTTTCATACAACTCTTCATATGCCTTATCCTTAGCCTTCGCCACCTCTTTCTTTGCCATGCACCTCATCTCCTTATACTCCTGTCTACTTTCTTCATCTCTCTGACAATTCCACTTCTTCTTTGCCAACCTCTTTCTCTGTATACTCTCCTGTACTTCCTCATTCCACCACCATGTCTCCTTGTCATTCTTCCTCTGTCCAGATATAATACCAAGCACCTTTCTAGCCGTCTCCCTTACTAGCTCTGCTGTAGTTACCCAGCTATTAGATAACTCTTCACTGCCACCCAGTGTCTGTCTTAACTCATCCCTGAACTCCACCTCACAATTACCCTTTTTCAATTTCCACCATTTGATCCTTGGTGCTGCCCTCACACTCCTCTTCCTCAATGTCATCCTACAAACCACCATCCTATGCTGCCTAACTACACTTTCTCCGGTCACCACTTTACAGTCTCCAATCTCCTTCAAACTGGCCCTCCTACATAAGATATTATCCACCTGTGTGAATATTCCTCCACATATAGATAGATGCACACACACACACACACACACACACACACACACACACACACACACATATATATATATATATATATATATATATATATATATATATATAAACATTGACATGTGTGGATGCATCTCTCTCTCTCTTTCTGTCTCTGTGTACATACATGTGTGTGTGTATCTATCTATATCTACAGATGGGTCTACTTCAGATAATCAAAGTTTCAAAGCTTTGAACATCATATCGTCAAAGACCAGATGAGTGAAGTTTTAAAACCTTGAATGTTCTGAATAGAGATCACTGTATAGTGTGGAATGGCAAATTTACCATTTTCCTCACTGTAGTGCGAACTTGGAGTTGGTATATTTAAGTTGCAGGGAATGTGGGGGTGCAGGTGGGAATTACTCCCCCCCCCTGCAGAAATGTAAAAGAAAACTTTTTTTTTTTTTTTATTTTTAATTTGATGTTCAATGTTTCAAAACTTTGATCATCTAGTCTTCAGCGATATGATGTTCGAAGTTATGAAACTTCGATCAGCTGAAGTAGACCCCTACAGATATATATATATCTATCTATATATATATATATATATATATATATATATATATATATATATATATATATATACATATATATATACACACATTATTACTCTGTCTTGCAATATATCTATCTATATATGTGTATAAATATATATATATATATATATATATACACATAGGTTTACTATGAAAATCTCAAAATTTCAAATAAAAAATGTTCAGAACAGTGAATGGTATGCAGATTCAACCTTTTCATGGAATACTGAACATGATGTCTGAAAAGGAGGTTAGGTAAGTGCAACGCCTACTCTACACATCATATTTTTGCATGGTGGCAAGCCCGCCTCACCCCCAAACCACCTGCTAACTATATATTCCAACTCCGAGATTGCACTACAGTGAGGAAAGGGATGAATGTCCCAATCTGCACTGTACAGCAATCTCTATTCATTACATTGATAGCTCATATCAGCGACAGCACAGTGGCATTCCCTGATATGAACTCTTGATCATGTAATGGTCGGTAACATGGGAATCGGCCATCTTCATTTTGATATTCCCATCTACAGAGAATCTGCTTTTGAGATTTTGATGTTAAATCTATTCTCTGAAGTACAGGCCAACACTAAGGGACTCTGGCTAACAAAGTTTGCAGATGACTACAAACCGGGAGCCATTATTGAATCCCCAAACGATCTGGATACTCTACAAAACGGCCTTACAGAAACAGATGCTTGGTGCCAGAGCCATGGGCTCAAGCTCATTGCCAAGAAATGTATAGTTAACCCCTTTGGGAGAAAACATGTACCCATGAATTACCACATAGGTGGCAGTACACTAAACACTGAAAGTGTGATAAGAGACTTAGGGACACAGGTGGACAGTGTTCTCACCTTTGATAACCACATCGCCACAACAGTCAAGAAATCCTTCTATGTGGCACACCTCATTTCTAAGGGCTTTTCATCCAGGAAAAAGGAAGACATTGTCTCCCTGTACTCATCTCTCATTAGACTCATTATAGAATAAAACGCCCCATTTGGTATGTACCTCTCAAAACATCTGCAACAACTGGAAAGGCCACAGAAATACCTCACTAAAAGAATCACAGGCCTAAAGCAGATGCCCTACACTGACCACCTTAAAAAACTCCAGCTATACTTTGTCGCATATCGTCTACTCAGAGGCGATCTCTGCTTAACATACAAGGCCATGTCAAACCCAAAGCTGTTGGACATGCTATACTTAAAGAAATCCCAATCCCTCAGAGCCACATGCTCCAGGGAGCTAAACCTTGTCATCACAATAAACAAAACATGCTGGAGGGATAGGTTCCTGACCCAGAGACTCCCCAGACTCTGGAATAGACTGCCCATACATGTCAAGCAGAGCGCCTCTTTGGCCCTCTTCAAAAGGAACCTTGACAATTGGATGGGAGAAAGGAAATTCACCCCAGGGATCACTTCAGTCACCCTGCTAGACAGGGCTACAGGGAAGTAAATAGTGTGGGAAGAAATAGCCGGGGAATTGTTATGGCTAGGCTTGTATAGGCCCTAGGGCCGATAGCCTAGTACCAACCTATTAACATATGAACCTATATATATATATATATATATATCTACTGATTATATTTAATTATTACTTTGTCCTGCATCAGTAAATCAATGTATTAGATTTCAAACATTTGATCACCACTGAAAAACTTCATCAAAGTTGCAATGTTTTTGCAAATTGGAAAAAACTCACATGATACTATAAATGCAATACTAACTCTAACTTTGAGACTGAACAACAGCATGGAAAAAGGATCAGATCCCTTATTCTACTGTTTTCCAGTCATGATAAAAACACAAACCATGTCATCTCTTAGTAGTACAAGAGAAATGAAGATACCCATTTGCTTAAATAATATGCATTTTATTAATGTATTTCATCCACTGATATAAGTTCATCCAGTGAAATTTATTTTAACTACACACTGATGGTGTGTTTATGTGTGTGTGACTTCCTTGTATTACTGATTTTTATTTATTGTATTAACATCCTCAGTCTAATATTAACAACTCCTGCAACAGTACATTCAGAACCATGACTTCCAAGACTTTCACATATAACTGGATAGCAAAGTTGTATAGGAACTTGCCATAACAGTAGATGTCCATATAGACCATTCATTAAGGATATTGTGCATTGTGTTCTTCGTGTCCTTCACTGATGATATCTCAGACATCTACTGTCATGGTAAGGTGTTTTTAATATTGATCACTGCTGTAGTAGCCTTAACTATATGGGCTTTATCCTGCATGGGATATAACAGCCAGCAAGTTTCCAAACCTTTAGGGCACCTTTCATCCTCCCAAACCATATTCTTTTGCTAGATAGACAAGTTACCTTCAGGGAAAACCCTTCCACTTTACTTTTTTACTTGTTAAAAGTTATGTTTTGTGCACAATAAGCACTTTTAAGCTAGGAAAAAAATATTTTTTCATGGACTTGTGATATTTATGTACTTTTAAATGGAAGTGCACATTTTGACTTTTGTAGTAAAACAGTTGTTAAAAGCTGTTTAAAACTACATTTTTTGAGAAACTGTGTTTATTTTACTTTTTGGAACTGTGTAAAACATTTAAAATACTTTTTACAGTGTTTTTTTATGGATAAACATTGCCTTTCCCCACTATACTGTCTTAAAGACTATTGCTGCTAAGCTTCCCCAGGAAACAGGCACCATTTTCAGCTTGACCATGGAAGAAAGTACCAGTTCCTGAGTTAATAGGTAAGAAACTTTCTTACACTGTGAAGGACAACAACGAGGAAAAGAAAAGGCAAACACTACTAAAAACTCCTGTTGTCCACCACGGCAGTAAAACTTAATAATAAAATCAAAACTTTAATAAAAGCAACAAGGGCATGTTACAGATGAATGGCTGTGAAGCCTTATAAATACAAAAGCTGAACAGTCCTTTTTATACGATCTGAGGAAGACATATTTGCCGAAAGCGCTTATCAGAAGACTGAGGACTGTTTATTTTATGTTATATTCTTTTTATTAAAGTTTTGATTTTATTATTAAGTTTTACTGCCATGGTGGACAACAGGAGTTTTTAGTAGTGTTTGCCAGTTCCTGAGTTAGACCATTTTTTCAGCCATAAAAAGAAAAAGTTTGTTAAGCAGCCTTTGCCATCACACCAGATTTGTAATTTGCTTTGGCCTCAGGTGGGTGACTGTGCTGCGGCCAAAGCTGGTTCCTCAGACCATTCATCTTTTTCCTTGGACCCCTCTAGCATAGTACATGCAGTCACCATGGACTAGGGAATTAAGCATATTCTCTGTGGTTGTTGGGGTCTCTTCAGTGGATAAGGGATAGCCACTCTTGTTGGTCCTGGAAAAAGGAACATGGCATTTACCCCTACTCAGCGAAGATGTTGTACCCATCCCTGGGGAAGCTGTTGCTGGCAATACCTGTTCTTTTTTTCCAGATTTTACTATCAAAAATGAAGACTAACCATTTTTCTTCTGTAATTCCCAGAACCTTCACTCATTCCCCCATTCCTGTCAGTATTAGAGATAGTTTTTGTCATAGCATGCGGTTTCTCTTTCAGTCAGCCTGCTACCTCCAAGAAAGCAAATAGTTTGTATACAGTTCCTTAGTTTTTCAAGTTTCTATGCACTCACCCTGCAGCTCTAGCTTTAGTAAATCCCACTGCTGCCAAACATTTTGCTAATTCTAATCCGTGTCTTTCTGATAAGGATGGAAACATGTTTAATAGGTTTAGGGAAAAAGCATATGCTTCTACAACTTTTTCAGAATTCTAAACTGTCACTCTCATATATTGAAGTTTATCCTGACTAACTATGGAAGTAAGAGGAATGTTGTAGCATCGGGTTCCTGTTGTGAGGAAAAATCTGCATTATTTACTTAGTTTCTTCTATTTCTAAAGTCATTACTTACTGTTTAAAATATGTTTAAGACTCTGTAGATACTACCTCCAAGGCTGCTGCCACTGGTACTGTTTCAAGCAGGTTTACCTACCTGCATTCTCAGAACCTCCCAGAAGATGTCAAAAATGAAATTTTGAATTCTCCCTTGGATAAAAATTTGTTTTTGGACCCTCTGCTGCAGAGATTATTGAAAAGTATGATGAGATCAGTAAACGAATTCAGGAAGTCACTCAGCTTATTCAGCCTTCTTTCTTTAAACTCTTGAAAGGATTCACAGCTCCTTTGTTTTAACTTTGGCAAGGAACACGATAACCAGTTTCAGCAGAAAGCTGGTAATCAGACATTTAAGAAAGCAATGACAAAGAGGTTCCAAAAAGAAAGCAGGAACCTCCCAGAACAAGGGACAGTCAATTACTGCTTGCAGAAGTTCACTGTTTGAATACCAAGACAGATCATTCAGCTTTTACATGGGAAAGCAATGTTAAATAACTTACTGGTGACTTAGGTTAGTGGTTAGAGTTCTGGCTTTGCATGCAGTAGTTTGAATACCAAGTCAGGATGACTATATGAAGGGCTGTGTCCCCTACACCCACCCTGGCAGTACCTTATACATTCCAGAGAGTCTGAATCTCCATTTATTTCTTTGGCAACAGATTATTTCAGACAAATGGGTTCTAAATGTGGTCTGTTTATGATATGTATGTTAGTGGGAGAAAATTCCTCCTTTTTAGGGAATTCCTCTTCATCTACCAGACCATGCTCTTCTCTTTCTTCCTGTCTTACATTATATGCTGTCTCATGGGGTTATACAAATGTTTCTTCCTGCTCAGTTAGGGAAAGGGTTTTAATTAAAAATGTTTTACTGCCAAATAAAGAAAAATCTTGCAGACCAGTTCTGGATCTTTTTTCTTTCCTGAATCAGTTTCTGATAGTGTCTAAGTTCACCTTTTTAAACTATTACCTCTCCTTCCTCATTTGAGTTTTATAGTAATCTTAGATGTAAAAGAAGCATATCATAACATTATTACTCATCAAGATTTCAGGCATTTCTTAAGGTTTTGTGTGTCGGTATCACATTATCATTTCTCTCTGCCTTACACCTTGGCCATTCCACTGCTCCCCAAGTGTTCACAAACTTTCTAGCTCCTGTGATAGCCCATTGCAGGCTAAAGGGTATCCACATTTTTTCCATATTTATATGAATTATGTATCTCTGCAGAATCTTTTTCAGATTGTCATGAATCCCTCTCCTGGGTAAGAAATCTCCTAAACAGGCTCTGTCTCACAGGATTGCGTTTCTGTGACTCAGGGCAGACACATCATAACAAAGAGTTTATTTATTTATTTTTTTTTTACAGGAAAACATAGATTTATGTTTAGATCTATTTTAAAGTTGTTTCAGTGAAGGAATACCTCACCATTTTGGGTCATCGCATAGCCTTCATGATTCTCATAATATGTCTTGCAAGACACAACATTAGAAGATAAAATGGTATCTTAAATATCTTACATCCTAGAATAAATACACATTGTATTTTTATGTGTCTCACTTTTTCTACCATAGGATCATAGGAACTTACTAGGCTATTGGCCCGGAGGCCCTTACAAGCCTATCCAAGAATTTAGCCCATGTTCCGACAAGTCAGTACCCGATGCCCCTGTCCAGCATGGACACAGGTGTAATCCCAGTGGTGTATTTTTTGTTCCCCATCCAGTTATCCAGGTTGTGCTTAAAATGGGTTAATGAGGTACTCTGCTTGATGTGGAGAAGGAGTCTATTCCATATAAGGGGGAGTCTCTCAGACACTAATCTGTCCTGCCAACAAGTCATATTGATGCCACAGACCAGGTCGAGGTCACGCATGCGGGTTCTCAAGTGGAGCTTGACTTGCAGATATGCAGCAGCCCCATCAAGGCGGGGTCTGAGATTAAAGATTACTACTAGGCTAACTACCCTTGTGGGCCATTTTAAGCACAGCCAATTTCCCCATGTGAGAATTAAACCCTGTACCTTGTACCTGTAATGTAAGCACCTTAACCATTATGTCCACCTCATAAACATCCACCTCTGTTTGAGCTCCTATTTCTTCACAGAACTAATGCTAGCTCACGTACTTGGTTAAAGGAGCTAAACCTTGATCGGCAGATAAATAAGACATGTTGGTGTGATATATTAATATCCCAATGTATCCCTCACCTCTGGTATAAACTTCTACTTCATGTTAAGCAGAGTGTCACCCTTGTCACCTTCAAAGTAAATTAAGGTGATTGAATGGGCTGCCTCAAATTCTTCCTGGGTCTATTTTGTCTTGCTTTCCTTTAGGATAGATGGATGGAAATTTTGAATAAGGTTTTCTGACTAGGCTTGACATGGTTTACAGACTGATTGCCTAGTTCTTACTTATGAACCTATGAACCTAAATTCCATTTCTGAGGTTTGTGAAAAGGAAAATCAGTTCTCAAGGACTCATAAATTGTTACTAAGCTAATAACCTAGGGAGCCGTTCTAAGCCTAGCCAAGTTTTTCAAAAAGAATAATGATGCCCTGGTTCCAAATCAATTCAGTGCCAACTTCACCCCCCTCTCACCCCCTAAATGGCCCATCTCAATACCGGACGATTGGCAAATTCCAGTAATAATGGCCATACAGGTAAAAAATGCACTCTCCAAAGCTAAGAATACAGCATCCATGGGACCAGATGACATCCCGGGCTGTGTATTACATGAACTACAAAATGAACTGGTACCTCACTTAAGTGTCATGTTTAATCATAGTCTCACCTCAGGCTTCGTGCCCACTGAGTTACGCACAGCTACAGTTATCCCACTCCACAAGGGGGGATCCACCTTGGATCCCGGGAACTACCACCCCATCAGTTTGACGAGCCTGATCTGCAAGGCCATGGAATGTATTATCATGGAACTTATAAACAAAGACATTGGCAACCTTCAAACATTGGACCCCACCCAGTTTGGGTTTGTGAAGGGCCAATCTTGTCTCCTGAACCTGATTGACTTCTTTGAATCAGTCTCGAGAGCCGTAGACGAGGGTAAGGCGGTCCACACAGCCTATCTGGACCTCGCCAAGGCCTTTGACACCATCCCCAACTCTGGAATCATAGATAGACTTACTAAAATGGGCGTTAATCCCTACATCACTCGATGGGTTGCCAACTGGCTTACAGACATAACCCGCACTGTAAAAGTAGCTGACTCCAAATCCAGCTCCAGACAAGTGACAAATGGAATACCTCAGGGTTCAGTCCTGGGACTGCTCTTGTTTGGCATTTACTTCTCTAAAGAACAGGCCAACACTAAGGGACTCTGGCTAACAAAGTTTGCAGATGACTGCAAACTGGGAGCCATTACTGAATCCCCAAATGATGTGGATACTCTACAGAAGCGCCTTACAGAAACAGATGCTTGGTGCCAGAGCCATGGGCTCAAGCTCAATGTCAAGAAATATATAGTTAACCCCTTTGGGAAAAAACATGTACCCATGAATTACCACATAGGTGGCAGTACACTAAACACCAAAAGTGTGATAAGAGATTTAGGGACACAGGTGGACAGTGGTCTCACCTTCGATAACCACATACCACAACAATCAGGAAATCCTTCTATGTGGCACACCTCATCACTAAGTGCTTTTCATCCAGAAAAAAGAAAGTCATTGTCTCACTGTAGTCATCCTTCATTAGACCCATTATAGAGTACAACGCCCCATTTGTTATGTACCTCTCAAGACATCTGCAACAACTGGAAAGGCCGCAGAAATATCTCATTAAAAGAATCACAGGCCTATAGCAGATGCGCTAGGTTGACCGCCTTAAAAAACTCCAGCTATACTCTGTCACATATCCTCTATTCAGAGGCGATCTCTGCTTAACATACAAGGCCATGTCAAACCCAGAGCTAAAGAAATAGGAAGCAACGTGGTGCATGTACGGCAACTGCTCAGATGTAAAATCACCACTTAAAGAACAAAGATAGCCAGCAGAAATGGTGGAATACAAAAAGTATTTTAATGTAAAGCACATAACTAGGTATGGGGTAGTAAGCCCAACTACCTATCTCAGACTGGTTTTGGCTATAATAGCCTTCTTCAGTGAATTTAACAAAGCACATAATATCCATACAGATAAGTGTATTTATATAGAGTAACATAAAAGCAGTTCATTGGTAAATTAAAATTGGTCATTGAGACCAGGTGGGAATAAAGCCCCTAATTTAATGATCCATTTACGTTCCTTGAAATTAAGTAAATCATGTCAACCTGATTTATCCCTACATTTACCTACAATGCAGTCAATGACAGTAAAATAAAAAGAAGCAGAATTGTGTTTACAAACATGTTTAAACAAGGCATTATTGGGACGCTTATTTCTAATGTCACTAAGATGCTCCCCAATCCTAAGGCGAAAGGCCCTAGAGGTCTGTCCCACATAGAATGAGGAGCATGAACAAGTGACTAGGTAGATGACCCACTCTGTACTACAGTTAGCCCAGAAGTTGATATTGAAAACTTCAGACGTATTGCAACTACTGAATTCCCTCCTATGTTGAACTTTGTTACAATAAGTACAGTGACCACATGGTATACAACCCAGCACTGGGCCAACTTTCAGTGTATGTTGAGTAGAAACAATGGAGCTGGGACCCACTCTCTTATAGTGGCTAAACAGGGAACCCAATGTCCGACCACTTCTAAAAGAAAAAGAGCATCTGTCCCTCAAAAAAGAGTGTAATCTCTCCTCTGCCATCAAAATATTCCAACGTCTATTAATAATGTTCATAAACCTACGTGTGTTGCATCCAGACGTGGTCACCAGATGCACCAGAGAGTTAGATGGAGCTTGATGTTTGCCCTTGTATCGTAACAAGTCAGTTCTATTCTGGTTGGAAGTCCAATGACAAGCTGTGCTGACAGTACCAAAGGGGTAACCTCTCTCACGAAACCTGTGTATTAAATCATCTCTGGTGTTCTCAAAAGTTTGTTGGCTTGAACAAATCCTTTTGGCTCTGAGGAATTGTGACTTGGGGATATTCTGGATGATATGTCGGGGGTGGAAGCTAGTAGCATGTAAAAGTGAATTGTATTCAGGAAATTTCCTAAACACCAGGGTGGCTAGAGTGTCATCAGGATTCCTGCTAACCTCAACATCAAGAAAAACAATCCTAGATTTATGGATATTTACTTTAAACTCAATTCTCCATACATTTGCATTGAGATAGCCAATAAATTCTTGAAGATAGATTTCGTTCGACTTCCACACCAACCAACAATCATCCAGATATTGTCTCCAGATATCTAATTCATCCATATATATATTATGACTAGAGTCGTAGATCATAACCTCCTCAATATAGGCCATAAAAAGGTCCGCATAAATGGGTGCGAAAGAGGCACCCATTGCTGTACCTTTGACCTGCCAAAAGCATTGGTCCTGGAAGTAAAATACATTACTGGTAAGAACGTATTCAGCCAAGCACACTAAAAAAGTATTAAAGCCTAGTTGGTAAAAACCAGATCTTCCCAACCAAAAGTCCAAAGCCTGCAAACCTGCCCAATGCGGGATATTTGTGTATAGAGAGGTTACATCCAAGATACATAGCAGCCAGTGGGGCTCCAATTGCATGTCACAAATAATATCCAAGAACTGAGTAGTGTCCTGGATTCTGGCTCATACCAAGGATAGTAGTGGTTTCAGATAGTAAGTCAAATATTCAGATAAAGGTTCAGTGATAGAGCCATGCCCTGATACAATTGGTCTTCCAGGGGGACATCTAACATCCTTATGTATTTTGGGTAAAAGATAGAAATATTGTTTACACGGAGATGGAACCAACAACTGATGTCTAACTGCCTCCGTAATGATACCCTCTTCCTGGGCCTGTTATCAGAAATTAATCAATTTTGGTTTTGAAATGACTAGTTGGGTCCAGTGGCATAGCCATATAATATATTGTCCCGCTGCTTCTTCATTATAGTTGACCCTATCCTGAATCACTACCGCCCCACCTTTATCTGCTTATACAATAACAATTTCTTTGTTGTTCTTAAGTTCCTCTATACATTGTACCTCCTCTTTAGAAAGGTTATTATAAGATACCTGAAAATCTTTGAGGTTACAATGTAGATCCTTCAGGACATTAGCTTGAAAAGTGGATACTAGGTGTGACATAGGGGGAACAAAAGATGAATTTTTAAATCTAAACCCTGGAACTTCCTGAACAGTGTCATTTTCAAAAAACAATTTCAAATTAAGTAAACGACAAAAATTGACCACATCTTGGGCTGAACTGTATTCTGGAACAAAAAAGCCAGGGACAAAATTTAAGCCCTTTATTAAGAACTTTAATTTGCAAATCATTAAGGTGTACAGATGAAATATTATGTACATGCATGCTATTTGTTAGTGTTCTATCATCAGTTGTAACAGACCTTCCAAACCCTCCATGGGTTTGACATTTTTTATGTTTCCTCCCCCCTTGTCTGTACCTGAATCCAAAGGGTGTGACAAACTCCTTCTTTTGGGATCAAGTGAGGCATCTGTGTGGTTTCCCTCCCCTTCGGTGTTGGAGGATGTATCCTCCCCTGATGTGTAGCTCAATGATTCCGAGCTATGTTTCAAAATAGATTTGGGTCTTTTTTTCTTGGGGGCCAAAGGTTTGTTGCTTGGAAGCTGAAAGGTGACATTCCTAGGCATATCAAATGGTTTACCTCTTTCATAATCTCCTATAGCCCTTTGGAACTTTTTCAATTTTTTATCCTTTAGAACCTGTTCTAACTTGAGTAGTTCTGTTGTTAACTGGTTCACCCAGGAAGTGAAAGATCCACTAGATTCAAATGTGTTAGCCTCCATGCAAATAGTTTCTACCTCCTGAATTCCTAATTTGACCGCCCGATCATAGAAGTTAGCTAAGGCATCCACAAAACCCAAGGATGCTGATTGTTGGATCTGTGTCCATTCATCTGTTAATTGTTCATCAATATTATTTACCAAAGGTTGTACTTTGACCCTTAAACCATGTGGTGTGATTTTTTTTGAGTTGGTAAGCCTTGAACAGACGTAAATGCCAAACATTGGTCCGAAGACCTTTCATGCTTTTTCCCAACTTAAAAAACGATTCACATAATTTATCTGGGTCTTGAATCACCCCTGAAGAATCATTACCCGTATCTGATAAACCTAAACCAAAAATGGTCAAATCATTCATATCAGATGCTAGGCCTTTTACAAAAGGACTCAACGCCATGTTGCAAAAAACATATACAAACCTCCAAAAAAAGTTAGTGAATCAAACAATTCTGCAGACAGCAAGAATAAGGCTGATATATATGTATATATCCTATCCAAAACCAACCTGTTGGATCAAAAATTATACATACAACAACACAAAAATTAGTACCATATATTCCTATTAGTTGGAACCTGAAATTAAGTAGAATCAAAAATATATGGTAGATTATGTATATTGGTGGATATAGAATGCAGTCATAGACAAATATAGACCCAAAAATAAAAGAGTCTGGCAAATGGTAGCAAACAAAGATACAATGGTCAGCCCTTGTGATCTAGCCTGAATAAAACAGAAAAATCACAATGCTGCGTATCAAACCAAACCAAAACCACTAAATGTGGATCTTGAAATGACCAAAATTGTCAACTCCTATTTATAAAATGTCCAAGAGAACAAAAAATAAATGCTGTTGATACACAAATATTAATGATACAATAGCTAGCCCCTGTGGTCACATAGGCATAATCCTCTTAATCAAATAACCACAATGCTGCGTATCATCATAATAGAGATAGAGCCACACTAATCAGCCCAATAAAAATTATTCAAAATATCCACTCAATATCACAACCACCTGTGAATTCCAAAAAACATATATCATGGACTCAGTTATTGTGTTGATATTAAAACGGCCATAAAAATATATGTGGCTCCAATTGTAAAGTATATATAAGTTGCTGTAAGCAGAAATGACAATTTTCAAAAAAATTTACTAGAAGAGGAAATATAATTATTATAATATGTATTGCAACCAGGTCAACCCCATAAGACCATATAACAACCTTGGCACCACCAAATGACTATACGTTGGAATGCTAAGAAGCTAAAGGAGACCTAGCCCCCAAGGGAAAAGAGACCCAAATCAGTCACCAATACAAGATCATTAAATGAAAACTAATAGGAAGAACCATAAAGTTTAAAAAATGATAATAAATAACATCATATTCAATGCTGGAAGGCAAAATATCTGTGGTTCAATCATTTATATGCATTTTGTAGATATAATGAAATTATGTATCCACACAATGCCCCTAAAATCAACAATGAATTAACATAATGCATGAACATTAGACCCTGAACCAAAGTTAAAGCAAATAGTAGAATGCACATGAATTGTTAGACAAACCATGTTATGTATATATTACATGGTATGTAAAAACATAATGAAAACCCACTGTTGACCATAGATTTGCAAACTAAACAATAAGTGCTGAGGCCATCTGGCTGTTCCCTTTATAGCAGTGACACAAAACTGCCCATTTAAACAGTACAACAAAAATATATACCTAGGAAAAATCCCGTTAGTATATAAATGACCTGCATATTATATAAAGATGAAAAAAAAAATATATATATATATATATATATATATATATATATATATATATATATATATATATAATAAATAGGGTGATGACGCCATCCATTGATTAGTTACTAATATTGCATGTAGCAACCCTAAAATAAAATTTGCAGCATAGATCTTAGCAAAAAATATAATCATGAGTCCCACCAGAGGAGGGAATCGTAACTAGAAACCTGATGGACCCAGCAAAAGCCTGCTATGTGGCCATGAGGAAATATTAAGTAACGAAGCACATAGATCTCAGACAATACACTCAGCCCCACTGTATAGAAATAATAATCACAATATGTCCAAAAAGTCAAATCAAACATCCAAAACTGGATAGACGACGTCCATAACTTTGAATTTGACCATAGACACCTTCTCAAAAAGGTAAAAAAAGTGAATCGGTCAAAATGGAAACATAAAGTCACCTGTAGTTGTTAGTCCATAAGTGACAAAGCACAGAGACCTGCCATCCCTTGCACAGTCCCGCTGCTTTCCGAAACTGGAAGTATTGATGGTAGTCCCAAAACTACAAATCAACAATCCAAATGAGGTAAAAGTAGTTAAAATCTCCAAAATCCTGAAAAAAACAAAAAATCCCATATGACAATTTAGTCCATGGCTTGCTTGTAGATCCATTAACATCAGGAGGCCATGAAAACAAAATACAAGAAATCCATATTGGAACCGATGTATACTGAGCGATACATCCACCAGACAAAGAAAACCCAGTCAAACGACCAAAAAGCTTCCAACCAACTGCCCAAATGTTAGTAAAAATGAGAAAACTTCCACTCGCAAGGAGGGAAACCACCAGACACCACCAGCACCAAAAGGGGAGGAAGAACCAGGAAGCAACATGGTACACATACGGCAACTGCTCGGCTGTAAAATCAACACTTAAATAACAAAGATAGCCAGCAGAAATGGTGGAATACAAAAAGTATTTTAATGTAAAGCACATAACTAGGTAGGGGGTAGTAAGCCCAACTACCTATCTCAGACCGGTTTTGGCTATAATAGCCTTCTTCAGTGAATTTAACAAAGCACATAATATCCATACAGATAAGTGTATTTATTTAAAGTAACATAAAGGCAGTTCATTGGTAAATTAAAATTGGTCATTGAGACCAGGTGGGAAAAAAGCCCCTAATTTAATGCTCCATTTACGTTCCTTGAAATTATGTAAATCATGCCAACCTGATTTATCCCTACATTTACCTAAAATGCAGTCAATGACAGTAAAATAAAAAGAAGCAGAATTGTGTTTACAAACATGTTTAAACAAGGCATTATTGGGATGCTTATTTCTATTGTCACTAAGATGCTCCCCAGTCCTAAGGCAAAAAGGCCTAGAGGTCTGTCCCACATAGAATGAAGAGCATATCAGTCCTGGGACCACTCTTGTTTGGCATTTATTTCTCTAAAGTACAGGCCAACACTAAGGGACTCTGGCTAACAAAATTTGCAGACAACTGCAAACTGGGAGCCATTATTGAATCCCCAAATGATATGGATACTCTACAAAAGCACCTTACAGAAACAGATGCTTGGTGCCAGAGCCATGGGCTCAAGCTCAATGCCAAGAAATGTATAGTTATCCCCTTTGGGAAAAAACATGTACCCATGAATTACCACATAGGTGGCAGTACACTAAACACCGAAAGTGTGATAAGAGATTTAGGGACACAGGTGGACAGTGGTCTCACCTTCGATAACCACATCACCACAACAATCAGGAAATCCTTCTATGTGGCACATCTCATCACTAAGGGCTTTTCATCCAGAAAAAAGGAAGTCATTGTCTCACTGTACTCATCCCTCATTAGACCCATTATAGAATACAACGCCCCATTTGGTATGTACCTCTCAAGACATCTGCAACAACTGGAAAGGCCGCAGAAATACCTCATTAAAAGAATCACAGGCTTATAGCAGATGCCCTACACTGACTGTCTTAAAAAATCTCTAGCTATACTCTGTCGCATATCCTCTATTCAGAGGCGATCTCTGCTTAACATACAAGGCCATGTCAAACCCAGAGCTTTTGGACATGCTACACTTAAAGAAATCCCAGTCTCTCAGAGCCACACACTCCAGGGATCTAAACCTTGTCATCACAATAAACAAAACATGCTGGAGGGATAGGTTCTTGACCCAGAGACTCCCCAGACTCTGGAATAGACTGCCCATACATGTCAAGCAGAGTGCCTCTTTGGCCCTCTTCAAAAGGAACCTTAACGGTTGGATGGGAGAAAGGAAATTCACCCCGAGGATCACGTCAGTCACCCTGCTAGACAGGGGTCCAGGGAAGTAAATAGTGTGGGAAGAAATAGCCAGGGAATTGTTGTGGCTAGGCTAGTATAGGCCCTACGGCCGATAGCCTAGTACCAACCTATGAACCTATAAAGAGGACATTAAGGGCCAGGCATTAATAAGCTACCTCTGCCCATAAGGGACATGGGTGCTAGGCCTAGTGTAAATTTCCTATTCCCCATCTACTGGTCTAGGTTGCTCTTAATTGAGTAATAGCAGACTCATTTTACATGGACTGTAAGCTTGTTCCTTATGAGAGGCAGCCAATGGCACACATATCTGTCTCTCCAGCATTTTCTGTTTAAATCACAGACAAAATTCAGGTCCCTAGACCTTATATTTCTGGTACTGTTTCACTTATGGATATGCAGGAGATTCATAAGTGTTGGGTTTGTGGATGCCTTGTAAGCCAAGCATAGATCACCCCTCAACAATCTTTAGGAGACTGAGTGGAAGGAAAATGGTGTTTAGGTGCCCTGCATTTGGCTGGTTTGTTATGTCTTGTATTCTTTTTGTAAGGAATGCCTGAGGTCTCTCCAGCTGCTGCATATGCCTGGTTAGGTAATACTGAAGGCAGTACTGTACTCTATGATTGGTCTGATAAGGGCAGAGTACAGTGGGATAATGACTTCTTTGGACGTAGATGACATGCCCTTACTTATAATTTGCACAACATAAAAGAATTTCCACACTGCTGTGGCCACATGCTGGTCAAAGGTAAGGCTACTGTCTACTCAGATTCCTGATTAATGGGTCGACTCTTAGGGGAATATTATCAACATAGTAATCAGCTGAGATGGTTGACTTCCCAAAGACTACAATTATGCATTTCTTACAACTGAGTTTAAGACCATGGCTTTGGCACCATTTATTAGCCAGTGATAGGCCATCTTGAAGAAGCTAGTGTCTGAAGGAAAGTTGATGCTAACCCCCAGCTTGCAATAATCTGCAAACTTAGCCATAAATCTTCAGCATTTTCTTCCATATCAGAGAAATAGATGTCAAAAAGGAGCAGGGCCAATACTGAGCCCTGAAGGACTCCACTAGTGACTGGCCTCTTGGTGAAGGTGGCCTCATTTATTTTGATATTCTGGGTCTTAGCAGTGAGCCATTTGGCTATATAGTGGGTGAAAAAGGGTTTATACCTAATTTAGTGAGCTTTACTATAATGCTTGAGTGGGGCATTGTATCAAAAGCCTTGGGCAGGTGGGGACATCAAATGTCACAGAATTCTCGTCTCCCAATCTCCCTTCCTGTTCCACAACAGTCAGTCACAACAGATGCCTTGGATTTTTCTTGGAGTAGTGTCACTGTGTAAAAAGTATAGGGTATTTAGGATAAAAAAAGTAGACCAAAACTCATAAGCATAAAAGAGATGCTAGCTCTTATAAATGCTCTCAACTCTGTGAATCATCTGTGTTACCCATAACTTCTTCAAGTGTTTACAGACAATACTACAGTGATGTGATACATAAACAAGCAAGGGGGACCAGATCTCACCAATCATGCACAATCATTCTCTACAGGCATATTACATTCCATTACAGCAAACATGTGTAGCAAAAAAGCTGAGGTGAACCTGGGCACACACTCACAAATGGAAACTGAAACAGGGGATTTTCCAAAATTTGCGCAACCTGCGAGGAAGTCTTTCTGCCTCCTTTCTAAACAAATCACTGTGAAACTTCTGTTCCAGGACTCCATGTAAGAAGGCCTGGAAAACATATGCCTTTCCTTTTCCTTGTACAGAATGCCCCCCCCCCCCCCCATCCACTGATATCCAGTGTACTTCTGAAGATTCAAAAGGCCTCCCTGAACATCACTGTGGTGACTTTCTTTTGGCCCAGGCAACAGTGGTTCTCCCTTCTTTTGGAATTGGTCAGAGGTGATTATCACACATTTCCTCATGGACTGGATTAACTCACACAAGATCAGGTGTTTGATACATCTCATCCTCAAACACCTTCAGTTTACTGCCTGGATGACAGGATGTTAATACTTTTCAAGCACCTGTTTACTAAGGAAGTGCAACAGGTATTAATGGAGGCAAGGAAGCCTGCTACTTGAAAATTATATATCAGCAAATTAAATAGGTTTTCTAGTTGATGTCAACAAAAGTACCAGCACTCATTCAGGGATGGTGTTTTTCTGTTTTTCCAGTATTTGTGTCAGTTAGTATCATATGAACTTTCTTATTCCTCTATCAAAATTCATTTGTCGGCCATTTCAGCATATCTGCTCATGTACACCTTTTTCAGTGCAGTCTCATGTGAAAATGTTTTTGAAATGGGTTTTGCATATGAAGCCTCGTAACTAATGACTTGTTCCTACTGACTTCAAAGGTGATAAGGAGGGAGAGTTAGAGTGCAAAGAACTTAAGTGGCAAATCATGTTTGATGCACACACCTCACCAGGATTAAATAATGTTAATTACAAGGTAGTTCTTAACATGAATTTTAATTTAAAAAACGTAATTAGGATTCATTAATATTTGTAAATTTTTAATGTAAACATGTATATTGTTAATTGTTTGTTCTTGGTAATTGTTTGTCTAATGAGTTATTAGTTATTAGTCTATTTATCAGAACTGGTTCAGAAGAAGGCATGACCTAAGTTGAAAGCACTTAAGTATTAAAGAGTTTGGGCATTACTTTCTGGTGTTCTCTATTTTATCTGGGGTATTTTTGTTTTTAGAAGAAAAGACACTTAAAACCTTGGATATCCATAGACAATACAGTATTGCCTTGACAGAACAAAGTGTCTTAGAACTTCTGATCAGTTGTTCATTTCTTGTGAAGGTAAGAAGGGACAACCTGTGTCAAAGCAGACTATTTCCAAATTGTTGTCACAGGCTTTTTCTTTTTGTTATTACCACCCCAGCAAACCTATTCAAGCCAGGGTCAAGACTCACTCTTCCTAGGCCTTGGCTTCATCTATGGCTTTTTTGAAAGGGTTGTACTCTAGAAGTATTCTACAAGCAGCAGTTTGGTCCTCTGTGCATACATTTACAAAGTTCCATAAATTAGATTCCTTCTCCAGATATAGAACAGACTTTGCTAGGAACAATTTCTAAGGCTCCTGGACCTTCCGCGTACACCTCTCAGTTATTTTAAGCTATGGTAATATACTCAAATAGCTTAGGCTACTGCAGCAGTGATCAAGAGACCATATAAAACTATGTAAGTAAACGTACCTTAACTGTAGATGTTTGAATGATCATTGCTGTATTAGATGCTACCACGCTCCACCCCCATTGTTTTTGTGTCTTTTTTAAGCCAGGGTGTGGACATTTATTTTTTTTTCATTTCCCAGCAATGGAGCAGGACGATTTGCTGTACATGTTGATCTGGGCAGCCAATTGGTCACAGCGTCAGTGACATACAACCATGAAGATCATAGCAAAATGATGTGAAATAACTGCATTTATAGAAGTTGACAAGAAAATATACCTAAAATGCATAAAGTAACACCTTTGGCTGAAAAAAGAAATCACATCAAAATATCTATCTCTGTGATAAATGCATATTGATTACTTATCCATGCAGGGGAAAATTTATGGAGATGATCTCATTTAGGTTCACAGTGCTTTTGTAATTATCTCTGTAACTATCTGGTGCTAACAAAACTGTACTGAACCATACTTCATTGTACTACTCCACTGTATTGTGGATGGACTAGTCACTGAGTGCAAAGCCAACACAGAACAATGTGAATCATTTCCTTTTAAATGTCTAGGTGTACAAAATATGTAATCACACATCAAAGATATTAAAATTTTCACAGTCAGTCCCAGCTCTGTTGCATAGAGGGATGGTTCCCATACTGCAAGCAAACAGACTGAATTTGACTAGCTGCTTGGGTGCTGGCAGAACCAGGAAAGGGTGGGGATGGGGCTGGTAAGGAGTGGCCTTGCCAGCTCATCCACTCCTGGAGGTGAGAGTATCTGCCTGCAATATGGCACATCCCCCATGATGGGGATGATGCCATAATTGCTTAGCAGATTGCCATTAGCATGTCAGCATTGAAAGGGGACCAGAGGTGACTGACATTAATTGGGGTTATTCATGAGATATCAGTAGCTCCATCCATTTAGAGCTTGGAAAAATCCCCTCGTGTACTGGTCAACATATATGATGCTGCCTCCAGCACTATTCCATGTCCCCTTTTCAAACTGCTTTGGTGTGGTCCTAGCCCCAGGTGACAGTACCAGGGATACTCCAAGCAAAATGGTCCAGCTGAACAGCTGATGGTCTACTGGAGGCTTTTCAGAAGGGGACAAAACATTTCCACAGTGATATATTATTTCTGAGGAACAATGCAAATTTTCTGAGACTTGTGCTCAAAACCTGCAACAATTTTTTATAACTACTATAACTATTTTTTATGTACAAGGTTTAATACATGATATTATCACCTTGCTAGAAATCTACCCTTTCATACAGAACAGGACTTCCTAAGCAATAGTAACTGCTCCTATACATTTTTGGGGAGGGAACAGATTGCTGAATCTGTCAATAAATCTTCTAGTGGTATAAAAATATGCTTAGATCTAGTTGTTTAGAACAAACTCAGTCTAGTTTTAGTTGAGTTGGAACTATATGAACTGTGTAGAAATACCACATCACTTTCATCATTTGTTATGCTGCACTTTTTATGTTGCACACGTTTTCTGATATTCATCATTTCAAAGCTCCTTTGGCTGACCCCAATAGATATTTTTATGTTTTGTTTATCAAGTACTGCAAGAATCTACACACCAAAATTTGCATCAATGATACTAAATTCATTAAACTGCTTATCTGTGGCTTTAAACACAGATAATGGGGTGCTGAATCAAGGTGCAGACATGCATGCAAGTGTCGCAATGAAAATATAATGCATCTCCTGATTCAAAATTAGTAAGCACAGAGTTATCTTTTCCACCAACTCAACCTGTGAATAGTGTTTGTTCTTTTATCAAGGAAAGCTTTTCAAATTATACCTGAATTGGGAAATTCTTCTTGACTAGATGTTTTTCTTATTCATTGAGAGATTCACTTTGAGGTATGGAATCAAATTCATTATAAGATTCACTGGAATAAATTATTTGAAAATATTATTCTAATAATCATGTATCCATCATAAAATTAATTAAAGACACTTTCTTGCAGACTGCAAGAAGCTTAATCGGCTGTCTAGTTTAACAACCTCCGGCACAGACCTTTCTTCTTTTCCACAAATCAGGATGTCTCAGGTTGCTGATAAGTTACATAAAACATGCAGCATACTTTCAAAAATAACAGCTGCATAGTTCCCATGTCACTTGATATGCAAGAGGGATCTCTGCATTGCGTAACTGCCCAGATGTGTTCTTCTGCAGGTATCTCCAATTTGGCACAATCCTGAAATTTCTCTAACTCTAGTGCTTAAAAACAAATGTGCCTCCTTTTAGAGGGCGTCATGACATCAAATGTTAGGTTGAGAGGGTATACACCTCTTGCATTTTTAAATCTGACAACCATGCACAGAGCTAGGTTGACATGAACAAATGCATCAAAAACACATGATTGTTTGAGTTGAACAAAAATCCACCCATTGATAGTGTTTGAAGAGACTGTTCAGACAAAGAGCAAGGCAAGGGGATGACAAACTCTCAACACAGTAGGCCTGCTCTCAAATCAGATTTTATCATTAGTATGTATCTGCTATATCAGACTTACAAAGAGTCCTCCACTAGGTAACCCTTGAGAAGAGTTTGGAGCAGTAGAAATACTCCCCCACCAGAAGTAGGCAAACACTTGAAGCACCGATGTGACTCCTAGAATTGTGGGCTAAACAATATTAGCATAGGAGTTCCAAGTCCTGCAATTATCGGCTAAGAATACTGAAAAAAGAGGCCTGACCTCTAGAATCATGTGCTAAGCAACAGTTAACAGTGACAATGGATGCCCAACTTCTGCAAGTATGACTAAGCAATATTGACAAAGGAGGTCCAATTCCAGGAATCACAGACAATGCAGCAATGCTATGTAAAGGTGTGGCTATAGCACATATGCCATGGTAAAGTGGTCTTTGGTAGCAACATTTGCCATTCTGTAGGTAGTCATAGGATAGCAAAAAACACTGCAGCTAGCAATCTGCTTGAAAAGCATTTTGCTGAAATACTATAATGCCTTCCTTATGTTTAGCAAACAAGACATTTGTTATATCTTTATGAACAAATGTACTCTCTTCTGGTAAAACATGAAATGACAGAACCCTGAAACTAGCAATATTGACAAAGGAGGTCCATTTCCAGGAATCACAGACTATGCAGCAATGCTATGTAAAGGTGTGGCTATAGTACATATGCCATGGTAAAGTGGTCTTTAGCAGCAACATTTGCCATTCTGTAGGTAGTCATACGATAGCAAAAAACATTGCAGTTAGCAATCTGTTTGAAAAGCATTTTGCTAAAATACTATAATGCCTTCCTTATGTTTAGCAAACAAAACAACAGCTGTTCTATCTTTATGAACACATGTACTCAGAACCCTGAAACTGCATTTGAGTGAAAAATAAGGAGCACATGAGTCTTGTGAGATGAGAGGCAGGGTTCCTGAAAAATAAGAATATGCATCTTGCAGATCCTGTATTCACAAATGGCAACCATGAAGAAAAAACATCTTACAGAACTGAACTTCAGGGTAATCAATCTAGAAGGTGTCAATATGGCATGGACAAGCCTGTCAGTCTTAAGTTCAAGCCCAAGAAGGGTTCTTCAAAGACTGGCAGAAACTCATAAACTGCTTAAGGAACTATTTAACTAGCTAGCACTGGGCCACAAATGTGCCCTTCAGGAAGTCAGAATGTATTAATTCTGAATCCACGTTTTCTCTCATAAAAACTGTTAAAACTCAAAGGAGTAAAGAAACATTTAGGGTTACATTGCAAAAGAAGGAATTTGTAAATGCTTGCTAAATCATTCTGCAAACTGTGCTTGTAAAATACAGACTTTTGTTAAAGAGAATAATTTTACTACATCTGACTGTTTACTGGGCAGACATCAGGTTGCAGTGAAAGAACTGTCTGTAGGCCCAACCATGTGGCAGATTCATTAATTATTACTAGTTTTCTGGAAATAATTCAAGAACTGAAAACTGTGTTTAAATCTTACAAAAAAGAATGGAAGATCATCATGTTTAAGCCTTACAAACAAGTATGGAACATCTGCATCTGGGAATAAGGCAAACCTTCTCCTTCCACTTGGAGGAATTAATTGAATTCGTGGAAGCAATGTCAGATAAGGTTGGGATACATACATAGATATATACATACAAACATTTCAAGCATGGGCATTAATGCCATTCTAGCTTACCAGTATACCAAAACACTTGTCCCCATAATGTGTCTAGGCTGTTCTTAAAAATATCTAAACTAGTATTTGCTTTAATGCAATTTGGTAGTCTGTTCCATGCATCAGCTGCTCTGTCAGAGAACCAATTAGTACACTTCTCATTCCTATAGAATCTTCTCCGTAGGTTATCTGATGATTCTCTAGTACTTTTTGATAACCCCAAACATTCCCAGAGGTAGTTGTCTCTAAATGCCTATATACCTGAATAAGACCTCCTCTTAGATATTTGTAAGAGATACTGTACAAGTTCTGATATTTTAGTCTTTCAGAATAACTTAAATTTTCACATCCATGGATGCTCTTGGTATATTTCCACTTTACTCTTTCCAGTTTACTCATGCTTGTTTTCTTATAGGGTTTCCATATTGTTATTCCGTACTCAAGTTTGGGTCTGATGTAACTAACATATTTTGATTTCCTAGACTTTATAAATCTTTTATTACACTTTATAGTCCTATAACTATCATTAACCAATTTGTTGATATGATAAGAAAAACTCATAGCCGGATCTACCCATATACCCAGGTCCTTAAATGAATTTACACTTTCAGTCACTGTGTGCTGTATTAAATATTCACCTTTCAGTTTATGTCTCCCAAATCTCATATGCTTAGTTTTTTATGTTTTTATCAACATATTATTCTCCTGTGCCCAAATGGTCAATTCAGTCAAGTTATTTTGCAGACATGCCTTATTTGTAACACATGTAATCAGTTTACCCAATTTCAGGCCGTCTGCATATAGACTGTAGAACACCTCAGATGAAAAATTAGGTCTGAAAGATACAATCTAAACAAGTAAGGGCCTAGGACAGAGCCCTTTGGGACACCCTGACTGTAACCAAGGATTTCACCTGTCCAGTTGCTGTTATATACTTGCCATGTCCTATTTTAAGCCATGCAGCTTTCCATTTTATCGAGAGTACATCAATACCTACTTGTACTAGTTTACTGATCAGTGTTTTGTGTATGACCCTGTCAAATGCTGAAGTTAAAATCTATATAAATTGCATTAAATCACAATTTTTCATTCATAGTTGTTATTATATTAGAACATCATGTTAAGGTGGTAATAGATCTACTTTAAACATATGCATGCTGATATATGGTTTCAAGTCCCAACCTACCCAGTTCTGACAATAACTTATCCAATATTACCTTCTTTATTATTCTTCCACAACATGAAAGTAGACTCAAGGGTCTGTATGACTCTGGGTTTGTCCTACTCCCCTTTCCCTTAAAGACAGATTTAATAATCGCATGTCCTTAATCTTAAGGAATCTCCCTATATATATATGACATAGTGAATAATAGATATAATGGTACCATAAATTTTTGCTGAAGTGTTCTCAGGTCATTGTTACTAATTCCATCTCCTCCCTGAGCTTTGTTTGGATCCAGTTTGTGCAGTTCTTTTTCAATATAATCTAATTTGATTCCAGTATCTGGAGTTACCTGGATGCCACTAGGACAATGTAGGACAACTTACGCCTTTTGTGCAGCCAAACTGTTTTGCATAATATTTTACAAATATATCTATAATCTGCTGTGTCTGAGAATAAATTTTAGAATTTGCAAAGAGTTTATCAGTTTGTGTGTCTTTACTCCTGCCACATCTTATGTGTCTATAAAAAGTTATCCTATTATGCTTAATATCTTTATATACATTTTCTTCAACTTTTTATTGATCTTGTCTCACACTATGCTTAATCTGATTGTCCAACTTGTTTATTTCATTTTCAAAGTTGTAGTTCAACCTCTCTTCCATTTCTTATTTATTTTGTCTCTCACCTTAATCAGATATTTTTTGTCTCTCAACTTAATCAGATATCTTGTTCTTATGGAAATATATCCCCTTGATGTTGTATGCCTAGATCCTGATGTTCAACATTTTTTTTGCACTCAAACACGGATATTTAAAGAAATAGTCATGCCTAGGTCCAAGTAACAAAAGCATATCTGTGCTTACTAAAATGGGAGATGTAAAAAAACAGGAACAGAGAAATAATCTCTACCTCATGTATTATGTGAAGGTATGGAGAAAAGGATTATGCTACAACTTTTTCTGGGTGGAATGGTGTTGGCTAGTTTGGACTTTAAAAAGTATGAATTTAAGGGCTTCAGAATGGATCCAGTGTATTGCACATTCTAGCTCTCAATCTCTTACCTACAGGATCAGAGACAAATCCAGAAATAATCAAGGACAATCAGGACACCTTTTTAAATAGTACTATTAAGCTGAGAAACTGACAGAATAAGAAAATGTGAAGTGACAAGCATTTTCTGAAGAAAAAGAAGTCCATAACTCTAATTCGTGTTATTAATTAAGTGCAATTCATTACCTTTTCTTCAAAATCTCCAGTTTTAGGGAGGATTGAGAGGGACAGTAAAATCAGTGATACTTTGAAATTATTCTGTTTTGTAGAAACCGGGGTCTTTCATTACCAGGTAAATATAAACAGAAATCCATACTGCTTTTTTAAGAACGTTTTAAACCAAAAAACAGCATGAAAACATTTATAAATGAAATTGGAGAAAGAAAAACAATGGCACTTACTTGTTTTTCAAAATTAAGGCTGCTGCTCTTTTAACCAGATCTTCTGTGTCAGCCTCCCTAGAAAAATAAATGGTACGAAGTACATTACTAGACAAGACAAATAATGTTGCAGATAAGACAAATACACACACACACACACACACACACACACACACACACACACACACACACACACACACATGTGCATGCACACACACACACACACACACACACACACACACACACACACACACACACACACACACACACACACACACACACACACATTTAAACAGTCTGGTGAGTGGAGGCAACCAGACTCCAAGAATATGTAAGTGTCTGAATGTTCTGTGATATATGTTTTGTCTTACTTTCGAAATATAATTACTTGTTAGGTACATTTTTACTGATACACAGAAGAATAATGTCTGTGTCCTGGCATTATTGGGTGCATGCACAGATAAAAATCAGTGATGTTTTTTACACACACACAGCAGTACTAGTTATGAACTTAATTTCAGCAAACAGTGCTTGTGCCTTGTGCAACATTGGTACTGCCACACCAGATTAGTCGCTGCTGTTTAGCAGTCGTCAAACAGCAGAAGCGGTAAGATTTATCCCATTGAGGAGTAATGCATACTTGTCACTGTCCCTGCTTTCACAGACCTTCCCTGATTTTGTTCATACTTTTGCTTTATCCTTCATAAAAAGTCTGATTTGCTGGTAAATCATTCAGGATTACAAACAGTCAATTAATCCAGACATCTGAGTTTTATACTGATTGTCCAAAAATAGATGTTGATGCAAAATATGTTATTCTAGTAACTTTTTAAGTGAATTAGAGAAATATTTAAACATATTTATGATTCTGAGCATTTATTCTATTATTTTTGGGATTTTACTGAATTCTTAAGCAAAGAAATTGAGTTATAGTATCTGGTGTTATGGTATTAGTTATAAAACTACCTGAAAGAGAAACTATCCCTGACGATCGGAAGCATCAGCTCTTCTTAAAATCCAAAGTTTGCACTGAGGTAAGTCACTCTGGACTGCTGATCCTTCTAGTGCTTATATTGTTCATGTTCATTATCATCTTCATCCTAACAGGGTCATATCACAGCCCTGTTCATGTTAAAGAGCATAATTAGGAAAGTAATGCATTTTTCATTCCTCATTTTTCCCCAATCAGCAGAGGCTTTTGTGGGGCCCCCACACAGATAAAGATGATTAAGGGGGCCCCCTGCAGCCATGGTTTTGCAGGGACTAAAAGCTGGCTATGTAGTTAGTTTTAGAGGAGAAAATGTCCAAAAGCAGGGTTTAACTAAGCCAGGAGCACTATGTCAGTAGTAAAATATTTAATGGCATTCTGATGCCTGTTACTTGACAAAACACTGTTACTACAACCAGAAATATCTTTGAATTTTAAGGGAGATATAAATAAGAGTTATTACCCTCATAGTTTATTAAGTATGCAAGACTGCTGCACTAGCTTTTGTTGGTTTTACAGATGTGACAAAATATCAGGATAAGATAACTTGCTGTGGTTGGGGGCCCCCAGCAACCGCAGGGTTTGCTGGTGCCTAAAACCGGCTATGTTTGTATGTAAAATGAAAGAAAAAAAAACAGTCTGCAGAGCTGTGCAAATACTGCAAAGTATGTTCTTAAAGCTTTATTTCTCATATCTACTGTGAAGTGTCACCCACAATTGCACACAATTCCGCATATACAAGACAGTAAAGAATACACTAAAATCTAGAGAAATTAGGGTCACGAGCAGAAAATTCTGGAAGAAGATTCTCTAAAAGTCTACCACAAAGCCAAAGCAGACTGCACAGATTGTGTGTGTGTGTGTGTGTGTGTGTGTGTGTGTGTGTGTGTGTGTGTGTGTGTGTGAACATCTAAATCAATGAAAAGAAGGTTGTAGTTGATGTAAATTTGGAAGCATTCTGTTTTTTCAGTTCCTTGTTCAGACTACTGCATGGCATGGTTCATGGTCTATTTGTGATCTTGCATTGTATGGAAGACAGAACAATTGAAAATGTGCTACGTGATGAAAGGTCTGTGATTCCTGGGGGGATTATCATTTTTATAAATGTGTTTAAAGAGGAGCATGGGTATTTGATTCCCTTGTAAGCACTGTGAAACCTGTAAAAAGTTTACTCCTTGATTTTAGGAGATATAAGTTTAATTGTGACAAAGAACATTGACAGACTTCACCTTCTAGGATTTAGAAAGATTCCTCCACTAACACTAATTGGCCAATGCAGGTTGGGCACTTAACATGAAGGAGAGAATCTCTTTTTAGAGACATGGTAAAGCGGAAAAGAGAAATACCTCATTAGCAGCTTATGCTTAATACCATGTATCTAAACAGAACACTACTTTGTCAGATGAAGCTGCAGTTGTATTCTCCCTGCCAGCCCACTCATTGCAATAGCGCAGACACCCCCCCCCAACACATACAAACATACTCCCATACATTCCCACCCATTATATGTCAACATGAAGATAATGAAAATAGGTACAAATGGGCTTGAAAAGTATGTACACCCATTCAAAAAATCGAGCTATCTAATTAGCAGAAAGTGTGAATACCACATAACATATAACACTTCCTGCCTACCAGTAGAAATGTGGGATATTGCTCAGAAACACTTAAGAAAAGGAGTGACAAAAATTATGGAAAAAATATAATAAAATTATCAAAGAGATCATAAAATCAGTAGAGTTTAATGAACTGTATTACAAACTTCTGCCACTTTAGGTAATTTATTTTTGCTTCTGAAAAAAGGGAGATTTAAAATGTGCGTCCTTTTTCTTTAAATTATTAGTGCCACTGGTATAGTGGTCACATAGTATGATTTTCTGTGCACTAGACCAGGGCTCAGCAACCTTTTGTTAGTGTCATGCCTAAGTAATGTTGCAAAGTCACTCAGTGTGCCATTCTAAGCCTGCCATATTTTAATATACAACAAACAGTGAAACACATTAACTTGATGTTCTATTAACATGTTTCCAATACATTAAACAAATAGTTACAATCACTCTCTCTCTGATCTTTTTCACACACAGTCGCTTTTGCTTTCATACATGCATTCACTCACTTTCTCTGTCCAGTTTCTCACACACAGTCATTTCTGCTTTCATACATGCATTCACTTACTCTCGCTCTCCGATCTTTCACACACACTGTCTCTTCAGTTTTCATGCATACATTCATTCACTCTCTGTCTCTTTCTGATATCTCACACATACTCATTTCTGCTTTCATGCATACATTCAGTCACTCTCTCCAATCTCACACACACAGTCTCTTCATCTTTCACACACAGTTGTTTCTGCTTTCATGCGTACATTCACTCACTGTCTCTCTCATCTCTCACACACGCAGTCTCTTCAGTTTTCATACATGCAGTCACTGACTCTGTCTCTCCAGTCTTTCACGCACCCAGTCTCTTCAACTTTCATACATGCATTCACTCACTCTCTTTCTCTCTCAGTTGAGTTTTGTATGAGATCATAACTACTGTATTTCAATTCACTCAGCATGCCATTGAAAATTGTTCCACTTGCCATGCTTGGCACACGTACCATCAGTTGCCGACATCTGCACTAGACAACTTCAAAAATTATATGTGATAAGGGGGATTCAGAAAAAATTGTGAAGGATAAATCAAATCTGAAAATATGGACATAAATCTAAAAATAGGCACATCCTGAGCCGGATTCATTAACAGTTACACAAAGCGCGGCTATTGTATAATTAGTGCACTGTGGAGATATTAGCACACTATTTCTTATTCATTAAATGTCTCTACACTTAGTGTAGAGCTGCAAAACAAGGGTAAATGGCATTGCATGCTAATGACAGCAAAAGTCACTGAATTACATGTTAATTAACCAAACCAACATGGCATAGCTGTTCAGGAAGCTATAAAGCAATCGTACACTCAATGTAGCCATTTGCCCCGAAATCCAAAACACTTTGGATTACAGTCATGATTATAGTCAGGAAAAAATACATTAGTGGTTACTGTTGCCATTACAAACCTGTATGTGCAACAGTCTTTAATTAAAGGTGTCATTGTTGCTGCTGCCAGATCTCTGCCAAGAAGAAGGATTTTTATATCCTGTTTTGACTTAATATAAACCGCATGGCACATAACATTGTAGAGCAGTACTGTTTGGAAAGGAAACAGTATGGGAAAAATGCAACCTTTTGGCCCTCATCTAAGCCCCAAGGTAAGTATGGAACATGTCTGAAAAAAAAAAAGTAGATAGCTGCTTAGTCCCATATGCACGTAGTTATGTATCCCTAAGATGAGACATTTGTCATGTGTACAGTAATGTCAGTAATACCATATGACTGATGTCTGCAATATCCAGCTATTGACTTTGCACAATAATGTGCATCAAGCATTTCCCTTTCTCACACATATAGGCAACTGTAAGTAAATTGAAAACGTGCAAAGGGTAGGGCACAGTCATCATCATTGGTACAGAGCGGTGGTGTTGGGGAATACATGAGGGCAAGCCTAACGCCCAAGACGTGAGTGAGAATTATTGTATTGCACTGCTTACTTGGACGTTCTGCAATATAGACACTGGTGTCATCCTCCATATCAGAACTAACATCAATAAATCTGCATGAATCCTCTGCAGAGGTATGGGTGATCTCTAACAGATGACAAGAACTCTTCAGTTTCAGTTGCTGCTGGCTTGCTAGCAGCTACCTCTGCAGCCATATGTTCCGAGTCAATTTCATATGCCCTACATATCATGTATATTATTATGCCATTGGCCCTATGTCATGTTTTCTGATATGTGTATGGTCAGGGCCTCCTACACCATTTATATAATTGACCATCTGCCCCAGATATGGTCACAGGTGTGCTTGTCACCTCTGCCTCTTTCTAAGGGGAAGGAGCTGTATTGACTTAGTGCCTGAACTTCATTCTCTGCAGCACTGTATGGCATTTTACAGTGTGCAGATGTCTTGGACTCCATACTCCTATATGACTTGAAAAATAAAAGAAATGTATAATACACAGTTAAGACACAAGTGATTATTTACAAAACAAATATAATAGGCAGTTAAGGCACAAGTGATTATACATGTACAAATGTATACATCCATCATGTACAAAATAATTTAAAAATTAAAGCTCCATATTTTTACACAGAAGTAAATATATACCTCACCCTCCCAGAAAAGGAAAAGCAAGTGTACGTGTTATGTAAGGAGGACAACAGGTATGTAACCGAGCAGTGCATGGAAGCATTAAACAAAGCAGTGTATACTTTTCCATTATAAATGGCTAAAACTTTCCTTGGATGCCACTTGTGTGGAAGGCAGTCAGTAAGTTGTACAACCCCATTGTGCAGTAATTGGCCAGATGGGCACAGAAAATATTCCATAATGTTGTGCTACATGCTTCACAAACATTTATAATGGAATAAAATAACAGTATGCAGCTCTCTGGATCCAGTCTCTCCTACCACAATACAATTTCCTTGCCTACATGATTAACTTGATATAGTACAGATTCAGCCCCGTGAGTACTGAGAATATGCAAATAAGAGGAGAACTCATTAGCATACACAAATTCCAAAATCTGCATGAAGTGCAGGGAATGTAAATGTGATATAAGGACCTACACAACTTCATGCACATGCAATGATGAGCACTGAGAAATGATTACTTTGAATGCAGGAACAATCAGTCATCTCTGATGTACGCTGGTGTATCAGGTAAAAGGCACTTACAAGAAAGTTTGTGACTACATTAGCATACTTAGGATAGCAACACTCCTAATATTTATATGACTTGTTTATGACAACAGCTTCTACCTCTATGTTCGCAATTCCAAGAAAGTAAATTGCTCATTGAAACATATATCAACTGCAAGGCAATTAACATAGCAGCCTTGTTACAGAAGCATAGATAAGAGAATGATGGTCACAAGATAAAGAGAAGAAAACAGTTGCTGTCTTCAATTTTTTTTTATTTTGTATTGTTTGAGCAAAGATGATCTTCCCTCTTGCAGTATCACAGCCATCCACACATCTAACTGAAAATTGCTCAGGACAAAGTTCAGAACTTGGTTCTGTTACATCTTGACTATATCTAACCTCATTTTTATCTTCACAGTATAAGTATGTGTCTATGGCACACATGGATAAGATTCTCAAGTGTATCTTGAGACTGTCCTGTGGTTTTATTCTAGAGATGGTGTTGTTTGTGTGAGCATAAATGGTGTTTAAGGAACATATGTTCCAGTTGAAAGACAACAAGGATGAGGATATCAGGCCTATACATTTTAGTTACTTGTTTCATAATCTTTCCTCTAATTCAATATTTTTTTCTTTTCTCTTCATCCTTAAGTATACGATTTGTCATTCTATACTCTGGATTGGCAGCAGTCCCTGGCAGTGACCAATTGTTTACTTCCTAAGGAAAAAAAGTGAAAAAAAATAATTTCAAATGCCCTCAGTAGCACAAACAAGACTGGTGCCAGAGGAGGATGTCAGCACTCTAAATAGTACTGAGTGAATACATTTTCCCTGTCAGGTAAGTATCTCTGTGACAGAGTGTGCATATGATGTGAGTATAAAAAATAAGATGGGTGATGCAGGGTTCAAATCCAGTTTGCAAAAATGCTTTTATGACTGGATTCAGAAAAAAAGTTGACACCCAATGATGTTGCAAACTCACCTCTTTTCATTACTATTAATAATATTATGTGCTTGGGATGTTGTAAGATGTTGTAAGATGAAAAATCTTTGCATTGTGGTAATACGAAAGTAGTAATATTAGTAATGTGGACATGACCTAATACCTTGCCATCAGCAGGCAATTGAGCTTGCCAGCACTGTGCTTCAGGCAGATAATACAATCATATTTGCAAAAAAATAATTCTTTGTTTAGGTTGTACAATGTCTGTATGTTTTTATAGAATTTTGAAAACAAGGTATCTGGATTTCAGAGTGATGTTGATTCAGTTAAGAAACTGCGGTGATGGTGCTGCGGTAGCATTGTCGCCTCACAGTAAGATGTTGTCCGGTTCGATTCTCAGCTAGAGTGTCTTCTGTGTAGAGATATGCGTGAATGGGTGTACCTTCGTTGAAGGTTGTGCATCAGAGCTGGCAACTTGGCACGTAAAAATCTACTACCAATCATTAGCATACCGGAGTTCCGCTGTGGCGGCCCTTTAACCGGGAAAAAGCCGAAAGACACGACGTTGATTCAGTTAAGTCAGTCTGTTAATGTATGTCTGCACTCCAACAGTTACACTTGCAACTGTCTTACAATGGTGTATAACCCATTCACACATAACCCATCACTGTTATTGTGCGGTGCACTGTCATATTTAGGAAGTTTCTCTTTGTATTGTCAATGCACATTGTGCAAGCATGAGTCAAAACAAGTGACTGTAACACTGTAATGTTTGCTATTTCCATGCAATCATTCTGGAATGAACTGGCAAGAAAGCTTGCTTGATAATCCACTGGTTTACAGTTGTGCTTGTCAGTGACATTTCATACTGTGAAACATGTATGTGTTCCTCACAGTAATGCAATGTTCATGAATTAAAGAATTTAAATCTTAGCAGAGAAGTATGTCATTACATGGGAAATCACAGTGCTATTACACTGAGCTGTCCACATGCATACATTTGTCCCAAAACCTTGATGCATAGTACCATGTGTTTGAAACAGTGAGGTTTTAATATGTACAAATGTACATTTTCATGTTGGTAAAAGTCAGAATTCTGTGGTGCTTGGGAACTAATACTGTGATGTTTTTTATATCAATCACTTGCTGTGATAGCCTTAGTTATATGGATTATATCTTGTCAAGTGTTTAACAGCTGGCCCACTTCCAAAGCTTCAGGGTACCTTTCACAAGCCCAAACTGTCAGGCAGCAAAAGCTGAGCTGACTACAAGATATGTTTGGGTGTGAAGCCCTTCAGAGCTTTACTACCACTAAAGATTATGATCGTCTGAGGATTTCAAGGATTAATGACTGGCGTGTGCTTTCCTTTACTGGGCAGATAAGTTCCCTTTGGGGAAAAAAAATCCATCTTCTTAATTTTATTGATGCTTTATTATTTTCCTCTTCAGAAAAATTATTTTAAAGCAAGGAGTATTGTGTTTCAGTGGACTGTTTCAAGACTGTAATGTACTTTTAAATGGAGCACTTTTTTCCTGTCAGTTTAAAAAGTAGTAAAGTAACTGAAAACATGTTTTCTTTGCAGAATTTTTTTTTCTTTTGTGGAGCTGGCATACTATTTTAAAGTTTTTTTTTTCGGCCAAAAAAGTAACTTTTGTTGACTGGTAGTGTTTACTGGCAATTGCTAGTTGTCTTCCCTGGGAAAGAGGCATCATTCTCAGCTTGACCATGGAACAGACTTCTAGTCCCATGGTAGGTCCTTCTTCTAACAACAAAAAGAAAAAGTTAACAGCAGACTAACAATTTCCCTCAACTGTAGGTGGGTGACTCTGCTGTGACCATTTGTTATATCTCAGATCATTCATCTTTTACCCTGGATCCCTCTGATATAGCAAATACAGTTGGTATGGACCAGGGGTTAGCCATCTCCACAGCAGTTATTGGGGTCCCCTCAGTGGGCAAAGGATAGTCACTCTTGTTAGTTCTGGGAGATGGAACTGGGAAGGTTTTTATGTTGTGTCAGAATGCTGTGAAAGAACCTAGGGAAGCATCTGCTGCCATTAGTGACATGGCCGCCCCCATTTTTCTTGTCATAAAGAAACAGAAAATCAAGCATGTATCTAATCCTCCTCCAATTTCTTTGTATAGGAGTAGTTTTCTGGGTGTGGCTTAGGGTGTAATTCAGGTTATTGATTTTTTTTATAAAGTAGTTTGGAGTAAATGAAAGAGGGATACCTCTTTCCTTGAAAAACAGATACATGGTTTTAGTCTCACATTTCTGATTTAGACTCAAAGGAGCACTTAGTTTCTGATTAACCTTGTTTTTTATTTTTTTGGGGGGGGGGTTCTGTTTCTCTGCAGCTATTGCTAGAATGTGCCAGTATTTTCAGTGGGAGAACACTGAAGATTCTCAGTCACTCAGAAAATACTGAGTTGTTACAGAAAGATTTCCTGGAACCTACATCCAGTCCTCCTATTCTGTCTGCTTTAGTGGATGTGTGTATTTCTGTCTGCAATTTTCCTAATAGGCTGCCAACTGACCCTAAAAAGGCCTATAGAATTTATAAACTTCCCCACTCGTTTAAATTGTTATACATAATTCCCAAACCTGACCCAGCAGTGTAGTTTAAGTTTATCCCACTCCTGCTAAGCCCTTATTTAATTCCAATCTTACTCTTTCTGATAAGTTTGGAGAAATTATTCATAGGTATAGGAAAAAGTGTATACTTCTGCAACTTTGATTTTCAGAATTTTGAATTGTTAGGCAAATATGCTAAAGTTTGTTCTGAAAAACTGTGAAAGTATGAGGAATGTTTCATTTGTAGTTTTGTCCTGGTTGGAAAGATCTGATTTAAATAGTTTATTTTTTCCAATGCACATGGGTCACTATTCATTGTTTGCAGTATGTGCATGACTCTATAGATATTTCTTCATTCTCAGAATCTCCAGATAATGTGAAAAAATTAGATGTTAAATTCTTCCTTGCATAGATATATTGTCTTTGGTCCCTCTGCTGCAAAGGTAATCAAAAATGTGAAGAAGGAGACAAGCTGATCTAGGGAGTCTCTAAGATTTTTAGCCCTCCATTTCTAAATTGTGCGTGGGATAGTTTATCTCCTCGTTCATTTTTGCAGATTTGGCAAAATAAATAAATAAATAAGCAAACAAACAAACAGTCACAACAAAATTCAGATAAACAGACATTTAAGATGAAAGGGCAAGGGGGGTTCCAAAACAAAGTCTCAAACCTCTCAAAACCAAAGACAGTCCAACAAGTCTAAATGGTTATACAAGAGATCTTGTGAGCCCCTCCCAGCATAGACACTTTTTTCTTCCAGAATGTCTAAATCTCCATTTTTCTCTTTGGCAACAGATTGTTTCAG
>NC_056744.1:473154575-473270775 GCF_019279795.1 Protopterus annectens | reverse complement strand
CAGATCAAACACTTTTTAGATGACACAAAGTTTGGTGCAGCAGTGGAGTTTGTATAAAAGTCTTAAAAATGACTTGGAAAGGTAAGCAAGGAGACAGAAAGGTGGCAGTTCAGCATTGGCAACCTGAGGATACCAGCTTCCTGAATATTGGAATTGAGAATGATGCACAAAACTCTTTCCTTTGCAAGATTTTTGTTAAACCATGACCACAATGAATTTAGCAGATCCCTCAATTACATCATGGTAGGGATACTGTGAAGTGTGTCCACAGATTTTAATGGACTCAGTTTCATGCATGCATAGGGGTGTGTCTATTAAAGTCTAAGGACTCACTTCACATGTTTCACATGTTTCCTTAAGCTGATCTCACTAGGGTTCAAGTTTTGAATTTTTCCTCTGCGGCATACTTGTAAAGTGGGATTTTTAACTTTTAGGTTTAGGAAACTTGCAACCCAGACATTCAGCATGTGCAGAAAATGTTGCTCGGCACTTTGAGTAGAACATGCCATAGTGGAAAGATAAGCAGCTAAACATATACTTTATGTGAAACTGGTAATATACATCATATTAATCACTCTGGCAGTAGCTGTAGCTACATGAGCTATATCCTGCCAACAGCTAGCCAGCTTCCAAAGCTTCAGGGCACCCTCCACTCACCCAAACTGTTGGCCAGCTTGAGCTGAGCTCATTAAAATACAAGTTATTTTATTACTTTCCTCTTCAGGAAAATAATTTTAATGCTAGGAGTGTTTGTTTTAACAGACTGTATTGGGACTGCAATGTACTCTTAAATGGAACACATTTTTTTTCCCTTTCGGTTTAAAAGTAGTGAAAAGTAACTGAAAACATTTTTTCTGTGTATAAATTGTGCTTATTTTTGTTTTTTGTGGCTTGCACAGTGTTTTAAAATGTTTTTTACTGTGCTTTTTTCTGTCAAAAAATTAACTTTTGTGGACTGGTAGTATTTACCAGCAATTGCTGCTTGTCTTCTCCTGAAAAGAGACAGCATTTTCGGCTTGACCATGGAACAGACTACTAGTATCATTGTCGGTCCTTCTTCCAGTCACAAAAAGAAAAAAAATTAAGGAAACAGTCTTTGCAATCACACCAGACTAACAGTTTGCCTCAGCCGCAGGTGGGTGACTCTGCTGTAGCCATTTGTTGCACCTTAGGCCACGTAACTTTTACCCTGGATCCCTCTGGTGTAGCATCTACAGCTATTACAGACCAGGGGTTATCCACATCCTCTGCAGCTGTTGATGTTCCCTTAATGGGCAAGAGAGAGCCACTCTTGTCAGCATTGGGACAGGGAACAGGAAAGGTTTTCTTGTTGTGAGAGAATGCTGTGCCCATAATTGAGGAAGCAAAGCATGTATCTACTCCTCCTCAAACCTTTTTGGATAGGAGTAGTTTCTTAGATCTGGATCAGGGTTTAAGTCAGGCTGTTGATCCTTCTTGTAAAGTAGCTTGAGGTAAAAGAAAGAGGGATTCCTCTTATCCTGAAGAGGTTCAAGATTCTGAATCTGAATAAGAAGATGCAGGGATGAATACAGGGTTTTGTCCACAGATTTTTTATTCAAACTCAGAGGAGAGCTCGGTTTCTGATTGTCCCTGTGAGGGGTTCTTTTTCAAGTGACTGTTGTTAGAATGTGCCACTGTTTTCAGTGGGACAACACTGCGGTTTCTCAGTCCCTCAGAAAATATTGTGTGTTGTTATAGAATGATTTTTTCATAATCTACACCCATTTCTCCTGTTCTGTCTTCTTTAGAAGATGCGTGTGTTACTGTCTGCAGCTTTTCTGATAGTCAGCCAGTTGCCCCTAAAACGGCACATAGACTGTATTAAGTTCCTCAGTGTTTTAAATTTGTATACACTATTCCCAAACCTGTCCCAGCAGCTATAGCTTTAGCTGATCCCACTCCTGATGAGCACTTAATTGCAATATTACTCATTGTGATAAGTATGGGAAAATTATTGATAGGTATAGGAAAAAGGTGTATACTTCTAAAACTTTGATATACAAAATTTTGAACTGCCAAGTTCATATGTTAAAGTTTGTTCAGATAAATTGTGAAATTATGAAGAATGTTTTATATGCAATTTCTTCTTGTGTGGAAAAATCTGCTTTAAATAACTTCTGTTGCACAGGTTACAACTCGTTTGTAGTGTGTGTATGACTGTTAATACTTCTTCCAGAGCTATGGCCACTGGTACTGTTTTGAGAAGATTCGCATGGCTGCATTCTCTGAACCTTCCAGATGATGTTTGAAATGAGATTTTAAACTCTGCCTTGGATAGACATTTAGTGTTCAGACCCACTGCCACAGAGATTATCAAAAATGTGATGAAAGGGGTAGTTGATCCAATGAATCCTTTAAGATGTTTCATCTCTCTTTTTCCAAATTGTCCAATGGGTTTTTTTATCTCCTCATCCAATTTTGGCAAAAACAGAATAAACAACTCAACCAAATTCAGGTAAACAGAAAGTAAGAAAAAAAAATGGCAAGGAGGTTCCAAAATGAAGTCTCAAACCTTCCAATACCATGGACTGTCCAACAAGTCTGAGTGACTGTTCATGAGGCCTTGTGATCCCCTCCCACCATGGCCCCTTTTTTCTACCAGAAAGTCTGAATGCCCATTTTTCTCTTTGGCAACAGATTATTTCAGAAAAATGGATTCTGAAAATGATTCATCAAGGTTACTGATGACAGTGGGAGAAAATTCATCCCCGCAGGTGGTTCATTCTTCATTCTCCAGATCCGACTCTTGTTTCCACCTGTTCTTAATCATATGATGTTCCAAGGAGTGATAGAACTAGTTCCTCCTTCTCAGGTGGAAAGAGTATTTCATTCAAGGATGTTCCTAATGCCAAAGAAAGAAAATGCTTGGAGACCAGTTCTTAATCTGTCTTTCCTAAACCTGTTTGTGATAGTGCCCAAATTCATGATTCTGTCGCTTCACATCCTGTTACTTCTTCTTCCTCTTTCAAGTTTCCTGGCAACATTAGACTTTCATCACATCCTTATTCATCCAGACTTCAGACATTTCTTATGGTTTTATATATATGGATCATATTAGCAGTTCTCTGCCTTTCTCTTTAGACAATCCACTGCGCCATGAAGGTTCAAAAGTGTCTAGTTCCAGTTATAGCTCATTACAGGCTACATGGTATCCGTACTTTTCCATATTTAGATGACTTGCCTATCTTTAGAGAGACTTTTTCAAGGTGTCAGGAATCTCTCTTTCTCTTGAGTGAGAGATCTCTTACACAAGCTGGAATTCCAAGAGAACATTCAAAAGTCTTTCTTGACTCCTTTGCACAGAATTGTGTTCTTGGGATGTTAACTAGACACCTTGGTTCAAAGAGCTTTTCTTCCACAGCAAAAATAGATCTTTATTTAGATTTATTTGTAAGGTTTTCCACTCAGACGTGGTTCACTACAAGGGAATATCTCAGGATTTTGATGATTCTGATTCTCATAAGACCCCTGGTAGGACTCCACATGAGAAATATACAATGATGTCTAAAATCTCTTTGGTCCCAGCATCAACATCCTTTTACCTTTTCATGTACCAGTGCTGGGATTTGTCGGAAGAGAAATCTTTTGGTGGAGACCACAGATATCCTTAAATCCACGTGTCCCCTTCTTCCTTCCTGCACCTAAGCAGTCAGTCACCACAGAAGTTTTGAACTTTGTTGGGGAGCAGCTTCAGGAGGAATAAAAGTGCAGGGGGTGTGGGACACCAAGAACAAATTCAAACACATAAATATCAAGGAGATGCTTGTCCTGAGCAAGGCACTCAACTCTGAACCATCTTTGATCCCCGGGACCTCTTCAAGTGGTTATAAGCAGTACTACAGTCATGTGGTACATCAACAAATCAATATGAGTGTACCCCTTTTCAGACAAGGCATGTTAGTTTGGGATATAGCATCATCACACACATTCACTCTACAGGCATCCTACTTTCCATCATAGCAAATCTGTGTGGCCGAAAAACTGAACAGGATCAGGGCAGACACTCAAGAATGGTAACTAGATCAGGAGATCTTCCAAGATATGATCCATCTGTGGGGAGTTCATCAAGTTGTCCTCTTTGCCTCCTCTCTGACCAATCAGCTGGCAAGATTCTGTTTCAGGACTCCATACAAAAAGGCCTTGAAGACAGATGCCTTTTTTTTCTTGGATACAAATGCCCCTTTTGCTTTTCCACAGTATCCATTAATATCTAGGGTACTTCTGAAGATTCAGAAAGAATCCCCATGATCATTGTGGTGACTCCCTTCTGGCCAAGGCAACAATGTTTCTCCCTCCTTTTGGAAATGTCCAGGGCAATTACCAGAAGTTTCCTCACAGACTGGATCTACTCACACAAGAATAGCAGTATTTGATACACCCTAACATCAATCATCTTCAATTGATTGGCTGGATGATAGGGTCTTAGTTCCTTTTAGGCACCTGTTTACTGAGGATGTGCAGCAGTTACTAATGGAGGTAAAAAAAAACCTTGCTACTAGAAAATCATATATTAGGAAATGGAACAGGTTTTCTGGCTGGTGCAAACGATATAACCAACACTTATTCAGGGCTAGTTGTTCTCTGGTTTTACAATATTTATGTGAATTAGACAGTTTGTAGAGAAATGAAAGTTGTTTGTCTAATAGAAACAGGAATTGCAATATGAAATTAATTTATCAGTCATATCAGCATGCCTGTCTATAGACCCTCTTCTTTCAATGCAGTCTTATGTCAAAAACGTTATTGAAAGGGATTTTACATAAGAGGCCTCCAAGAAAAGCAATGGCCCTTCCTTCGGATCTTAATTTTGTATTAGAGAAGCTAACACATGCTCCATTTGAACCAGTTAATAGGGCTTACGTAAGGTTCTTAACATGGAAAACAGTTCTAATGATTGATCTGATCTCTGCAAGAAGGGTATCTGAGGTGCAAGCTGTTATGGCACGTCAGCCCTATTTCATTTCCATAGGGACAGGATTTCTTTGAGAACTAATCCTTCTTTTATGTCTAAAGTGGTATGAGAGTTTATTTTAAGCCAAACTGTCCATTTCTTTCCTGAACCTAAAAATGAAAGAGAAGGGGTATGCCATACCTTGCAAGTCCACAGACAGCTCAGGTAGTATCTTGTTCATAGGTTCATAGGTTAGTACTAGGCTATCGGCCCTAGGGCCTATACAAGCCTAGCCATAACAATTCCCTGGCTATTTCTTCCCACAATATTTGCTTCCCTGGACCCCTGTCTAGCAGGGCAACTGACGTGATCCCCAGGCTGAATTTTCTATCTCCCATCCAATCGTCAAGGTTCCTTTTGAAGAGGGCCAAAGAGATGCTCTGCTTGACATGTATGGGAAGTCTAGTCCAGAGTCTGGGGAGTCTCTGGGTCAGGAACCTATCCCTCCAGCATGTTTTGTTCATTGTGATGACAAGGTTTAGATCCCTAGAGCATGTGGCTCTGAGGGATTGGAATTTCTTTAAGTGTAGTATGTCCAACAGCTCTAGGTTTGACATGACCTTGTATGTTAAGCAGAGATCGCCTCTGAGCAGATGATATGCAACAGAGTATAGCTGGAGTTTTTCTAGATGGTCAGCATAGGGCATCTGCTTTAGGCCTGTGATATTTTTTAGTGAGGTATTTCTGTGGTCTTTCCAGTTGTTGCAGATGTCTTGACAGGTACATACCAAAAGGGGCGTTGTATTCTATAATGGGTCTAATGAGGGATGAGTACAGTGGGACAATGACCTTCTTTTTTCTGGATGAAAAGTCCTTAGTGATGAGTGTGCCACATAGAAGGATTTCCTGACTGTTGTGGCGATGTGGTTATCGAAGGTGAGACCACTACCCACCTGTGTCCCTAAGTCTCTTATCAACCTTTCGGTGTTTAGTGTACTGCCACCTATGTGGTAATTCATGGGTACATTTTTTTCCCAAAGGGGATAACTATACATTTCTTGCTATTGAGCTTGAGCCCATAGCTCTGGCACCAAACATCTGGTCAGAACTTGTCAGAACTAAATCTTTCAGATCATTGGATAAATTCTTCATTTCTTGTGAATTTAAGAAGAAGGGACTACCTATGCCAAAACAGATTATTTCCAAATAGTTGTCTAAGGCTATTATGTTTTGTTATATTCAAATAACAAAACTTTTCCAGGCAGGGTAGCTGCTCCCTCCCTCCGTCTCCCTTGTTTTTGGTGTGATTTTATACCATTGTGTGGACTTTTTTTTTGTTCCTAGCACTATCCTTTCAGGGCTCTGCTTCCCTCTTTCTGCTGGCAGGAAAGCTCTGAAGGGTTTTGCACACAAACTTGTCTTTTAGTGGGCTCAGCTCAAGCTGCTTGACAGTTTGGGTTTGTGGAAGGGACCCTGAAGCTTTAGAAGCTGGCCAGATGTTATTTCCTTGGCAGGACATGACCCATATAGCTAAGGTTACTGCAGCAGTGATTATTCAGGAATCTTCTCTTATTGTAAGTAGAACTTACACAACTGTACTTTTTATAATATAACTACTTGCACTGAGCCCTTCCTCAACTGTTACATAACAGGGCTGGATTGTGGCCTGTCAGATATGATGCTTTAATACTCATTTACATTTGGAAGAAAGTACCTCATTTCTTTCACTTTGGCTGAAATAAACATTACAAAAATGCCAGTGTGAGAAGAAAATCTGTGGTAATGCACTGCCTCATGGAATGAAGTGGTGATCTGCAAATTATGTCATTTGAAAATCAAATAATATAGGCAGCTCAGTCAGCACAGTCATATAAAGCCTTGACCTAATCCCAGATGACCCATATTAACTAGCAGCAGTGATGTCAGCTGGTGCTGGGGTGGGGATAATATTTGTACTTATCCTTAGAGTGAAAGGCTACCAATGTCTGGGGTCAGTCATGCATTTGCATTCAGCTCATTAAGGTGTAAACACAGTAACTTTTAATCATCTGGTGCGCAGAAGTATGCATGTCTGTGGGAAAACATAGTGACCATGGTTGTGATGCTGGTCACATGTATCCCAACAAGGGGATAAGGCTAGGACTCAAAAACCAAGACAAAAATCCTCATGGTCAGGATTTCATTAGGATATAAACCACTCTTGTAGTTGCCTGGATGATGTCCCTCTAGTATTGGGGAAAGGTTGACGGTCAGTAGGAAGAGTTAATTTTGATAATTTTACACTCGTGTTTCCTCGGATATTATGCATTGCTTATTCAGATTGTGGAACTGTGTGCTGAAGGATATTTCTCCTTACCTTCAAGGTTGCACAATCTCAGAATTAGTATATTCAAAGTTACAAATATATTGGGCAGGTTCAGTTAGGCCTTGGTCTCTGAAGAACACATATTAAATGTAGTACTATTAAAGAGAACAATGAACTTTACCATCTTAACAGTTTTAGGAATTCCCAGATAATGGTTGGCAGGACAGTTATTGGCTACAGATGAATTTTAATCTAAAAGAGTAAGAAAACTTTATCAGCAAGGAAATTAAAAGAAAGATGATGATACTTACTGGTTTTCAAAAACTAACTCTGTAATTTTTTCTTTTAATTTCTCTGTGAAACTGTCTCTAAAGAAATAATACAAATTGCATTAGGAGACAAAACAAATAATGTGCAGACATACTCATATATACGTGTGTGTGCATGTATATATATATATATATATATATATATATATATATATATATACATATATATATATATATATATATATATATATATATATATATATATATATATATATTTGTGTGTAACTATATCATTATAATAGAATAACTGTGATCTTAATTAATACATGCAATGAGGCACAGCAGAGTCAAGGTCACTGAAGTGACTAGTTGTCTACTGAGGAGATTCTCCCGGGGATCCATTACTTTATATTCTTTTTATTTCTGTCATATCTGAAGGAAAAGAGCACACATTACCCTCTTTTGTGAAGACAGAATTAGCTGCATCAGTAGTGGATGCTGGTGTGGTTTTAAGAAAGGGTTGGAAATGCTTACTACGTGGGCAGATAGATGACCGTTGGGACTATGACAGTTCTTCAGGCAACTACTAGAGCACTGACCCTGAGAATGAGGCAGCATGTTTATAAATATAACAGACATTGAAAGAGAGGGGATAGCTGATTCTTCTAATGAGATCCCTTTAGTATTTTGCTCACGTAAAAGAACTTGCACACTGCTAAGAACTCTCATCTTCCTTTTGATATGCACAGGATATAACCCATATAGCTAAGGTTACTGCAGCAGACACATAAAAGGCAGTCAGAGCTCCAGAAGTTAATAAACAAGCTGCCAGCTGCCCTTAAAGCTCAAATTTCAAAAGTCAGTCTTGTACTAGGAGCCAGTGAGGCAATTAAATATATGGCTGTAGGCCTGTAGTTTTCTGGTAAACTTTTACTAATATTTTTTTTCTGAACGGATATCCATTGCTTTTTTTAAAGCTGTCTCACTATGTTAAACCCATTTAACATAGCAAAATAGTTTTGAAAAACGCAACGGAGAAAGCAAGATCTCCGTTGCTTTTTACAAACTGTCTCGCTATGTTAAAGGAGTTTAACATAGAGAGACAGCTTTAAAAAAAGTAACGGAGAATCTCAGACAGTGTGAAGCAATGGAGATCTTGCGTTCTCCGTTGCTGTAAAAAGAGAGTTATAGTAATGGAAAAAGTCCTGGTGACCGGACCTTTTTCCATTACTATAACTCTGATTTACAACATGCACACTGACCAATCAGCATGCACGTTTTTGAATATTAATGGGGGGGGGTCATTGTATAATGAAGATTTATCCACAGAGGACGAAGCCCGAGTGATTAAATAAAGCCATCCGTGGGTAAATTTCAATATACCACAACCACGGAGTTGGTTATTGCTATTATACAATGACATTATTTAAGGAAAAAAAAAATACTTACTTTTCTTAAATAACGTCTTTGTATAACGGCGCATTACTGTTCTTCCGCCGGTGGTAGTATACTGCTTCCTTGTGTTGATGTACTGCGTATGCATATGGGACTTGCATTCCTATGCATACCCAGTACATCAATGCTTTGAAACGGAAGCAACAGAGAAAAGAAAGTCTTTGTTCTCCAGTTTTTTCTTTTTTTTTGTATTTATTAAAAAAAAAAAAAAAAAGATTTTAGACACTTTATACCAACAGAAAAGTCCAGGCAACCAGACCTTTTTCCATTGTTATATTGTGGGATTTACAATAGGCATGCTGGCCAATCAGCATGCACATTTTGGAATATTAATGTGGGGTCATTGTATAATATTATATATATATTATACCTAATACAGGCTGTACCTTCCTTACCCCTTTGGCTCAAATTCAGTAGCTTGCAAACAGATGATCCAAGTTTATTTCATCTAAGGATAGACATGGGTTAGCTAGTGCTAAACTGACAGCTTCAAAGATGAGAAAAGACATTGGCTTGAGAAGTTTGATGTGCTGTTATATAGAAATCCGTCTGTGATAGTTTGTTTTTAATATGATCCAAACCACCACACAGGTTGGAAGGAAACAGAATGTCACATATTCGTCAGAATGAAAAAATCAGAAACATATCTAGAGTGGGATGAAGGGGGCAGACATCTCAGGTGCAAGGTGTTAGGAGGCTTGATTTATTAGCACCACCTTGGTACAGTAATTAATTCTGAAACTGCTCTACTGCTTTTACTGTCAGGACTGAAGTGCTTCCTTCTGGTCTTTGCTGGTATACATTGTAGCAAACAATTGTTGCATTATTTTTTAAAGCTGAAGACTTTTTTTTAATCCTCTGTTTTAAGTTGATGAGCTCAGAGGAAAAAACACTACTTCAGAGAGATGTTAGGAGTGTCAGATCAGAGAGAAAATAGACTATTTTTTTGCTCATCAGGTTAGAGTTGAGGATCAGCAGATCAAGGAGCAGCAACAGGTGCTAGTAGTCAGCTACGGCTCTGGATACAACTATCGGTTGAACAAAAATTTCAAGGAGACAGCCTGAACAGGCGTTTAATCTTTTAATGTCCATAGTCAGTGTTATTTAACTCACTCAAGTGCAACATTAGACAAATAACTTAGGCATTTTAATCTGTAGTGTGTTTTGTATTACTTTAAATAGGTAGTTTATTTAATTTAGGGGAGGGTATTCTTTTTGTTTATGAGTGTTGCTAAATGACTACTCTTCCTTGCGTGTATTGGGAGTAGTATTGTATTTATTAGTTATGCTTATTTCTCTACTTGTATGTGTTGTTTCACTTTCCTTTGTAATTTCAGGAATTGAGCTGATGCATGAAATTTCATTTAGGCTACACGTGTGTAGAGCTAAATGATAATGAAGTTTAGTTTGACTTTGGCTTTGACATGGGTAAAGTTAAGGAGAGACTTGGGGATATCAGATGCAAGGACTAAATATGCCTCTTGCTAACAGATGTCATGCCTGATTTCCTTCAGATTATTCAAAATGCTAACCAATGAAAGTAACAGCAAAGGCCCTTCATGCTTTCATTCATATCAATACCCTAGTAGGGCAAAGACAGTCTGACTACTTGGTGAGGAGCTGAGGACTACAAATGTTCGCAGGTTTTGAAGCACCTAAATGGAGAGATGTATGTGTGATCTTAGATGTCAGTCTCTGAATGTAATCAAGTTCCTTGAAGTAGTAACCTACCCATTGAGGTATAACTGGTAGAACTTATGGAGAAAAGTGGTGAAGCAGATGTTTATGGCCTAGTGTGAGTGGCATGGAGAAATGGAATCAGTATTCCATTGTCGATTAGGAAAATATCATATCTGTTAGCTTTCATAAGGTAGACAACTGTATCAACAGAGTGAACATTTTCTTCCTGGCACTCCCTTAGCATACTTTCTACACATCTTGCCACCTATCAGAAATGTCTGCAGGTCTGCAACAAGAATGTTGGTGATATGGAGGAGCAGGAATGGATTAATGGAGGTATATTTTGGGGCTTCCCTATCCTGTGAACTTTTCATTCAGATGATGACTCCCTTTCTGGAACAGCTTTGGCTAAAAGAAAAAAAAAATCAGTTGACAGAGGAGGGTTCTATGCCATATGTATGAAATATATGGGGAGCTGGAGTGGTCCTCAGAGAATGTTGCTAGCCTTACTCTTTCTGTATGAAAAGTTAATCTTTATGAAAAACCTAGAAAAGACAACCTACTTCTATTGAATTAGTTCCTGCCTTGAAGAAATACCATTGGGATAATGATAGAATTGTAGCACCTTAGCAAGCTAGAGTTACTGTCTCTATGATTCATGAAAATGAGGCACTACTTTATATATCATAATCTGAGATCACAAAGGAACTAGGACCTATATTATTTCTTCTAGCACAAACAGTTTAATCCAGAAGCAGAATTTAAAGATGAACTTAAAAGCAAGGAAAACCAAGGATACTTACATTTTTACTGTTAACATTTCTTTAACACAAGTCTCTCTAAAAATGGAAAGAAAATAAAACCCAATACCTTAAACAACAAACAATACCATGCACACACCACACAGACATGCACAATGATAACACAAACTGATCAAATCTGTTCTTAACTAAAACATGTAGAGGTACTGTAGAGTCAAAGCCAACAAAATAACTAGTGCAGAACTGAAAAGACTGATCAGGATTCCACAATTCTTTAGTGTGTTCACTGCAGATATATTTTATTTTATTTAAAATGTGTTTATTGGGAGAGAAAACTAATCACAAGTGAAAAAGTTCAGTCACAGCCGAGGAATAAAAAGACAGAATTACAGATAGTGAGACAGAAAGTGTATAATGAACGTACACATTCATAACAGTCACAGCCGAGGAATAAAAAGACAGAATTACAGATAGTGAGACAGAAAGTGTATAATGAAAGTACACATTCATAACAGTCACAGCCGAGGAATAAAAAGACAGAATTACAGATAGTGAGACAGAAAGTGTATAATGAAAGTACACATTCATAACAGTCACAGCCGAGGAATAAAAAGACAGAATTACAGATAGTGAGACAGAAAGTGTATAATGAAAGTACACATTCATAACAGTCACAGCCGAGGAATAAAAAGACAGAATTACAGATAGTGAGACAGAAAGTGTATAATGAAAGTACACATTCATAACAGTCACAGCCGAGGAATAAAAAGACAGAATTACAGATAGTGAGACAGAAAGTGTCTAATGAAAGTACACATTCATAACAGTCACAGCCGAGGAATAAAAAGACAGAATTACAGATAGTGAGACAGAAAGTATATAATGAAAGTACACATTCATAACAGTCACAGCCGAGGAATAAAAAGACAGAATTACAGATAGTTAGACAAAGTGTATAATGAAAGTACACATTCATAACAGTCACAGCCGAGGAATAAAAAGACAGAATTACAGATAGTGAGACAGAAAGTGTATAATGAAAGTACACATTCATAACAGTCACAGCCGAGGAATAAAAGACAGAATTACAGATAGTGAGACAGAAAGTGTATAATGAAAGTACACATTCATAACAGTCACAGCCGAGGAATAAAAAGACAGAATTACAGATAGTGAGACAGAAAGTGTATAATGAAAGTACACATTCATAACAGTCACAGCCGAGGAATAAAAAGACAGAATTACAGATAGTGAGACAGAAAGTATATAATGAAAGTACACATTCATAACAGTCACAGCCGAGGAATAAAAAGACAGAATTACAGATAGTTAGACAAAGTGTATAATGAAAGTACACATTCATAACAGTCACAGCCGAGGAATAAAAGACAGAATTACAGATAGTGAGACAGAAAGTGTATAATGAAAGTACACATTCATAACAGTCACAGCCGAGGAATAAAAAGACAGAATTACAGATAGTGAGACAGAAAGTGTATAATGAAAGTACACATTCATAACAGTCACAGCCGAGGAATAAAAAGACAGAATTACAGATAGTGAGACAGAAAGTGTATAATGAAAGTACACATTCATAACAGTCACAGCCGAGGAATAAAAAGACAGAATTACAGATAGTGAGACAGAAAGTGTATAATGAAAGTACACATTCATAACAGTCACAGCCGAGGAATAAAAAGACAGAATTACAGATAGTGAGACAGAAAGTGTATAATGAAAGTACACATTCATAACAGTCACAGCCGAGGAATAAAAGACAGAATTACAGATAGTGAGACAGAAAGTGTATAATGAAAGTACACATTCATAACAGTCACAGCCAAGGAATAAAAAGACAGAATTACAGATAGTGAGACAGAAAGTGTATAATGAAAGTACACATTCATAACAGTCACAGCCGAGGAATAAAAAGACAGAATTACAGATAGTGAGACAGAAAGTGTATAATGAAAGTACACATTCATAACAGTCACAGCCGAGGAATAAAAAGACAGAATTACAGATAGTGAGACAGAAAGTGTATAATGAAAGTACACATTCATAACAGTCACAGCCGAGGAATAAAAGTCAGAATTACAGATAGTGAGACAGAAAATGTATAATGAAAGTACACATTCATAACAGTCACAGCCAAGGTATCAAAAGACAGAATTACAGATAGTGAGACAGAAAGTGTATAATGAAGGTACACATTCATAACAGTCACAGCCAAGGAATAAAATGACAGAATTACAGATAGTGAGACAGAAAGTGTATAATGAAAGTACACGTTCATAACAGTCACAGCCGAGGAATAAAAAGACAGAATTACAGATAGTGAGACAGAAAGTGTATAATGAAAGTACACATTCATAACAGTCACAGCCGAGGAATAAAAAGACAGAATTACAGATATTGAGACAGAAAGTGTATAATGAAAGTACACATTCATAATAGTCACAGCTGAGGAATAAAAAGACAGAATTACAGATAGTGAGACAGAAAGTGTATAATGAAAGTACACATTCATAACAGTCACAGCCGAGGAATGAAAAGACAGAATTACAGATTGTGAGACAGAAAGTGTATAATGAAAGTACACATTCATAACAGTCACAGCCGAGGAATAAAAAGACAGAATTACAGATAGTGAGACAGAAAGTGTATAATGAAAGTACACATTCATAACAGTCACAGCCGAGGAATAAAAAGACAGAATTACAGATAGTGAGTCAGAAAGTGTATAATGAAGGTACACATTCATAACAGTCACAGCCGAGGAATAAAAAGACAGAATTACAGATAGTGAGACAGAAAGTGTATAATGAAAGTACACATTCATAACAGTCACAGCCGAGGAATAAAAAGACAGAATTACAGATAGTGAGTCAGAAAGTGTATAATGAAGGTACACATTCATAACAGTCACAGCCGAGGAATAAAAAGACAGAATTACAGATAGTGAGACAGAAAGTGTATAATGAAAGTACACATTCATAACAGTCACAGCCGAGGAATAAAAAGACAGAATTACAGATAGTGAGACAGAAAGTGTATAATGAAAGTACACATTCATAACAGTCACAGCCGAGGAATAAAAAGACAGAATTACAGATATTGAGACAGAAAGTGTATAATGAAAGTACACATTCATAATAGTCACAGCTGAGGAATAAAAAGACAGAATTACAGATAGTGAGACAGAAAGTGTATAATGAAAGTACACATTCATAACAGTCACAGCCGAGGAATAAAAAGACAGAATTACAGATAGTGAGACAGAAAGTGTATAATGAAAGTACACATTCATAACAGTCACAGCCGAGGAATAAAAAGATAGAATTACAGATAGTGAGACAGAAAGTATATAACGAAAGTACACATTCATAACAGTCACAGCCGAGGAATAAAAAGACAGAATTACAGATAGTGAGACAGAAAGTGTATAATGAAAGTACACATTCATAACAGTCACAGCCGAGGAATAAAAAGACAGAATTACAGATAGTGAGACAGAAAGTGTATAATGAAAGTACACATTCATAACAGTCACAGCCGAGGAATAAAAAGACAGAATTACAGATAGTGAGACAGAAAGTGTATAATGAACATACACATTCATAACAGTCACAGCCGAGGAATAAAAAGACAGAATTACAGATAGTGAGACAGAAAGTGTATAATGAAAGTACACATTCATAACAGTCACAGCCGAGGAATAAAAAGACAGAATTACAGATAGTGAGACAGAAAGTGTATAATGAAAGTACACATTCATAACAGTCACTGCCGAGGAATAAAAAGACAGAATTACAGATAGTGAGACAGAAAGTGTATAATGAAAGTACACATTCATAACAGTCACAGCCAAGGAATAAAAAGACAGAATTACAGATAGTGAGACAGAAAGTGTATAATGAAAGTACACATTCATAACAGTCACAGCCGAGGAATAAAAAGACAGAATTACAGATAGTGAGACAGAAAGTGTATAATGAAAGTACACATTCATAACAGTCACAGCCGAGGAATAAAAAGACAGAATTACAGATAGTGAGACAGAAAGTGTATAATGAAAGTACACATTTATAACAGTCACAGCCAAGGAATAAAAAGACAGAATTACAGATAGTGAGACAGAAAGTGTATAATGAAAGTACACATTCATAACAGTCACAACCGAGGAATAAAAAGACAGAATTACAGATAGTGAGACAGAAAGTGTATAATGAAAGTACACATTCATAACAGTCACAGCCGAGGAATAAAAAGACAGAATTACAGATAGTGAGACAGAAAGTGTATCATGAAAGTACACATTCATAACAGTCACAGCCGAGGAATAAAAGACAGAATTACAGATAGTGAGACAGAAAGTGTATAATGAAAGTACACATTCATAACAGTCACAGCCGAGGAATAAAAAGACAGAATTACAGATAGTGAGACAGAAAGTGTATAATGAAAGTACACATTCATAACAGTCACAGCCGAGGAATAAAAAGACAGAATTACAGATAGTGAGACAAAAATTGTATAATGAAAGTACACATTCATAACAGTCACAGCCAAGGAATAAAAAGACAGAATTACAGATAGTGAGACAGAAAGTGTAAATGAAAGTACACATTCATAACAGTCACAGCCGAGGAATAAAAAGACAGAATTACAGATAGTGAGACAGAAAGTGTATAATGAAAGTACACATTCATAACAGTCACAGCCGAGGATTAAAAAGACAGAATTACAGATAGTGAGACAGAAAGTGTATAATGAAAGTACAAATTCATAAAAGTCACAGCCAAGGAATAAAAAGACAGAATTATAGATAGTGAGACAGAAAGTGTATAATGAAAGTACAAATTCATAACAGTCACAGCCGAGGAATAAAAAGACAGAATTACAGATAGTGAGACAGAAAGTGTATAATGAACGTACACATTCATAACAGTCACAGCCGAGGAATAAAAAGACAGAATTACAGATAGTGAGACAGAAAGTGTATAATGAACGTACACATTCATAACAGTCACAGCCGAGGAATAAAAAGACAGAATTACAGATAGTGAGACAGAAAGTGTATAATGAAAGTACACATTCATAACAGTCACAGCCGAGGAATAAAAAGACAGAATTACAGATAGTGAGACAGAAAGTGTATAATGAAAGTACACATTCATAGAAGTCACAGCCGAGGAATAAAAAGACAGAATTACAGATAGTGAGACAGAAAGTGTATAATGAAAGGACACATTCATAACAGTCACAGCCGAGGAATAAAAAGACAGAATTACAGATAGTGAGACAGAAAGTGTATAATGAAAGTACACATTCATAACAGTCACCGCCGGGGAACAAACAGACAGAATTACAGATAGTGAGACAGAAAGTGTATAATGAAAGTACACATTCATAACAGTCACAGCCGAGGAATAAAAAGACAGAATTACAGATAGTGAGACAGAAAGTGTATAATGAAAGTACACATTCATAACAGTCACAGCCGAGGAATAAAAGACAGAATTACAGATAGTGAGACAGAAAGTGTATAATGAAAGTACACATTCATAACAGTCACAGCCGAGGAATAAAAGACAGAATTACAGATAGTGAGACAGAAAGTGTATAATGAAAGTACACATTCATAACAGTCACAGCCGAGGAATAAAAAGACAGAATTACAGATAGTGAGACAGAAAGTGTATAATGAAAGTACACATTCATAACAGTCACAGCCGAGGAATAAAAAGACAGAATTACAGATAGTGAGACAGAAAGTATATAATGAAAGTACACATTCATAACAGTCACAGCCGAGGAATAAAAAGACAGAATTACAGATAGTTAGACAAAGTGTATAATGAAAGTACACATTCATAACAGTCACAGCCGAGGAATAAAAGACAGAATTACAGATAGTGAGACAGAAAGTGTATAATGAAAGTACACATTCATAACAGTCACAGCCGAGGAATAAAAAGACAGAATTACAGATAGTGAGACAGAAAGTGTATAATGAAAGTACACATTCATAACAGTCACAGCCGAGGAATAAAAAGACAGAATTACAGATAGTGAGACAGAAAGTGTATAATGAAAGTACACATTCATAACAGTCACAGCCGAGGAATAAAAGACAGAATTACAGATAGTGAGACAGAAAGTGTATAATGAAAGTACACATTCATAACAGTCACAGCCGAGGAATAAAAAGACAGAATTACAGATAGTGAGACAGAAAGTGTATAATGAAAGTACACATTCATATCAGTCACAGTCAAGGAATAAAAAGACAGAATTACAGATAGTGAGACAGAAAGTGTATAATGAAAGTACACATTCATAACAGTCACAGCCGAGGAATAAAAAGACAGAATTACAGATAGTGAGGCAGAAAGTGTATAATGAAAGTACTAATTCATAACAGTCACAGCCGAGGAATAAAAAGACAGAATTACAGATAGTGAGACAGAAAGTGTATAATGAAAGTACACATTTATAACAGTCACAGCCAAGGAATAAAAAGACAGAATTACAGATAGTGAGACAGAAAGTGTATAATGAAAGTACACATTCATAACAGTCACAACCGAGGAATAAAAAGACAGAATTACAGATAGTGAGACAGAAAGTGTATAATGAAAGTACACATTCATAACAGTCACAGCCGAGGAATAAAAAGACAGAATTACAGATAGTGAGACAGAAAGTGTATAATGAAAGTACACATTCATAACAGTCACAGCCGAGGAATAAAAGACAGAATTACAGATAGTGAGACAGAAAGTGTATAATGAAAGTACACATTCATAACAGTCACAGCCGAGGAATAAAAAGACAGAATTACAGATAGTGAGACAGAAAAAGTATAACGAACGTACACATTCATAACAGTCACAGCCGAGGAATAAAAAGACAGAATTACAGATAGTGAGACAGAAAGTGTATAATGAAAGTACACATTCATAACAGTCACAGCCGAGGAATAAAAAGACAGAATTACAGATAGTGAGACAGAAAGTGTATAATGAAAGTACACATTCATAACAGTCACAGCCGAGGAATAAAAAGACAGAATTACAGATAGTGAGACAGAAAGTGTATAATGAAAGTACACATTCATAACAGTCACAGCTGAGGAATAAAAAGACAGAATTACAGATAGTGAGACAGAAAGTGTATAATGAAAGTACACATTCATAACAGTCACAGCCGAGGAATAAAAAGACAGAATTACAGATAGTGAGACAGAAAGTGTATAATGAAAGTACACATTCATAACAGTCACAGCCGAGGAATAAAAAGACAGAATTACAGATAGTGAGACAGAAAGTGTATAATGAAAGTACACATTCATAACAGTCACAGCCGAGGATTAAAAAGAAAGAATTACAGATAGTGAGACAGAAAGTGTATAATGAAAGTACAAATTCATAACAGTCACAGCCGAGGAATAAAAAGTCATAATTATAGATAGTGAGACAGAAAGTGTATAATGAAAGTACAAATTCATAACAGTCACAGCCGAGGATTAAAAAGACAGAATTACAGATAGTGAGACAGAAAGTGTATAATGAACGTACACATTCATAACAGTCACAGCCAAGGAATAAAAAGACAGAATTACAGATAGTGAGACAGAAAGTGTATAATGAACGTACACATTCATAACAGTCACAGCCGAGGAATAAAAAGACAGAATTACAGATAGTGAGACAGAAAGTGTATAATGAAAGTACACATTCATAACAGTCACAGCCGAGGAATAAAAAGACAGAATTACAGATAGTGAGACAGAAAGTGTATAATGAAAGTACACATTCATAGAAGTCACAGCCGAGGAATAAAAAGACAGAATTACAGATAGTGAGACAGAAAGTGTATAATGAAAGGACACATTCATAACAGTCACAGCCGAGGAATAAAAAGACAGAATTACAGATAGTGAGACAGAAAGTGTATAATGAAAGTACACATTCATAACAGTCACAGCCGAGGAACAAAAAGACAGAATTACAGATAGTGAGACAGAAAGTGTATAATGAAAGTACACATTCATAACAGTCACAGCCGAGGAATAAAAAGACAGAATTACAGATAGTGAGACAGAAAGTGTATAATGAAAGTACACATTCATAACAGTCACAGCCGAGGAATAAAAGACAGAATTACAGATAGTGAGACAGAAAGTGTATAATGAAAGTACACATTCATAACAGTCACAGCCGAGGAATAAAAAGACAGAATTACAGATAGTGAGACAGAAAGTGTATAATGAAAGTACACATTCATAACAGTCACAGCCGAGGAATAAAAAGACAGAATTACAGATAGTGAGACAGAAAGTGTATAATGAAAGTACACATTCATAACAGTCACAGCCGAGGAATAAAAGACAGAATTACAGATAGTGAGACAGAAAGTGTATAATGAAAGTACACATTCATAACAGTCACAGCCGAGGAATAAAAAGACAGAATTACAGATAGTGAGACAGAAAGTGTCTAATGAAAGTACACATTCATAACAGTCACAGCCGAGGAATAAAAGACAGAATTACAGATAGTGAGACAGAAAGTATATAATGAAAGTACACATTCATAACAGTCACAGCCGAGGAATAAAAAGACAGAATTACAGATAGTTAGACAAAGTGTATAATGAAAGTACACATTCATAACAGTCACAGCCGAGGAATAAAAAGACAGAATTACAGATAGTGAGACAGAAAGTGTATAATGAAAGTACACATTCATAACAGTCACAGCCGAGGAATAAAAAGACAGAATTACAGATAGTGAGACAGAAAGTGTATAATGAAAGTACACATTCATAACAGTCACAGCCGAGGAATAAAAAGACAGAATTACAGATAGTGAGACAGAAAGTGTATAATGAAAGTACACATTCATAACAGTCACAGCCGAGGAATAAAAGACAGAATTACAGATAGTGAGACAGAAAGTGTATAATGAAAGTACACATTCATAACAGTCACAGCCGAGGAATAAAAGACAGAATTACAGATAGTGAGACAGAAAGTGTATAATGAAAGTACACATTCATAACAGTCACAGCAATGAATAAAAAGACAGAATTACAGATAGTGAGACAGAAAGTGTATAATGAAAGTACACATTCATAACAGTCACAGCCAAGGAATAAAAAGACAGAATTACAGATAGTGAGACAGAAAGTGTATAATGAAAGTACACATTCATAACAGTCACAGCCGAGGAATAAAAAGACAGAATTACAGATAGTGAGGCAGAAAGTGTATAATGAAAGTACACATTCATAACAGTCACAGCCGAGGAATAAAAAGACAGAATTACAGATAGTGAGACAGAAAGTGTATAATGAAAGTACACATTCATAACAGTCACAGCCGAGGAATAAAAGTCAGAATTACAGATAGTGAGACAGAAAATGTATAATGAAAGTACACATTCATAACAGTCACAGCCGAGGTATCAAAAGACAGAATTACAGATAGTGAGACAGAAAGTGTATAATGAAGGTACACATTCATAACAGTCACAGCCAAGGAATAAAATGACAGAATTACAGATAGTGAGACAGAAAGTGTATAATGAAAGTACACGTTCATAACAGTCACAGCCGAGGAATAAAAAGACAGAATTACAGATAGTGAGACAGAAAGTGTATAATGAAAGTACACATTCATAACAGTCACAGCCGAGGAATAAAAAGACAGAATTACAGATATTGAGACAGAAAGTGTATAATGAAAGTACACATTCATAATAGTCACAGCTGAGGAATAAAAAGACAGAATTACAGATAGTGAGACAGAAAGTGTATAATGAAAGTACACATTCATAACAGTCACAGCCGAGGAATGAAAAGACAGAATTACAGATAGTGAGACAGAAAGTGTATAATGAAAGTACACATTCATAACAGTCACAGCCGAGGAATAAAAAGACAGAATTACAGATAGTGAGACAGAAAGTGTATAATGAAAGTACACATTCATAACAGTCACAGCCGAGGAACAAAAAGACAGAATTACAGATAGTGAGACAGAAAGTGTATAATGAAAGTACACATTCATAACAGTCACAGCCGAGGAATAAAAAGACAGAATTACAGATATTGAGACAGAAAGTGTATAATGAAAGTACACATTCATAATAGTCACAGCTGAGGAATAAAAAGAAAGAATTACAGATAGTGAGACAGAAAGTGTATAATGAAAGTACACATTCATAACAGTCACAGCCGAGGAATGAAAAGACAGAATTACAGATAGTGAGACAGAAAGTGTATAATGAAAGTACACATTCATAACAGTCACAGCCGAGGAATAAAAAGACAGAATTACAGATAGTGAGACAGAAAGTGTATAATGAAAATACACATTCATAACAGTCACAGCCGAGGAATAAAAAGACAGAATTACAGATAGTGAGACAGAAAGTGTATAATGAAAGTACACATTCATAACAGTCACAGCCGAGGAATAAAAAGACAGAATTACAGATAGTGAGACCAAAAGTGTATAATGAAAGTACACATACATAACAGTCACAGCCGAGGAATAAAAAGACAGAATTACAGATAGTGAGACAGAAAGTGTATAATGAAAGTACACATTCATAACAGTCACAGCCGAGGAATAAAAAGACATAATTACAGATAGTGAGACAGAAAGTGTATAATGAAAGTACACATTCATAACAGTCACAGCCGAGGAATAAAAAGACAGAATTACAGATAGTGAGACAGAAAGTGTATAATGAAAGTACACATTCATAACAGTCACAGACGAGGAATAAAAAGACAGAATTACAGATAGTGAGACAGAAAGTGTATAATGAAAGTACACATACATAACAGTCACAGCCGAGGAATAAAAAGACAGAATTACAGATAGTGAGACAGAAAGTGTATAATGAAAGTACACATTCATAACAGTCACAGCCGAGGAATAAAAAGACAGAATTACAGATAGTGAGACAGAAAGTGTATAATGAAAGTACACATTCATAACAGTCACAGCCGAGGAATAAAAAGACATAATTACAGATAGTGAGACAGAAAGTGTATAATGAAAGTACACATTCATAACAGTCACAGCCGAGGAATAAAAAGATAGAATTACAGATAGTGAGACAGAAAGTATATAACGAAAGTACACATTCATAACAGTCACAGCCGAGGAATAAAAAGACAGAATTACAGATAGTGAGACAGAAAGTGTATAATGAAAGTACACATTCATAACAGTCACAGCCGAGGAATAAAAAGACAGAATTACAGATAGTGAGACAGAAAGTGTATAATGAAAGTACTCATCCATAACAGTCACAGCCGAGGAATAAAAAGACAGAATTACAGATAGTGAGACAGAAAGTGTATAATGAAAGTACACATTCATAAAGTACCATTATCAGCTAATGAAAGTGAAAAGAGTACATAGAATTATAATATGCACAGTGTAGAATGAATCAAGACAAATCTCATTTACAAAGTGAGGTCTCTGCGTGATAATTACAGCTGTGTTGTCTAAAAGGGAAGGATAAGAAAATTTAGTGGAGTGAAAGATGTTAGACAGAGTTTGCTAGTAATTGAGAAAAAAAATGATGTCACTCAAAATATGTCAGTGAGAAGTATAGTGTGGTACAATACAATGTGCCTTTTGAGAGACAGCAAGACTGTTACTAGCAGGTGAAAGGCAGAGTGATGCAGTTCAAGCTAGCTTATATGGCTGGATGATAGGCAATGACATTTTGCTGATGAGAGAAGGTGGGTCTTTAACTCAGTCCTGAACTTAAGATGAGGTGCCCTTTATTTGTGGAGAATACTTTCCCAGAGTCTTAGACCTTGTATGGAGAAGCAGTGATCTTTACAACACAGTTTAGTTTTGGGGATGTCAGTGTGGTGGGGGAGTGGTAACAGCTGTGGTTTTTGAGGCTGCAAGAGGAAGACTCCTTAACTAGTTCAGCTGCTAAGGGGTCTGGTTGACTACGAATTTAAATACTTGGGATCGTGGGGAAGACAACCCCTTTGTCGATTGTCAAACAGAGAGGCGCTTTAGATTTTCATTGTTTTACAGTAGTGTTCATTTTAGGGGACTCAGTAATAAATCTGCAAACTTTTTACTTAGTTTTTGAATGTGTGTGTGTGTGTGTGTCTGTGTGTGTATGTTGCTCCTTTTTGATACTTAGGCTATGATGAGGAGGTTGTAGCCAAGGTGAGAGAGAGAGAGTTTAAAATACATTTTCCTATGGCTGATCTGGAGGTTTCCTGACCCAAAATAGGAAGGAGTTAACCCTTTTCCTTGTGTAGCTGAAGTGGAGTAAAAAGGTAAGCGAGTGATCAAACCAAATGCTGTAGTATTTAAAAGAAGTAATAATTTTATGGGGATGTTGTTACAATTATTGATATGAAAAAATATTTGTGTTTTTTTTTTCAATTTCTGTTTTCGTGCCAAAAATCACAGTTTTCATTGTGAGGGAAGAGATAACAGCATCACACTCTTCTTTGATGACAAAGAGAGGTGCAACAATAGGGATTGTAGAGAGTCTTAAGGAGGACTTGGAAAGGCCGACCAAGCAAGTGGAATGGTAGCCATTGATATCCTGTGCTATAAGAATTCTTCAACAGCCACCATTATTGTGACCCTACAACTGAGGCAACTGAATGCCAATTATGTATTCAGAAATGTTAGAGACCTTGCAGAAGAGGTAATTGTTAGGACAGCTAAGGAAATCTTGTCAGTGAGATGTTCAACACACTATCACTGCTGCAGTAGCCTAAGCTATATGAGTTTAATTCTGCAAGGATATGACCACCTGGCCAGTTTTTCAAAATCTAAGGGCATCTTCTCTATGTTCCAAATGTCAAAAGTTCAAACAGAGCTCTATATGAGAGGCAGTCAGACCTCCAAAAAGCTTCAGAGGTTTCTTGTCACCAATGCATGCTCCCAATGCATGCTTAATGGAGCAGATGGTTGTCTAGCATTCCTTCATGTCTGAGCAGATAAGATCCCTTTGGGAAAAAACTTCCACTAAATTATTTTTCTGCAGAAAAAAATGCATTTCTTTGTGAAAACTTATTTACTTTTAGCTAGTAAATGTTATTTTTTTTTAAATATTTTTATCTGTAAAGGATATTTTTTTCAGTTGAGAATGCTTTTATGAAAAACAACTGTGTGTAAATACTTTTTGTCTAATTTGTTCTTCATTAATATGTAGAAAATTGTGTTTGGGGACTATGGTGATGGTTACTTGCTTTACCGACTCAGGTGTGCTCTGCTACCTTGCTGGTACTCTATTTGGCTGAACCATGATGCACATATCACTCTCCTTGGTTTTTCCTTCCCCATTTGTAAGAAGTATATTTACTGGGAGTCCTGGGTCTACCAGGCTCTATCACTGCCTCAACCACTGATGGGTGGTTCAGCAGTGAATAGCATGGGTTCCTTGGACCATTAATCATTATCTCTCATTCTCTCGTGTGTAGCTGCACAGTCACTTAGGGCCAAGAGTCACATCCTCGGAGTCTGCAGCTGTTTGTTAGTCCTTACTGGGTAAGGGAGAACCACACTTGTCAATCTAGAGGGAAATAGCAGATAAAGGATTACAACTTAGCTGAAGTAGGTGTTTGTTTTGCAGGGTAGTTCGTCTGCCATGGGGGTCAATCTTTTCCAGGGAATATCTCAGGTAAACAAAAATGTGGAGGTATGTGACTTCTCCTGTTTTCTCTGTCTGTCTTTCTCTCTCTCTCTTTATATATATATATATATATATATATATATATATGTGTGTGTGTATATTTCACTCTTGGATGGAGAAAACTTACTAAGATTTCTAAAGAGATTGCTTCTAGCCTTAAATATCTGTTATTTCTGTTTCTCCATTGACTATTAATAGGAAACTATAAAGATTTTTATCTATTCTGTAACTGATTCCCAGTTAGAATGGGTGGAGATGAAAGGGCAGGGGAATGTTGTTCTTCAGTATTTCTTCTTAAGCTGAAGATTCTGATTTTGAGTAAAGTGCTTCTTCTGATTTCCCACCAGTATATATTTTTTCTTTTCTGAAAACTATAGCAAAGTGAATGATTTGTTTTAAAGTGAATAGACAGAAATCCCAGTGTCTTGACAAAAGTGTTATGACTTGCTATGCCCTTAGCTTGAAGTTGTCCCTCCTATTTTATCAGCATTATAGAATGTGGTTAGCATTGCCACCTCACAGCAAGAGGTTCTCTGGTTCGATCCTCGGCTGGGGTGCCTTCTGTGTGGAGTCTGCATGTCCGCCCTGTGGTCGCATGGGTTTCCTCCGGGTGCTCTGTTTTCCTCCCATATCCCAAAGACATGCTGTAGGTTGATTGGACACTCTAAATTGGCCCTAGGTGTGAGTGTGTGCATGTGTGTGCCTTCTGTGGAAGGTTGGGCGCTGGGCTGGCAACTCGACACAGTAAAACTCCACTGCCAATCATGAGCGGACAAGGTGATCCGCTGTGGCGACCCCTAACCGGGAAAAAGCTGAAAGAAGAAGAAGAAGAAGATAGAATGTTTTAACAGCTTGTTGTATGCCGCACAATCAAGCACATGCCCATAAAATTATGGTAGGTTAGTCATAGTACCACAAACACTTGTGTTGTTTCCTTACCAAAGTCATCTGCTACTGATTACTTTAATAAATGCTACTCCATTTCCCCTTTCAGAATACGAAAGTTTTAATAGATTTGGGATTAAAGCTTTTTCTTCTGATTTTATCATTCAGAAGACTGAATTGGAAGACTTATATGTTAAAAATGTAGCAACTTAACTGTTAACCTTCCTTTAGAGGTTAATATGTAATTGAATGTCTTTCTGTGTTTGTGTCTCATGCAACCAAATACTCTTTAAAGTGCTGTGATGATTCTGCTAATGCTGTAACATAAGCATTCCAGTGCCAGTGTACAAGAACAACGGGCGCATTTACAAGTCTGGGAAGTTTTGAGGTACCAAACACTGCATGAAAGTTCTGCAGAGGGTGATTAATAAATGACTATGCAAAATAGAAGAAAGAAAGATGGGACATCAGCAGTTTAGATTTAGGTCAAGATGCAGCACAACTGACCCAATGTTTGCAGTGAGACAGATAGTTGAGAAGAAGATAAAGGTGAGAAAAAAGTCCAACTGGATATTCCTAGACTTGAAGAAAGCATATGACAAGGTCCCAAGAAAGCTGACTTGGGCAGTCTTATGATGGTTTGAAGTCCAGGGAACACTGGTAGAATGAATGTAGACTGTGGGCAAGGACTCAATGGCACAAGAGCGAACATTGCTTTGACTCACAGAGACATTCCCAGCAGGGATGCGTGATAATCAGAGTTTCTCTCTGGACCCAGTGCTGTGCATACTGATGACGGGCTACATTAGCAAACATGCCAGAGGAGACAAATCAACAACATTTGTGTGTGTAGATGATGTGGCATTACAGGCAGACTGAGAAAGAACTTCTGAAAGTGACAGGGAAATGAAATGCAATATTGAAGGCATGTGGGATGAAACTGAGTATAGACAAGACAATTATTATAGCAGCAAATGGAATCAGAAGAACTTGCAAACTGAGTTAGAAAGAAAAATAGTGGAACAAGTTAACACTTCAAGTACCTTACATATGTACATACATACAAACTTTTCAAGCATGGGCATTAATGCCCTTCTAGCTTGCCAAAATACCAAAACACTTGTATCCATAATAGATGTCCAGGCTGTTCTTAAAAATATCTAAACTAGAACTTGTTTTAATGTAATTTGGTAGTCTGTTCCATGCATCAGCTGCTCTCTCAGAGAACTAATTAGTGCACTTTTCATTCCTATAGAATCTTCTGCATAGGTTGTCTGATGATTTTCTACTACTTTTGATAACTCCAAACATTCCCAGAAATAGTTGTCTCTAAATGCCCTATACACCTGAATATCTCTTCTTAGATATCTGTAAGAGACACTGTACAAGTTCAGATATTTTAATCTTTCATAATAATTTAAATTTTTACATCTGTAAATCCCCTTGGTATATTTCCACTGTACTCTTTCCAGTTTACTAATGCTTGTTTTCGTATAAGGTTTCCATATTGTTATTCTATAGTCAAGTTTGGATCTAATATAACTAACAAACAATGACTTCATCATTTCTGATTTCCTAGACTTTATAAATCTTTTTTATACAACCTATAGTTCTAGAACTATCATTAACCAATTGGTTGAGATGATAAGAAAAACTCATAGCTGGATATGCTCATATACCCAGGTCTTTAAATGAGTCTACAGTTTCAATCCTTGTGTGCTGTATTAAATATTCACCTTTCAATTTATGCCTCCCAAGTCTCCTGTGCTTAGTCTTTGATGTATTTATCAGCATATTATTCTCCTGTGCCCAAATGGCTAATTTAGTCAAGTTTTTTTGCAGATGTGCCATACCTGTAATACATGTAATCAGTTTATACAATTTCTGGTCATCTACATGTAGACTACAGAACACTTCAGATGAAGAAGTTAAGTCTGAAAGATACAATCTAAACAAGCAAGGTCCTAGGACAGAGCCCTGTGGCACACCCTGACTGTAACCAAGGATTTCATTTTTCCAGTTGCTGTATGATACTTGCCATGTCCTATTTATAAGCCATGCAGCTATACATTTTATCGAGAGTCCATCAATACCTAGTTGTTCTCATTTATTGGCCACTGGTTTGTGTATGACCCTTTCAAATTCTGAAGTTAAAACTATATAAATTATATCACATTACAATTTTTCATTCATAGCTGTTATTACATTGTTATAAAACATCATGTTACAGGTGGTAATAGATCTATTTTCAACACATGCATGCTGATATATATAGTTTCAAGTCCCATCTTATCCAATTGTGACAACAATATATCCAATATTATCTTCTCCATTATTTTTCCACAACTTGAAAGTAGACTTAAGAGTCTATATGACTCTGGGTTTGTCCTTCTCCCATTTCCCTTAAAGACAGGTTTAATAAGCACATATATCCACTCTTATGAATCTCCTCATATTTATATGACCTAATGAATAATAGATATAATGTATAAGTTCTTGCTGATGTGTTCTCAGGTCATTGTTACAAATTCCATCTCCTCCCTGTGCTTTGTTTGGATCCACTTTGTGCAATTTTTTTTCAAGATAATCTAATTTGATTCCAGTATCTGAAATTACCTGGGTATCACTAGTACAACTTTTCACACCCATTGTAGATTCAAACTGTTTTGCATAAGATTTTGTAAATATATCTATAATCTGTTGTGTCTGAGAATACATTTTAGAATATGCACATGGTATATCAATTTGTATGTCTTTACTCCTTCCATATCATATGTATCTATAAAAAGGTTTCTTATTATGCCCGATATATTTATATAAATTTTCTTCACATTTTTCTTGATCTTGTCTCACACTATGCTTAATTTGTGTGCCCAGCTTGTTTATTTCAGTTTTCAAAGTTATAGTTCAACCTCTCTTCCATTTCTTATATTTTTTTGTCTCTCACCTTAATCAAGTATCTTGTTCTTATGGAAATATATCCCCTTGACATTGTATGCCTAGATCCTGATGTTAATTTTTTTTTATTTTTTTGCACTCAAACAATTTCTTTTTCAAAACTTTTCACATTCCAACTGCAGTTTTTCCACTGAACACATCACTCCAGTTAGTTTTACATGGTGACTGTTTTGCTTCCATATGATCTGTAATCAGCCTTCTATGCACTGGTTTAGTTTTCAGTTTTTTAAAATATCTGCAGCAAAGATTCTCTTCTCTGTTCTTGACAAATGCATGCCCAAAATTAGGCTTGAATGTGCTACACATTTCCATTTTTTAAAACAGCACATTTTTTCAATCTAGGTATTTACCCCCAAAATATTTTAATTCACAGTGACCTGACTATACTTTCTATATGTGATTTGTGAAAAATATGTCCTAATACCATTACAAGCTATAGTATCTATAGGGATATAAGTTTCCTACTAAAAGTCAGAGAATCCTTGCAGATGAGATCATTTGTACTGACATGAATAAAAACAGATCCATACTTCCTTACATTAAGGCATTCCAAGGCTTGTCTAACATCTTCTATTTTTGCTCCTGGCAAGCGCAACACTATTAGATGTTCTTTATATTCTCTGCAAATATTAACTATCAGTTCCTTTAAAAATTGAATCTTCAATTATAAGAATATATTTTCTGGCCAGATCTGAAGAATCTTCAACTTCCAATACAGTAATATCTGCTCTATAAATTGTTACAAAGGAAGGTTCTTTATCACCATTAGTCTTATTAATCCTACTGTTTTCATTGTGCATTAAATATGCAAGGATACAATTCTCATCCAGCTGGATACACAGTTTAAGCCATGTAGTCAACATCTGTCTTTAGCTTCTTTTTTCTTATGGTAATGTTCTTCAATCCTTCCATATTTAATTTTGATTTCTTCTTTGTCACCTAACCCTTGCCTCTTTTTTGCACCTTGCCTTTGGAAAACCGATGCCTTTTTCTGTAGACTGAAGGTTTTATGATAGAAAATGTTATCATTTCCTGTAATCTGTGTGTTACATGACAAGTATAATTTTTATTATGTTTCCTTTACTTTACAGTCATTAATCAGTTTATTTTTCTTCCTTGTTCTTTGCTGTGAACTTCTTCGTTTCTTTCTTTTTTTATTTACTTCTAAACTCTCTGAATCCTCTGATTACTGAATACTTGCATCCAGAATTCCAAAGTTGTCAGGGGCATGGTTTTGTTTCATAGGGGTTGAGTCATCTTTACAGATAACAGATACATCATTTCCTAAATGCGTTCTATTTGCTCTTTGCCTAACATTATTTATCTCACTAGTCCATTCATTAATATGTAGCAAAAGTTCTCCAAACCATGCCAATTGCTCAAGTGTAATCATCATCAGTAAGTCTAGATTTACTTCTAATAATGGTAAACAAATCATCCAACGTTTGACATGAGGAACGCATATCATCAGTGTTATCATGTGTTACCTTTAAATATGCATAGCTTTTATTACACTGTACAAGATATTTATGCTTTAGCAAATTATTAATTGCATACTCATTTAAGGAATCCATATTCACTTTCAAACAAATAAAATATTATAAAAGAAAAGAATAATTAAAATCAGTAACCGCAAAATTCAAAGAGAACTTAAATCAACTTCTTTGACAAAAATCACACAAGCAATATACAACTAAATAGTAAAGTAAGTGCAGTAAAGTTGTTCTGACCATAGAAGTTCTGAAAGTCAGACAAAAGCTGCACTTTGTTTACATCACTCACAGTTGCACTTCTTTTTAACAGTAAAGATCAATAAATCAAAACCAATATAGGCTTGCTTAGATAGGCTCTGGATTGCCCACTCTACAGTCTGTGTAAATTTATAGCTGACTAGACCCCCTTGGGATGGCTAGATCTTGTCTGTCTGAAACCTAACCCTTTCTAACAACTAACAGTGAAAATTAAAGGTAAAACAACAAAATATAAATCAAAGTAAATCTTCCCATCTAGGAGTTATCAATTCCTTTCTACAAACAGTGAAATACAGTGATAAAAATAAAATATGCATTCAAACACAACTCTCTTACCAGTCACTCGTACAGTAAATCACAAACCAAGATAAGATTATTTAGATAAGCTCTAACCTGGAGGGGTTGTTAAGGAGAAAAGGAGCCTGAATGGGGAAGTCAAAGCTGGAATCAGAGGGGTTGTAATAAAGTGGCACAGAGTGTCAGGGGTAGTGTATGACAGAAGAATGCTAAAAAAGCTGAAAACGAAGGTTTACAAGAAAATGATGTGACCAATAATATTGTATAACAAAGTTTATAAAGAGAACAGTGCAGATAAATGGTCCAACCAAACAATATAATGAAATCCAATGTAAAAGTGTGAAGGACCAAACCACAGCAACAATTATAATAAAAATCACATTTAATTGTGAGCACTTTCGCAGCATACTATGTCGCTTCATCAGACAAATTCACCAAAACATTATGCCTCATTTTTAAAATACAATCTGACCAATGAAAATTCTGTCCTAATTAATTATGCAAAAACTGTTCAATTATAAGTAAAAACAAAAATAACTGACATATAAATATATGAACAACTAAAAAAGATGCATATCTAAATAAACCCTAACTAAAGATATATTCAAAAACATTATTTAAACAACATATTGGTTTAAAAAACATGTAAAAATATTATCTAGCTAGTTCCCTAGCCTATACAATGGGTTTAATGGACATTTTATGATTAAGGCCCCTCCCTGTGGTAGCTCTCATTCTAATAATCCATTTCAGTTCCAAGGTCTCTGTTCTATTTTTGGTATCCCCCCTCCTTCATTTTTGGGAATACTATCAATCACCATAAATTTAAACTTATGTGTATTGTCAGTCAGCAAATTGTGTTTAGCTAATGCATTTGTTTCTATGCCTCTGTTGATATTATATGATTGCCTTTTGTGTCGTGTTATCAATATTGAATTGTTTGAGTATTTTGTGGTAGATGATCCTTTAATTCCCATGATTCAGGGACTCCCTAAAAACTAGCTAGATACAATTTTTACATGTTTTTTAAACAAAATGTTGTTTAAATAATGTTTTTGAATATATTTTAATTAGGGTTTATATATATATATATATATATATATATATATATATATATATATATATATATCTTTTTTAGTTGTTCATATATTTGTATGTCAGTTATTTTTGTTTTTACTTCTAATTGAACAGTTTTTGCATAATTAATTAGGAAAGAATTTTCATTGGTAAGATTGTATTTTAAAAATGAGGCATAATATTTTGGTGAATTTGTCTGATGAAGTAGCATGGTATACTGTGAAAGCGTTGACAGTTATATTTGTTTTTTATTATAATTTTTGTGTGGTTTGGTCCTTCACTCTTTTACATTGTATTTCAATAATATTGTATGGTACACTGACCTTGGCATTTAAGGCAGAGCAGCTCAGGAAGCTAGAGGTGATGGAGATGAAGTAACTGAGATGAGTGGTAGGATGCACACTATGGGACAGGTGAAGAAATGAGAACACCAGAACTGACACCGAAGTAAACTAATTGCAGAGAAGATCAAAGAGAATGGATTAAGGTGATTCAGTTACTTGTGCAGGAATGCAGAAGACAAAGTAGTAAAGAAGATTTGGGAGAGACAGGGAGAAGGCTGGGGGAAACAAGAGCATTTAGCAAAGACATTGATAGATTGTGGCAGAATAGAACTGTGACAGTCAGGAATGACTGATGAAGAAAGTAGAAGAGAGTGGAAATGAATTGAGAGAGATGGCAACAGTTGATGTAATATCTCAGCCCCATGTAGAAAATGGGAAAAAGGGAGTTGATACTGATGATCACGACGACTACAGGACTTGTTTGTTCAGTAGTATACTGAGTTCAAAGGCCCCATGCACACACCCTAGGATGTTATGATTAACAGTTTTACTCAGACCATGAATTACTCAGACCATGAATAAGTATTATATTGTTTGGTGTCTATGCTGAATACATACTACAAACCTTTATTTGCATTCTAAGGTTTTTCCACTCCCCTCTTAAACTGGTGTAGGTCTATTAGAGGTCAGTGGATGTAGGACAATATCAAGAAAACACTCCCTCTAATTCAAACAGCAGCCAAAAAAGAGACACACCTTCATGCATATATCTCAGCTTCCAAATTATCAGAGAAAGTCCAGACTTTTGCCTCATATTTGTGGCTTATCTTTCATAAAGTTTGTGGTTTTCTGGCAAGTTACTGATGATTGAAGTCACTAAATATTAATATACATTTGAGAAAATGCATACTAACGCAAATCCTATGATTCTAGCAACGTTATAAGTTTAAAAGAGCAATATTTAAAATCTGTCCCTGACAGGTCTTTTGTCCTTCCATTATTTTGTCTTTGCCCAGTTTTCTGCCACTTAGAGATGAAGAGATATAACATCATATCCTCTTTCTGGATGGGGAGCAAGCAGGAGAATATGTTTAGTGGTCTTTCTTGTGTAGGGCTGTGTTAAGCTTTGGGACTAAATGACACTTTTTAAATATATTTTGAAAGACCCCTATCATAATAATAGTAACATAATATTTCTTTCTTTCTTTAAACACCTTTATTGAATTATCATTTGCAATATAGGTAGACCTACATTTATATAACAGCAATCAGACCATATTAATAAGTTCATATTTACAAACAGTATACATCACATCCATTTTTAAATATACTATAATCATTACCTTGCATAAATTATTCAGTTTCTACCTTCTCTTAATCCTTATTTTTCCTTACTCCTTATCTTACTGTAAGAGTGTCCTGTCCTATTGGGTATTGTGTTTCACAAATAGTATAATGTTTTTTTTTTCTTACACAAATGCTCTCTGATTACTTTTAACATAATTTCTTTCTATAGTTGTGCATGATAATTTTTTTTGTATGTTACTGTGTGGAGCTTTTCTCCCCGGGCCTCTGCTGAAAATAGAAATATATCCAGTTGGACTAGCCTGGTAAACAAATGTAAAATAAATAAATAAATACAATTATTGCTCCTACATAATATTGTTTTCACAGTTTCCATTTCTTTCTATTCATCTTACTCCTACTTCTTTCCAAATATCCCACTTCCTGTCCTCTTACCTCTGTTACAATACTCATTACTTCAAGTGCAGTCAGTTTAGATTTTGATTTCCATTTTCTAGTAATTGCTTTTTTGTCAGCCACTAGACTTAGTAAGAGACCACATATGAGCTTAAACAAATAAATCCAAACCAAAGGAGCCAAAACAAGAGGAAACCAACCAGACTATGCAGTTGTATGACTGAACGCTTTTGTCTTTATTTTTAAGACTTCTTCAGAGTAAAAAAACTTTAAACATTAGACAATTAAATACTGAAAGTTGCATCACATGATCAAAACACACCCCCACTCATTATCCAATAAAATTCAAAGCAGCCTTAAAATTCATGATAACCATTTAAATATAATACAATGACTTTTATAAAAAAAAGTCTAACATACTCAAAAAAAGTATAAAAATTCCTAAAATAAAATAAATTTCATGCAACACAGGATTTTAACCTTAATGCACTCATAATGTGTTCATTTCATCCTGGGGAAACTCCAGCGTTTAACTTGAGTTACCACAGTAACTCACATTGTTCTAATAAGTCTTCCCAAAGCCCACCTCTTGAGTTTATCAAAATATTGTCTAAACCACAAAAAAGGAAAGACTGTCCAGGGTTGTTAATAACATGTTTGGCCAAGGCACTATTAGCCTCATTCTTCTTAATATCTAAAATATGCCCATATATTCTTTCCCTGAACTTTCTTTGAGATTTCCCTATATAGAACCCACTACACTTCTGACAAAGGGTAAGATAAACCATGCCAGAGGTGTTACAATTACAAAATAAGTTGGTCTTGATCAATTTACCATTACTCTTGAACATATTATCTTCTAACAGGAACTTACACTGGGAATATAACCCACATTTTAATGTATCTGACTTCTTATGGGTTAAGTTCAATGTGCCAAAATCTCTTTGTTCCAAATAATTCTTAATGGTTTTATCCATTTGATATACTACTATCAGCTTGTCCCCCACTTTGTCCACAATACCAAAAAATGAAAAAAATGGACCAATTCTTGTTTAGTATTTCCCTTATTTTGTGGTCCTCCACACAGTACTCCATGAGAAAGGCAGTAGAGTAATCCTTAGTTGAAATTTCATTGCCTGCAAAAACTTCACTTACATTATTGAATCTAGTCTTAATTAATGGTATTATATCCCCTTCTTTCCTTCTTTGGTCTACCTCCATACTTATAGTATTAACTAATTTTAAGGGGTACCCTCTGGCCACAAACATATTGGACAGAATTTTACTCTGTTTACAATATAAAAAATCATTGGATACCATCCTGGCCAACCGTATATATTGTCCTTTAATAATCCCACACTTTTGAAATTCTGGATGACCACTAGAATAATGTAATAAGCTGTTACAATACGTGGGTTTTTTATATATAGTGCTAATGATACTCTGTTGGACATGATCTTTTAATACCATTTTAAATACCATTTTAAATCAGTTGTAATTTAAGTTTAAATTTAAATGTAAGTGTATATTTTATTTTGTTTCCATTATCATACATTTTTTCTTATTATTTTTCTTTTTCTGGTTCTCTTTTATCCACTTTATTTAAAATGATGTGTAATAATAATACTAATTATACAGTTATATATATTTTTATAGATAGTTTTTAGGGTTCTTGTACACAGACCTGAAGAAATCCAGAAGGACAAAAGTGATCTTTGTTAATAATTTGTTAACAATGGGTTATGAAAATAGAATGTGATTTTTACAATTGATTTTTTACATGCAAAGTGTATATGTATATATTTATATATATTTTTTGATTGCCAAATGGACTAAGGTTAATATATTTACAGCCATTTAGTATATTGTTTTGGATAAAATCACAGACTTAATAATCTACTTAATAATCTGGTTAAATAAGAGGTACCACATCATTATAAATTTTATTTAAAGTGCATAAGGGTTATATTATTATGACAGCTACTAAACAGGGCAGGACCAGCTCGAATGTCACACTACTGGGGGAAGGGATGTGAATTTAATTTTGTTTTACAGCACAATAAACCACTCCCTTGCCTGAAAAAAGTATATATATATATATGTATATATATATATATATATATATATATATATATATATATATGTATGTATATATATATATATATATATATATATATATATATATATATATATATATATATATATATATATAAAACCCAGCCACTGGGGATGCACAAGCCAGTGCATTTCTTTGTGCCGGTCCCAAGCCCGGATAAATGGGGAGGGTTGCATCAGGAAGGGCATCCGGCATAAAACCTCTGCCAAAAATTACTGATGTGGAGAACTTTTCATAATTACATACTGGATCGGTCAAGGCCCGTGTTAACAACGACCGCCACCAGTACTGTTAGCCAACAGGGTGCTGGAGGAAATTGGGCTACTGTTGGCCGAAGAAGAAGAGGAGGGGGAAGGCATGCCCGAAGGCAGGAAGAGAGGAGGAAGGTTAGGACTGTAGTACTGAGGGTAGGAACTTTGAATGTTGGCAGTATGACTGGTATAGGGAGAGAGCTAGCTGATATGATGGAGAGAAGGAAGGTTGATATATTGTGTGTGCAAGAGACCAGATGGAAGGGAAATAAGGCCAAATGTATAGGAGGCGGGTTCAAATTGTTCTATCATGGTGTGGATGGCAGAAGAAATGGGGTAGGGGTTATCCTAATGAAACAGTATGCCAAGAGTGTTTTGTAGGTGAAGAGATTGTCTGATAGAGTGATGTTTATGAAGCTTGAAATTGATGGTGTAATGATGAATGTTGTTAGTGCATATGCTCCACAAGTTGAGTGTGCGATGGATGAGAAAAAAAAAATTTGGAGTGAGTTGCATGAAGTGGTGGTGAGTGTACCCAAGGGTGAGAGACTAGTTATTGGAGCGGACTTCAGTGGGCATGTTGGTGAAGTGAACAGAGGGGATGAGGAAGTGATGGGTAGGTATGGTGTTAAGGAGAGGAATGCAGATGGTCAGATGATTGTGGATTTTGCGAAAAGGATGGACATGGCTGTGGTGAATACGTATTTTAAGAAGAGGGAGGAGCATAGGGTGACGTACAAGAGTGGAGGAAGATGCATTCAGGTGGATTATATCCTATGTAGTAGGGCTAGTCTGAAGGAGATTGGAGACTGTAAAGTGGTGACTGGGGAAAGTGTAGTTAAGCAGCATAGAATGGTGGTCTGCAGGATGATGTTGGTGATCAAGAAGTGAAGGAGGAGAGTGAAAGCAGTGCCAAGGATTAAATGGTGGAAGTTAAAAAAGGGTGATTGTGAGGTGGAGTTCAGGGAAGTGTTAAGACAGGCAGTGGGAGGCAATGAAGAGTTACCGAATAGCTGAGTAACTACAGCAGAGCTAGTAAGGGAGACTGCTAGGAAGGTGCTTGGTGTGACATCTGGACAGAGGAAGGAGGACAAGGAGACATGGTGGTGGAATGAGGAAGTACAGGAGAGTATACCGAGGAAGAGGCTGGCGAAGAAGAAGTGGGATTGTCAAAGGGATGAAGAAAGTAGACATGAGTATAAGGAGATGAGGCACATGCAAAGAGAGAGGTGGCGAAGGCTAAGGATAAGGCATATTGAGAGTTGTATGAAAGGTTGGACACTAAAGAGGGAGAAAAGGACCTGTACTGATTGGCTAGACAGAGGGACAGAGCTGGGAAAGATGTGCAGCAGGTAAGGGTGATAAAGGACAGTGAGGGAAACGTACTCACAAGTGAGGAGAGTGTGTTAAGTAGATGGAAAGAGTACTTTGAAGGGCTGATGAATGAAGAGAATGAGAGAGAGAGAAGGTTGGATGATGTGGGGATAGTGAATCAGGAAGTGAAGCAGATTAGCAAGGAGGAAGTAAGGACAGCTATGAAGAGGATGAAGAAGGGAAAGGCTGTTGGCCCAGATGACATACCAGTGGAAGCATGGAGGTGCTTAGGAGAAATGGCAGTGGAATTTTTAACCAGACTGTTTAATGAAATTTTGGAAAGTCAGAGGATGCCTGAGGAGTGGAGAAAAAGTGTTTTGGTGCCCATCTTTAAGAATAAGGGTGATGTGCAGAGCTGCAGTAACTACAGAGGGATACAATTGATCAGTCACAGCTTGAAGTTATGGGAAAGAGTAGTGGAAGCTAGGTTAAGAAGGGAGGTGATGATTAGTGATCAGCAGTATGGTTTCATGCAAGGAAAGAACACTACAGATGCAATATTTGCTCTGAGAGTGTTGTTGGAGAAATACAGAGAAGGTCAGAAGGAGTTGCATTGTGTCTTTGTGGACTTAGAGAAAGCATATCACAGGGTGCCTAGAGAGGAGTTGTGGTATTGTATGAGGAAGTAGTGAGTGGCAGAGAAGTATGTAAGAGTGGTACAGGATATGTACAAGGGTAGTGTGACATTGGTGAGGACTGCGCTGGGAGTGACAGATACGTTTAAGGTGGAGGTGGGATTACATCAAGGATCAGCTCTGAGCCCTTTCTTATTTGCAGTGGTGATGGACAGGTTGACAGATGAGATTAAACAGGAGGCCCCGTGGACTATGATGTTTGCAGATGGCATTGTGATATGTAGTGAGAGTAGGGACCATGTTGAGGAGACCCTGGAGAGGTGGAGATATGCTTTAGAGAGGAGAGGAATGAAGGTCAGCAGGGCTAAAGCAGAATATATGTGTGTAAATGAGAGGGAGGGTAGAGGAATGGTGAGGATGCAGGGAGTAGAGTTGGTAAAGGTGGATGAGTTTAAGTACTTGGGATCAACAGTTCAGAGTAATGGTGAGTGTGGAAGAGAGGTGAAGTAGAGAGTGCAGGCAGGGTGAAATGGGTGGAGAAGAGTGTCAGGAGTGATTTCTGACAGATGGGTACCAATAAGAGTGAAAGGGAAGGTCTACAAGAGGGTAGTGAGACCAGCTATGTTATATGGGTTGGAGACGGTAGCATTGTTGAAAAGGCAGGAGTCAGAGCTGGATGTGGCAGAGTTAAAGATGTTAAGATTTGCACTGGGTGTGTCGAGGATGGACAGGATTAGGAATCAGTATATTAGAGGCTCAGCTCAGGTTGGACAGTTTGGAGGCGAGATTGCGTTGGTTTGGACATGTGCTGAGGAGGGATGGTGGGTATATTGGGAAAAGGATGCTAAGGATGGAGCTGCCAGGTAAGAGAAAAAGAGGAAGGCCTAAGATGAGGTTTATGGATGTGGTGAGAGAGGACATGCAGGCAGTTGGTGTGAAAGAGCATGATGCAGAGGACAGGAAGAAATGTAAACAGATGATCCGCTGTGGCAACCCCTAAGGGGAACAACCAAAAGAAGATGATGATATATATATATATATATATATATATATATATATATATATATATATATATAGATATATATATATATATGTGTATATATATACATTATATATGTATATATATATATATATATATATATATATATATATGTAGAAAGCTTATGAGGAAACTATTACTCTATTTTTGTTTTCTTTGGATCACTTGTCTGTGTACTTAATAAAGGATTTTCGACTGGAAACAGACTGCCTGCCTTGCTTGGATTACTTTCGAATACTTAGTAATTCTGTACAATTATATATATATATATATATATATATATATATATATATCTATATCTATATATATATATATATATATTTTTTTTTTACTTAAGAAGAGTTTAAGTTTGCTAGTTCTACTACTTTTGTCTGATCTGATTAATATACAGTGAATAACTAGAGATATATGGACTGAAAATCTTCCACACAGAGAAGTTTCTTACACTGTTTTGATCTTTTAATATTCTAACATCCAAATAGTTTATGGAATCAACATCATAAGAGAAGGTAAACTTAAGAAGGGAGGTAGTGATATTTAAATAACAATGAAGGAGTTTATTCACCTACTTTCCCTTCCCAGGTAATAAAGATGTCATCCAAAAATCTGTTATAAACCTTCCAAGATGGGTTAATGAAGTGCTTAAACAAGAAATGTTTTTCCCATTGAACAAGAACAATATTAACACATAAGGAGACATAGGAAGCCCCCATAGCCCCTCTAGGAACACAAAATTGTATTTAAGTAGCATTTATATAAAAAGATTTAACATATTAATTTCATCCTGTTGGAAGGTAGTAGACTCCAATAAAAAGTCATTAAACCAGTTCAAACCTGTATCATGGGGATAACATTACAAAGTTCTACAACATCAACTGTTAAGAATGTCACTGAGGTAGAATAACCCGACCCTTTAATTTTGAATAAACTAATCCAAGAATCCCTACCCAAATATGTAACCTTGTCCAATATTTTTTTTAACTATCAAATCAATATACTTAGTTAAGGGATGGGTCTTAGAAAAACTGGCATTGTGTATCTTCAGGATAGAGGGTACATCTGGAAATTTGACACACAAAATAATTGTACAAAGAATAATCAATCTGTCGTTGATCTAACAAATCTTTCACCCAATAGTCATTTTTTTGTATGCTATCTGAATAAAATTGTACAAGACTTCTTCATAATATCCACTCTCTAATACAAAGTATAACATTCTATTCAAGTAATCTTCTCAGTATATAACAACTGCCCCTCCCCCTTTGTCCGCTTTCATTACGCTGATTGTTGTGTCACCAGCTAACCTTTTGAGTAGTTTACATTCAGCCACTGAGCAATTTGCTCCATTGATCAAGTAGTCACTCTTAATGCAAAGCTGCCTAAAATCGTACTCCACCAATTTCTAAAATAAAAGTGGCAGAACTAAGCTTGGATTGAACATACTACTACGACAAAGCACCTCTCTTATTTCAACTTTACAGTTACATTTCCTAAGAAACATTTTTAAATCTAGGAGCAGTCTATCAATTTTGATAATGCTTGCTGGCACAAAAGAAAATCCTTTAGACAGTAGGTTAGCATATTCACTACTGAAATCATTGGGAGTCAAATTGTAAATACAAAAGTCACCTGTGCAGTTGAAAATGGCACAAACATGAGTAAAATCCTCATAAATATCTTCTCCATTCCCATTTACATAATCCAGGCAAGTTATTTACATTGGCGGTTGCCAAAAGAATTCCGCTGCTCCCCATTGTGGTCATGGTTCCTCTGATGTCTCCATCTGTGATGAAAATCCTGCTGTTGATAGGTCCTGTTTCTTATTCTTTCTGATCACTGGATAGTCCATGATCTAAAGGGGCATCTTTTAGTTGTTCAGAATTCTCAACCTCTTCATCAGCTCCAGTGCTGTTGTGAACATAGGATGGGGAAACTCGGTTTATCCCACCCGATGGTCAAGGATAGGCATGCCCCTCCATATATTCAGTTCTATCCCTATGCATTTTCTTTTCTAATTTTTATGTTAGCTATAGCTTTATCAATATTTGAAAAAATATCTCGATATCAAGCAGCATTTTGATCAAACAACAGGTCCTTCCTGATGGCAACATCAAGCCTATCAGCTTCAATAACCAGTTTGTCTATCTGCTTTTAATTATATTTAATGAGCACCTCTAAAAGTTCACACTCTTGTTTATTAAACAAGTTGATGAGCTCATGATGCAGTGGGGAGTCTGGAATTACATCATTAGGAAATTTCCAGTACCTAAGCCCCTTAGGTACCCTTCGAACTTTGAGGCACTCATGCAAATAGGAATTCTCTAATTGGAACGTACATACATTTGGATAGATGTAGTTCAAATTGCTGCATAAGTGTGTCAGTGACCCACCTTCTATAGGTTCACCCGCTGGATATGTAGCAACCCATTAAGCCAGTCAATCAAGTTAAGATTCATTCTAGGTGCACCAAAACAGTTTACTGTAGACAAATCCACATTTCCATTATTATTTGAAGAATTAAATTTCACAATGCCTTATTATGTCTAGGCAATTTGGATCCTGTATCCAAACTAAAAAATATATAATTTCTTTAGTTACCCTCATTTGCTTGCCCAGTATTCCTGAGAGAGTACTAATAGGGAATTTTTAACTTTGCCATTGCACTAGGAAACTAGCAGTTTTGATCTTTCCTGGTGGGAGTACACAGAGATAACCTCTTTCACCTTTTGCTCTTTGCCTTGTCCCTGGTGTCACTGGTCCATCATTTGAGGAATTCCTATAAAGGAACTAGTGGTACTGGTCTGCTGAAAAGAATATTAATAATAAGTATCCAATGGCAACGTTCTTATTTCTCTGACAAATCAAGAGAAAAATTTTAATGAAATGTTTGATACTCTACTAAGACTGGAGAAAAATATTAATTTCTGCTTAGAAAAGCATTCATGAAGTCAAATTAATGGGTGACTTAGATTAAGGTTTGCAGCATAAATCTGTGCTTTCTTCCTTGCAAAGCACTACATCCGTGTTATGCAATGATGGTTATCTGGGTTCAGGGTTACCAGATTTCTGAAGGGCCAGGTATGAAAAAAAAAGGTCCTTCATGCTAAGTGAAGACCCCAACCAAAAAAAAAAAAAAAACATTGAACAGAAGTAGCTCCACTTAACAATTTATGATTGGCTTGTATACATACAAGCCAATCATAAATCACAAAGTGGGAGCTGTTTCACCGGGATTTTAACCAGCAGTGCAGGACTCGGGATTAGGCTGCTGATCCCGGGACAGTCACACTCAAATAGGGATGTCTGACAACCCTGTCTGAGCTTATCCTTTGCATGCATCGCAGAAATGAGGCAGAACTTTATACACCATGCAATGAGGCATTTTACAAGGTATCTAATGTCTCACAACAACTGAAAATAATACTGCTCTTCCCATCATAGTTTTAACACTGCATCCAAATATGTATAAACAAGCAAACTAAAAGAAAGGAAAAGCAAAACTTACATTTTATCCAAAACTGAAGATGTGCATTTTTCTAACTTTTCTGTGTGACCATCCCTAGAAAAAGTAAATGAGATAAAGCAGATTAAAAGACAAAACAATATTGCAAATAAGACAAGCACATATACACATATGTGTAACAATAATATAGCATGATAGCATTGTTTTTATCTAAAATATACAAAGATCCATGGCAGACAGAAGCCACCAAAAGTAAATAGCTCTGAGTCCCGTGCCGTTCATTGGGTTCATTTCATACACTGAGTGTGAGAACAGAGAACACATTCAGCCATATATTTGATGCTACAAAGTCGGTGTGGTTGTAAAGCTTGGGGAAGAGATTTGGCTGTCCAAGTGGGTAGAAAGCTGTCAGTTCAGATTCATTCAAACAAATAAAAAGTATTGCTCATATGCCAGAGTAATAATATTTGAAGTATCAGCTGGACTGCGAACTGATAGTGACATTGTAATTGCCTTGTTTTTGAATAGAAAAGCCATATACAAACTATTAGGAATGGCTGGCCAAACGCGCAGAATGATGGTTGCTCATGTTCTGTGTATGAGAGTTGTACTACAGCAACTAGATCAATGACCCTGCAGTTGAGGAAGCAGAAAACCAATTACATTTTCACAAAAGTAGGAAACCTTGCAAAAGGGAGACTTGTTGGAAGCACTAATAAAATCCTGTGAAGTGTTTCTTTGTACACTATAGAGGACCATTATTCTCCACCTGGTATGCAGAATGAGACCCATAAGAACCCGTCAGTTTTTAGAAGGTTAACAGAGCAGGACGTAGTTTGTCTGAAAGCTCCTGTCTCCAGATGAGGCTTAGATGGGAACTGAGTATGGCCAATAATGGAATGATTGTATGCTTAGACTGGTTTCCAATAGACCTTTACTAATAATTTAAGTGTATTATTTTTAATTAGCTTCCCACCATTTTTGTTCAATAGTACCCTGAGTTCAGGGACTCCACTCATCCTATGTTGGTGTTTTTATCTCAGTTATACTCAACCTAACCAAAAACAAACACACCATCATATTGCTCAATCTTGTGCTAAATACATACTGTACATCTTTAATAAGATGCTGGCTAAAAACCTTCCTCTTAAACCATCCTGGTTCTCTTGCATGTCAGCAGTTGCAGGAGAATGTCAGAAAACATCTTTTCCTGAAGCAAACTATAGCCCAGTACACAGAAGTGTTCTCTTTCCCTTTTGCTCTTTGCCTGATATCTGCAACGCATGGTCCAGCTTTTTGAGAGCACTGCATTAGGGGGTATGAGTGGTGATCTCTTGAAAACAATATTAAAGTATATTGTAGTATACTGTTATGCTTCTCACTCATCTGTGTTTTACAATTTATTTTATTTCTTAGTGTTCTCCTGATGTTAATGCTGGAAGTTGCTTGAAAAAAAAACAATGACCATGACATGTTTCTGTTGCCTTAGTTTCACTGTTAAATCACTCACATTTTGCTAATGACCACATCCTCAAAATGACATCACTTAACTATTGTCAGTGATTTACAAACACCAGCAAATCATTCTAGCTAATCAAAAAACAGATACTTACTTAAATTATGGTTTCACTAGTAAGTCATCATATGTGTTAATTTTCAATGTAGGGTGCTTCACCTATGAGATATAATTGACAGAGGGTACTACGCCTATGAGACATAGCTGACAGAGGATCCTACACCTGTGAGACATAGCTGACATAGGGTGCTACACCTGTGAGGCATAGCTGACAATCTGTGAGACATAGCTGACAGAAAGTGCTACACCTGTGAGACATAGCTGATGTAGGGTGCTACACTTGTGAGGCATAGCTAACAGAGGGTGCTACACCTGTGAGACAGCTGGCAGAAAGTGCTACACCTGTGAGGCATAGCTGACAGGGGGTGCTACACCTGTGAGACATAGCTGACAGAGGGTGCTACACCTGTGAAACATAGCTGACAGAAAGTGCTACACCTGTGCGACATAGCTGACATTGGGGGCTACACCTGTGAGGCATAGCTGACATAGGGTGCTACACCTGTGAGACATAGATGACAGAAAGTGTTACACCTGTGTGACATAGCTGACATTGGGGGCTATACCTGTCAGACATAGCTGACAGAGGGTGCTATACCATAGCTGACACTGGGTGCTACACCTGTGAGGCATAGCTGACAGAGAGTGCTATACCTGTGAGACATAGCTGACATAGGGTGCTACACATGTAAGGCATAGCTGACATAGGGTGCTACACCTGTGAGGCATAGCTAACAGAGGGTGCTACACCTCTGAGACAGCTAACAGAAAGTGCTACACCTGTGTGACATAGCTGACATAGGGTGCTACACCTGTGAGGCATAGCTGACATAGGGTGCTACACCTGTGAGACATAGCTGACAGAAAGTGTTACACCTGTGTGACACAGCTGACATTGGGGGCTATACCTGTCAGACATAGCTGACAGAGGGTGCTATACCATTGCTGACATTGGGTGCTACACCTGTGAGGCATAGCTGACAGAGAGTGCTGTACCTGTGAGACATAGCTGACATAGGGTTCTACACCTGTGAGGCATAGCTGACAGAGGGTGCTATACCATAGCTGACATAGGGTGCTACACCTGTGAGGCATAAGTGACAGAGGGTGCTATACATGTGAGACATAGTTGACACAGGGTGCTACACCTGTGAGACATAGTTGGCAGTCCTTCTTAGGATATAAGACCTTCCTTATTGCTGCACTTAGCATGGAAAAATAGTAGTTTATATGCATCCTCAGATGCAGTCTCTTGTATGAGATGAAAGCACTCATTTTATTTTTCCAAGTTGTTTTAATAAATTAATTCTTAAACCATTTCTGGGCCCTCATTTGGCATTGATTTTCTTTGGTTTCAAGTTTATCTGGTTGAGGCTGCACCATTCTGTGTCTTTTCTGAGTTACAATTTTATGATTAACAGGTCAAAATGTAACTCAAAAATCTGGACATTCTGCAAAAATCTGTACCGTTGAAGGATATGCCAGATGGAAGGCCACTGACATGACCAGAGGAGCACTAAAGAGGCTGGAATTAAATCCAATACTTTTCACAGCATTCATTTCATATACAGTATGTGTGACAACAGAGAACAAGTTCAGTCTCATATCCAATCTCAAAGTTAAATTTCTGAAATGTCTCCATTTCTTCAGACTGCTCCTGATTTTGCCACATACTTTTGCCATTTCCCTTGTAATGCCAGTATTTAGAGTTTCTTACTTTTTATTGTACAGAAGATGCATGCTGATGCAAAACCTGTTGGTCAAAGTTAATTAGAGTCATATCGAAAAACTCTCCTTGATTTTACCCTTTACATATGAATAGAATTCCTGAACAAATAAGCTGAGAGGCATGCACAAAGCAGGTGTTGCAGTAGGGCTTGGGAAGAGGTTTATATGATCAGGTATGTTGAACATTGGTCGGTGAGTGTCATTCAGACAAGCGAAAAGTGCTGCATTTTGATAATAATAGCTATGATTTGACGTATCAGCTGAAGAGGGGAAGTGAGAGTGACATTGTAAAAGTCTAACATAAAATTTTTTCAGTATTTTTACCTTTGAGAAAAAGAAATACAATATAGGAAGTATTCAGAAAAGCTGACCAAGCATGTAGAACTGTGGTTGCTCAGATTCTGTGCTCTGAGAGTTGTACATCAGCTACCAGAATGTTGACCCTTTAGCTGAGGCAGCAGAAAACTCATTTTATTTTCAAAACAGCAGGAAACCTTGCAATAGAGGGAATTGTTGGGAGTCTACCTGTATCCTCCTCCTCATAAGCATAATGACATACATTCATGCATACAACTAATCATTTCTCAGAAGATTAGCAGACCAGGAGACAGTTTGTCTGAAAACTCCTGTCTCCAGGGGAGGCTAAAATTTGCATCGAGTATAGTCAGTAAGGGAAGTGCTGCTGGCCTTGAATTCTTACCAATAATTTAAGTGATTTTTTGAAGATTAGCTTAAGACCTTACTTGTTCAATAGTACTCTGAGTTTAAGGCCTTACTGATCAGAATGGTAGTGCGGTTGTCTGAGATATACTCAAACTACCAAAAAAAAACCAGCATCTTATTGCTTGATTTCTATAAAAAATGTGTACCACACACCTTTAAAAATACGCTGGCTAATAGGCTTTCTAGAGCTTACCCTATTAGCCTCCCACAGATTAGTGAGACTGTATTAGAGGTGAGCAGATGTGGAATGATATCAAAAAAATTCTCCTGCTCAAACAGCAGTCCTAGGAGAGAATATTAAGTACCAGTATTCAGTGATGGGATGATGTCCTCATTTCAGTGACTCACCAACGAAGATTTGATGAAGGTCTTTGATACCCTGACAAGTTTGGAGAAGGGATATTTATACTCAGCACATAATTCAAGAAGGCAAATTACTGAGTCATGTAAATAAAGATTTCCCGCATAAATACATGCCTTCTTCCCTGCTAGCACTGCGTCTGCCTTATACACTGTAGGTGTGCTGGAATTATTCTCCTTATGTACCATGGAAATTCAGCAATACCATCTAAACCATTCAGAAAAGCGTTTTACTAGGTATCTGAAATCTGACGGGAACTGAAAGCTGTACTGTATCATCCAAAAAAGTAATAAAAAATGCAAATATGCATAAATAATGAAATTAAAGGAAACACAATACTTACAGCTTTTCTAAAATTGAAGTTGTAGCTTTTTCTAAGTTTTCTAAATGGACTTCCCTAGAAAAATAAATTAAATAAAGTAGATGAATAGATGAAACAAATAATGTTACAGCTATGACACACAGAGATACACATGCATCTAACAATAATATTGACTAATAGCATTTTTCTTAATTAAATTAGTGAGCGACATCAGACAGATGGTCACTGATATGACTAGTGAAGCACTGAAGAGGATGGACCTGAATCTAGCACACACCACTGCATTTGTTGCATGCAACTATGTATGGGAAAAGAGAACACATTCCACCTCATATCTGATTACATGTAGTAGGATACAGCTTGGGGAAATGTTTTATCTATCCAAGTGGGAAGTAAACTGTCAGTTAAAGGTATATTCAGACAAATGAGAAAGATTCCGCATAGGACAGAATAACTTGGGGATTTGAAGTGTCAGTTAGGGAAGGGAACGGAAAATGACATTATATTAGTCTGACATAGAAATTCTAAACGATCTGAAGAACATACCAAAAGCGCTTATCGTTTGGAATACATAGGGACTGTTTTATTCTACATCAAGATTTTAACTTCACATGAAGATTTTAACTTTTCCTACAATAAAAGGATTTTAACTGCCATTAAAGCTAGAAGCTTTTATTTGATCTGTTAGACTGGTTAAACTGTTATCACAGTTCATCACAGTCACATAGCAGCTACTACATCTTCAGTGTGGATACTTTTGTATATCAGACCAAAAAGATTGGATACTTTGAAGCCATCATAAGACTGGAAACTTTGGAGCCATCATTTCGCTATGGTATAACTGCATTCACAGCGTGAATATCTTGTAAGTGCATTTAATTTAAGTACTGGAAATGTATGCAAGTTATTTGCTGTATATGTTCCACTTTTAAGTTTTATATCATTTAACCACACTACCTATTCTCCAAGAGAACTTTACTTCATTGGCCATTGTTGTACAGCGTTTCATTTTGAATACTGTTTTTACTTGTTACTGATAGCTGTACTTTAGCATTAGGAGGTACCCTTTCTTTATTATATGACATAGAAATTCTACAGCATTTTATCTTTGATAAAAATGAAAGCAATATAAGATATGTGAAAAGGCTGACCAAACATGCAGAAAAGTATATATGCAGAAAGATTGTCGTTCGGGCTCTGTGTATGAGAGTTGTACTGCAGCTACCAGAAATTTAACACTGAAGATAAGGCAGCAGAAAACACTTTACATGTTCACAAAAGTAGGAAGCCTTGCAAAAGAGGGAATTGTTGGGTCAGAAAAAATCCTGTCTGTGTGTTTCTTTCTGTACTACAGAGCAGTATTATTCTCATCCTGGTAAGCAGAATGTGACACATAATAACTAACTGGATCTCAGAAGGTTAGCAGACCAGAAGGCAGTTTCTCTGAAAGCTCCTGTCTCTAGATGAGGCTCAGACTGGCATTGAGTATGGCCAATAAGGGAAGGGCTCCAGGCCTTGATTGCTTTCCAGCAGATCATGAGAAATAATTTAAGCATTTTTGGAAGATTTGCTTCAGACTTTGTTAAATAGTTACTGAATTCAAGGGCTCCACCCATCCTAGACTGGTATGGTTAACTCAGTTAACCAAAACAAAAACAAACAAGAAACCCAGCATCTCAAGGTTTGCTCTTTATACTAAATGCATACTACAAACCTTTAAAAAGATACTGCTTAATATGCTTTCTAGAGCTTACTCCATTGATACCCATTGTACCAGTTTTCCAATATTAAAGATCACAAGATGCAGAGCAGTATCAAGAAAGCTCTCCACCTAATTCATACAGCAGCCATAGAAAAAACAAACCTTGATGTCTTCTCTCTGGTTGACAATCAGACATTAGAATGAGCTTAATGTTCACTGTTGTACAGAGGTTTGCATTAATTCAGATGGGGTGTCTGTATTATAGATATTCTGATATAAGCCTGTTGTAAGGCTAGGGTTCTGGTATTGCAAACACCAATCATTCTTCTGTTGTTGACTTCACCATTGGGAGGACACAGAAGTGCTGTCTGTCCTTATTGCTCTTTGCTCTGTACATGGAGTCTATGGCTTAGCCTTGGAGGGCCCTTCATCAACGGGAGGGGGAGGTGGTCTTTTGAAAAGAGTATTACAAATCATTAATCAGTGGTAGTGTCTCTCTGCTTCATTGATTAACCCAGAGAAACACCTGGAAAAGGTCTTTGATAGCCTAAGACTGGAGACAGAGCATCCTTTACAAGTCAAAGCAGCATTCTTAAACCAAATTAGTGGACGTTGTTCATGAAGGTTTGTTTAAATTAGTTCCTTCCTCATTTTAGCCATAGTTCTCCCTTATCCAGTCAAGATTTTCTGGGGTTATCCTCTCTGTGCATTACTTAAATGAGACAGTACTTTATAAACACACAAAAATGCATTTTCGAGGTATCTGAAGCATCAGGGAAACTGAAAACTATAATGTATCTTCATAAACAGTTTAAATGTAACTATTCATTCAAACATGTATGAACAATGATATTAAAAAAATAGAAAAGTAATACTTACAACTTCTCCAAAATAGAAGCAGTGGCATTGTCTAATATATCTGTGCGATCCTCTCTAGAAACATAAATGAAATTGATTAATAGATGAAACAAACAATATTACAGATATGACACAAACATGCACACATATGTGTAACTATAATGTACATTGAGACATCAGGAGACCAAGAAGTGACTAATGGTGCACTGAAGAAGCTGGCCCTGAATCTAGGACTCTAAACTGCACTCATTGCATACAGATATGTATGAGAATAGAGAACTTATTCAAATTCATCCTCGTGTCTGAAGAGGCAAAACAGGTGTAGCAGGAGAACTTGGGGAAGAATTTTATCCAACAAAATGGGGCAAATGCTGTCAGTTGAGCTATATTCATACAAATCAAAAGTGCTGCACTTAGGTCAAAATAACTAGGATTTAAAGTATCAGCGGGGGAGGAGAACGGATACTGACATTGTAATAGTCTGATTTATAAATCTGCAGTACTTTGTCTTTGAAAAAAAAAAAAACAAAGCCATATGGGAAGTTTTTGAAATGCTAGCCAAGAAGGGGGAATGGTTGTTGTTCAGGATCTGTTTTATGAGTGTTGTGCAAAGCTATCTGAACTTTGAACCTGAAGATGAGGCAGCAGAAACCCCATTATGTGTTTACAAAAGTAGAAAACCTTGCAGTAGAGGCTATTGATGGGACTACTAACAAAATCCTATCAGTGTGTTTCTTCATGCACTGAGAGGGCCATAATTCTCCTTGTGGTAAGCAGCATGAAATAACAAAAAAACAATCAAGACCAGAAGGCAAGTTATCTGAAAGCTGCTGTCTCCAGAGGATGCTTAGACTGTCAGTGAGTATAACCATTAAGGGAAGGGCTCTAGGTCTTGATTGCTTTCCAGCAGACATTTACTAACAATTCAAGTACTGTTTTTAAGATTTGCATCAGGTCTTGTTTGTTCAATATCAGATGGAGCTCAAGGGCCACACCCACTCTAGGGGGGTATCATTGTGTCAGTTATACTGAAACCAAACAAAAACAAGAAAGAAACCCAACATCTTATAGCCTGACCTTGTGCTGAATGCATATTGTGAATCTTTAAAAAGATTCTGCCCGACATCCTTTCTAGGACTTTACCTAACTAGGCCCCAAAAGCAGTTTGTCTGAATTAGAGGTCAGCCAAATTGCTGTCCTCCTGATTTAAACAGCAGACCTAGAAGAGATACAATTTCTTGTCTTCTCTGAATTCTGAACAGGTGCCAGAATGGATAAATAATAAAACCAAATGGGTGGCAGTATCAACAACACTAAAATACTACGAACAAACAAAATACTGCAGCATTAACCAAATAAATGCACTTTAACTATAATTAAAAACATTTTATTAATATAACAAAGATTAAGCACTTTCATCCTAACCCTTAGGACTTCATCAAAATCTAATCAATACAACTGCAATTTTCTTTTATAGGGTTGACACCATATAATTACCAATTTCTTTTTAAAGTAACCTTCTCATTTAAAAAGATACATCTCAAATATTAACTAAACAACACACCTAAAAAAATAAAAAATAAAACAAATACCATAATAAGGTAATGTTATTAAAGCACCTTCATTACAAATCCACTTATAAATTTAAACTTTAAAATTAACATTATTATCACACAAAAGCTAGAAATAACTAGGTACAGTATTAAGGACTGGTTGCAGGGAAATATTTTCATTAATTCCTGGAAAAACAAAAGCATGAAGTTTAACCTGCTACTTCATTTCTTTCTCTAATAATTTTAACTTGATGCCCCCCCCCCCCCAGTTTTGTATAATATGTTCCAAAACAGCAAAACCATAGTTTTTATACAAGGGACATTTAAAAGGTGTCTGTAAAGGGTGTTATTTTCATTTTTGTGATTTATTTGATATTGATGTTCATATATTCTCTTTCGAACAGAAAGGGAATTGAGGGTCTTTGAGGCAATGGAATACAGGTCAAGGGTGGAAACACCTTTGGAACAGAAACAAAAGGAATTGAGAGAAGAAGTTGGTCTCCTATTAACTGCAAGTATAGTACATGAGTTTAATAGCTTCCACATATGTAATTATACTCTTAGAAATATCACAAAAAATATTTCACATTATTTATAAAAGGGTTGAAGTTTGTTCCTATTAAAAGTTTTGATGCTGTTGATTCTATTATTGAAACCAAGTTATTTATTAGGAAATTGAATGTTGCTATTTATTTTAATGAACAAAGGAAGGAGGATACGAATGCAGTTAATAGAACTGATTTTGCAAAGAAAAGTATTTTCAATCCCCTCCCGAATCTGACTTTGAATATTTTAGAAAAAGCTATAATAGAAGATTTGTATGATATGAAAGTCAGGTCTGTTAATAAATGCTATTTTCATTCAAATTTAGATAGGAAGGGAAAAAAATTTATTGGAACAGTTGAAAAATAATAGATCATTAAGAATAATGAAACCAGATAAAGGTGGGGGGATTGCTTTATTTGATTCTTTGGAATATTCTAAAATTATATTTGATATATTACATGATATACGTGTTTATTGTCCTGTTTTTTTTCCATAATAAATCTTTATTGTTATATTATTTTCAAACACAAATAAGAACAAAAATAACATATATTCACAAATCAAGCATTAACTAATATCACTAATAACCACACTCTATATACAATATTTACAAGAATGCTTCCATGTAATACAGTTAAATATAAAAAAGCATAAGAATAAATGCAAGTAATAGACAGTTGATTACTAAATTCTCTCCACACACATAACTAATTATTAATATTTCCAAGTTGAAAATACTATGCTAGTATAATATTAAAAATCTGTTCCCAAATTTTTGGATTATTAACATTTTTATTTTGTGGGTTTAATAGTAATTTATGAGCCAATATATGTTTTGTCGCTAGAACTCTAAAGTTCTGCCATGAAGTTTTAGATGGGTCTAACCAATTTGAAGCTATATAAAGCTTCATTAATAGAAAAATATTAATATATATAATAATTTGTGATTTAGGGATCTCTCTCGGGGGAATATGCAGAATCATAAATTTCCATGATAACGTTGTACTCCGGTAACCCACCTTTTGAAGTTGGATCTTAAGGGAATTCCAAAGTTTGAAAATACATTTACAACTCCAGAACATATGAAGAAGATCAGCTGGTTGATTCTTTCAGTATGGACAAGTTGGTGAATTTTTGGGATTAAATTTATGCAGGGTAAGACATGTATAATATGCATTGTTCCAAATCATCAACTGGGTACATATTAATTTTTGAAGAGAAGTAGATTTGATGGTCAAGTCAATTGCTTTTAACATATTACTTCTATCTGTCAGTAAGATTTTCTATTCCCAGTAGTTTGATAACAAAATTTTATCATGAAATTGAAATTCTTTAATTAATTGATTTGCTGTCGTGATATATTTAAGATCCTGTTGGACAGCTTGCCACAACAAAGATCATCTATTAATAGCCTCTTCTTCCAGTTTAAAACTTTTAAAATAGCTTATAGTGAGTTCTCTAATTTGCCTCAGAATAACCAGATAATTTTTAGGTAAGTTAAGTTCTTGTCTTATTTGGTTGGCTGAACTGTCAAGATGTTTATATATATCAATCAAAGTTAGATTAACTATCAATGGAAACTTGTTGAGATCAATTAGTTGATTATTCAATTTTGAATTAGGATTCTTATGAAAGGGTTGAAAAACCATCATATGTTGAACCAAATCTAATAAATGAAATAAATTATGTAAAGAGAGTATGTTCGTTTTGATGTGTTCAATAATCCCATAGAATTTCAATGTATCCTTACCTAAAAAAAGTATTGCTTTAGGATTGATATTTAACTTTAGAATATATTTATAATTCGGAACTACCCAAGGTGGTGTCCACTTAGTATTATTTATATCATAATTGGCAATTCTTAAAATTCTATTAGAATTTACAATTAAATAATACATTTCAAAATTAGGCAATTCTAGTCCTCCTCTATTTTTTGGGGTCATTAATTTATCATAAGATATCCTGGTTTTCTTTGGTTCCCAAATGAATTTATCCAATTCTTTATGAATCCGTTTAAAAAACGACTTTGAAAGTAATAAATTGGCTGACCTAAAAATATACAGTAATCGTGGTAATATGTTCATTTTGATAATTGAAACTTTTGCTAATATTGGCAGTCGTAAATTTTTCCATCTCCCAAAATCAGAAATTATTTGTTCCCAGATTGCTTTAATATTATTATTATAAAAGTCTTTATTATCAGTAAAGAACTCAATACCTAGATATTTAATATTTTCTTTAAATGATACCTGTCCCACTAAGGGCAATAACGAAAAGGGTTTAGGTGTCTTTAAAGGGAAGATATTGGTTTTTTTCAAGTTAATTTTATAATTAGACACTTTTGAGAACTCATTAACAGCCTTCAATAATTTTTCAGTATCTGATAATGGAGATGCACAATAAATGCTAAGATCATCAGCAAAAGCTGCCATTAATATTTTAGTTCCATAAATTATTGGGACATTATGATAAACATTTTGTTTAATGTATAAAAACAATGGTTCAAGATAGATATTAAATAATAAAGGGGACAAAGGGCAACCCTGGCGTGTTCCAGTCTTAATCTGTATTCTTTTAGAGAAGTTTTTATTAATATACAATGTAGTATAGGGATTACTATATAATATTTGTAACATTTGGACAAACTCATGTAATATATTAAAATACGGTAAAAGATCAAACAAGAAATTCGTATCAACCCTATCAAAGGCTTTCTGGGCATCAATTATAAGGGCATAAATATTTAAATTATTTTGCTTAGCATGCTCTAACATACTATGTAGTGTGAGTGTATTATCACTGGTTTGTCTACCTGCCATAAAACCAGTCTGTTCTTTAGAAATGATATGAGTCATGATTCTCTTCAGTCTAGATGCTATAATTGAGGTTAGAATTTTCATGTCTACATTTATTAATGATATCGGTATATAATTATCCGGATTTTGAGGATCTGAATTGGCTTTATGTATAAAAATAGTTTTTGAGGCGTTAAGGTGTGGATCATTAATTTTATTCCTAATTATGTAGTTAAACATAACTGAAAGTATCTTACCGAAAATATCTGCAAATTTTTTATAAAATTCCACTGTCAAGCCATCAGGACCTGGTGATTTATGTGATTTCATATGCTGAATTACATATACTATTTCTTCTTCAGATATCGGTTTAACCAAGTCATTTTGAATGTCCTCTCCTATTGTTGGAAACTTAATTGACTGTAGAAATTGTTCATAATTCCTGTTAGGGGTCATATCCTTTTGTCCAGCATAAATATTAGTGTATATTTTCTCAAAGATATTAAGAACCTCCTCAGTTTTAGAATATATTTTATTATTAAATTGTATTTCGAAATCTGCACGATTGGTTTTGTTTGATTAATGATCCTAGCTAACGCCTCGATGGTGTTTGAACATGACTGGCATACCTCACTAACGCCTTGTACTCTTGAAATGTTAATCTACTATTCTGAAGTAAAAGAGATCCTTTTGACATTTAATCAGTTCCTTCTCTGTTTGCTCATTAAAATCTCTAATCAGTTCTTGATCAAGTAATTTAATTTTTATTTCTAAAGTTTGAATATCTTTGTTTAATATCTTTTTATAATAAGATGCTTTTTGCAAAAGTGCCCCTCTTATTTGAGCTTTAACTGTTGCCCATTCAATATCTGGGGCAAATTGTTGTTTCCCTAAACCAATCAATAAGTCTTTCAGGTACTTTGCAATTTCCAGTATTATATCCTCCTTATTCAATAGATTTGGATTAAGAGACCAATTATAACCTCTTTGTCTCAAAGTATCTTTTACCCCCTTAGTAAAATTCAACGAAATTTTAGAATGGTCTGATATATAACGGGCATGTACCATAACTGTAGGTTCTAGATTGATCAATACTCTTGAAATCAGGAAGAAATCAATTCTGGACCACATTTTATGACATGGGGAATAAAAGGTAAAATTGCTTGTACTATTATCGTTATTCAGATAATGAAATGGATCATATAATTGAAAGTCTTCTTTAAGATCATTCAGTGCTAATAGAGCATGCTTGTTAAATGCTCTTTGTGGACAAGATCTATCCAACTTCGGATTCTGGTAGGTATTCCAGTCTCCTCCAACAATTACATAATATCTATCAAATTGTGTTAAAATTGAATATAGTGATGCTATAAATAGTTGTTGGTCATTACAGGGAGCATATATATTTAAAAGTAAAATAGGTTTATCAAATAAGGTAGACGAAAGAATAACATAGCACCACCGTCCATTTTTATCTGTATTAGAATCTAATATCTTTTCCTTGTATTGATCTTTAATAATTATGGCTACCCCAGCACTATTTGACTTACCTTCAGATACTACTACTTCTCTAATCCATTTCTTTTTTTTAACATCACCCCACTGATCACTCATTAAATGCATTTCTTGGAGTAGGATAAACCACGCCTTAGCCTGCAACAATACATGTAACACCAGTTTCCTCTTCTTCAAGTTCTGGAACCCTTTAACGTTCCATGAATCTACTTCCCACATTTCAAAGATTCACTGTAAGATGAAAGTTTTGGAGAGAGAGAGCATGGAAAAAACAAAAAACAGTAAATTCAAAACCATACATAATCTGGAAGCAATCCTTATATCCCGTCCTCAACCAGTGCATACCCACTCTAACCCCAGACCAGGAGATGAATAGGTCCTGTATAATATAAAATGACAAAGGGTTTAAAAGAAACAGCAGATATAAAAACACCACAATGTAAAATTTCACACATGTATCACAATTAAGACCTATAAAACCTAACTTCACTACGACAAAGCCTAAACTAAACATTCCCTAACAAACACTGCATAAACTACATCTCTTTGGTTAATTACTATTTAAACAAATCAAATTAAAAATGTAACAGTAGTACCTGTAAAAAGAATAAAGTAAAAAAAAATAATGCATTTTCAGTAGGTTATAATAATGCACTTTCACTATAATAATGCACTTTCAGTTGGATTAGCTATCTATACATAAACCACATGCATTAAAAGCGAGAAGAGAAAAAAAAATACATACTAATATATAACCCTATATTAAAGCAAATAGGCAGCAAATTTATTAATATCCTTTGTTATACATTCACCTTATACTAGTTTCATAATAAAGCAAGCTTCTAACTAAATAAAATAATGAAAATAACACAAAACATTAAAAACTATGCTGACAGGTTAAATAAACATTGCTAAATCCCTGCACCCTCTCTAAATAATATAACTACAAAATGTTGACTGAAAGTTAATAAATGAAGTTCCTAACAAGTTCCTATGTGCTTAAATTACTATAGAACAGTGTTATTTAATGTTAAATAAGCAAGAGAGTGTTTAAAACAGTTCTCTTCGGTTTTCCAAACCAGGAAGTCCTGTAAAATGCTCGCGATGGGGGACCACTTTTGCACACGGACTCCCGGAAGTGCCACAACGAAATCTACACCCTCAACAGCATTTTAAGCACTTCCTGTCTTCCTCCTCATTGAAAACAGTTTGTATAAGCCATAAAATGTCAGGAAACAAGTGCAGGAGATCAAGATAAGGAAAAGCAAACAGTTTTATTGCTCAGGAATAGGCCTAAGCTTCACAAATGCAAACAAAAGATTACCCAGTCCTCGAAGCACAGTAAACATCGCAGCATGCCAGTCCCAGCAAAAGTTCAATTCAAGTCTCTGATGCAGGTAAAGCCTTGAAAATTTTAAGAAACAGATTTCTTGCCTCATTTTTGGTGGAAACAGAATGTTTATCCCCATCCACTGTGAATATAAGCATATTAGGATATTTCATTTGAAACTTCATTTGTTTGTCAATAAGAAATTTGCAGTAAGGAGACAGAGACTGTCTAGCCTGTCTGATCTGTATAGGTAGATCCTTTGTCAGAGATGTTTTATTGTTTTTCCACATAATATAGCCTCCACCTTGTTTTGCAGTAATAAGTATTCTATTTACATCTTGATAATTAAGCAGTTTAACATACACAGGTCTTGGAAAATTAGATGCTTGTACCTCTCTCAAAGCTCTGTGTGCTCTTTCCACGATGATTTGTTTCACAGTATCAGAATCATTTAAAAGCACTGCAAATATTTGTAGTATGGATGGAATCAGTTCATTATACTGAATGGATTCAGGAATCCCTCTGACAATTATATTGTTTCTCCTGGATCTTGCTTCTAGGTCTGTAAGCTTACTTTGTATAGCCTGTATATCCACATCATGCAGATTAGTTTTTTTTCCAGTAAAACTAATTTGTCCTCAGTATCAGAAATTCGAGCCTCCGTCTTATCCATTCTTTCCAGCAACTGAGTACATGAAATTCCAAATGATTGTATTTGACAAGTCAGTTCTTTTAAAGCTTCTTCTATAGGCAGAAGTGCAGTTTTGATATCCTCCATATTTAAAGCTTGATCAGCTTTAGTTTTAGTTCCTAGTTTCTATTGTTCCTGTGCTTTAGTAATTTTTTGTCGCTTAGTAGTCACATCTTTTTCTGGTGATTGCAATTCCGATAATTTTGTTTTAGTCGTAGTTATATCCATACTTTTGTCTTCTTTTGACATCTTATTGGAACATAAAAAGTTGCAATATAAAAAGCACACGGTTCCTTTGTGTATTCCTCTCTGCAGAGCTAGCTAATCTGTTGTAATCCAATGAAATATATTCCTTTTTTCTGGTTTTTCTTCTCAATCCAGGATAAATAAGTGTAGTTAGAGTAAGTTTATCGAAGTTTTGATGTTGAAAACTTTGTAGTATCCACTCAGGGTTTTGATTTCCTCAGGTTAAATGGAGAGCTGCAGTTCAGCAGTGTTCACAGAACGGCAGCCATCTTTGAATCCTCTTATTGTCCTGTTTTAATTAATGAGATTAATATAAGTTTTTGAAGAATTGATCTTTTTTTTGAAGAGTTTTTATTGCATCAGAGAATTATGGTGGAGACGTACACATTTTTGTAAGTTAAAATTTCCATTGTAACCAACATGTTTGGTGTACCAAAGATCCACAAAAATTTAATAAAGCCACCATTTAGACCTATTGTGGCAGGGCAATGTTCTAAGACATACCCTTATGTAGAATGTATTGACAGGAGCTTGAAAGCAGTTTATGATAAAGCAACTCATATGATTATTGATTCATGGAATTTTTTAGTGAGAGTAAAATGGATCTTTGGGATAGAGAAGTTATTTTTTTAACAATTTATATGGTAGATTTTTTTTCTTCTATCCCTAGAGAAGAAGGGTTGCACCATTTTTATAATAGCTTGTGTGGTTTTACAAATCTCACCAATAATAAAATTAGTCTGATGATAGAGTTTACCACTTTAGTATTATACTATAATTGTATTTATTTTGAGGGTGAATATTTTAAACAGACTAAAGGTGTTGCCATGGGTGCTGCATGTTCCCCCATTTATGCCAATATGGTTCTACTGGATTGGAAACTTGAAAAAGTGTTTAAGAGCACCTTTTATCAGAATGTGAAACTTTATGGCAGATTTTTGGATGACATCTTTATTTTATGGGCCCCTAGAATGAGACTCTTAATTTTATGGAATATCTTAATCAATCTTCCTCCTTCCTTAAGTTTACTTATAAGTGCAATAGGATTATCTTGATACTTTCATCAGTCAGATAGAATTTGGTTTTAAGTCATTAACTTATAGGAAGCCAACTTTTACCAATTCTTATCTTAAGTATGGTAACTGTCACCCTATGTGCCAAAAAAAAGTATTATCAAGGAGCAATATTTTAGAATAGCCCGAATTACTTCACATCAGGAAGATGTGGCTAAAGAGTTAAAATTAGTTGCTAAAATATTTTTAAGCAGAGGTTATTTATTTATTTATTTTATTTATTTCAGTTTGATTACCGGGGAAGTCCACTGGGCCAAGAAGTGCCCATTTTCAGTGGATGCCTGGTGAGAAAAGCTCCACAAGCAATACAATGAAACATGGTTACATAAAGTTAATGGTATAATACAAAAGTAAGATTCATACAGTCAGGAAATACATTTACATAAAATGTGCATAATGAGCAAGCATAATAAAGCAATACAGTGCAGAGAAGAATAACGATAATACATAGATGTGCAAACGTTTTTTTTTTGGTTTGCTACATGGAATTGGTAGAAGAATTATGAATTTATGTTGAATCTGAGTGGGATAGGAAGTATAAACCACTATTGGGGATAGGGTTGAATAAAAATGAGGTTGTAAAGATAAATGCTAATTTTTAAAGAGCTTTCGTGATCTAGTATGGACCATTAGCTCGATATGTGAAAAACATTGTTTCCTCTAATTGGAATATTTTAAAGTGCAAGCAGGAGGTTTGTAGAGTGTTAGGTTCACATCCTTCTTTTGTTTATAAAACTTGTCATAATTTTAAAGATATGTTTGAAAGGGAAGGACTGCTCAGTAATCGGTTTAACGTTATTGGATGGTACTAGGAAATGTGGAAGATTCCCCCAATGTTGTTATATATTTAAAGGAAGTGAATTGGTTTTGGGAAATGATTTACAGTCTAGAATAAGGTTTGTGAAAAGTAATTATCAAACAAAAGAGATAGTTTACCTATCAAAGTGCTTGGGGTGCCCCCATTTTATATAAGAAAAAAATGAAAGAGCTCTTAGAAAGAGAATATATGAACATCAATATCAAATAAATAACAGAAATGAAAATAATGCCCTTTACAGATACTCTTTAAAATGCCCCTTGTATAAAAACTTTAGTTTTGCAATGTTGGAACATATTACACAAAAGCCCGGGAGGGGGGCATCAAATTAAAATTATTAGAGAGAGAAATGAGCTTGCAGGTTAAACTTCATTCTTTTGTATTTCCAGAACTGAATGAAAATATTTCCCTGCAACCAGTCCTTAATTTCTAGCTTTTATGTGATATTAATGTTAATTTTAAAGTTTACGTTTATAAGTGGCTTTGTAATGAACGTGTTTTAATAACATTACCTTATTATGGTATTTGTTTTATTTTTTTATTTTTTAAGTGTGTTGCTTAGTTAATATTTGAGTTCTGTCTTTTTAAATGGGAATGTTCCTTTTAAAGGAAATTGGTAATTATATGGGGTCAGCCCAATAAAAGAAGATTGCAGTGTTGTTGATTAAATTCTGATGAAGTCCTAAGGGTTAGGATGAAAGTTAGGACGCTGTTATATTAATAAAGTGTTTTAATGTATATTTAAAGTCCATTTATTTGGCTGCTGTTGTGGTATTTTGGTTGTTCATAGTGTTTTAGGTACCAGAATGGGTTTAGTTTTCCTTCTTGTGCAGGGTTTTACAAGTTATTGGCCTGAGTGACTGTATTATAGATATTCTGAGAAGCACATTTCATAATGCTAGCATTTCTGTATTGCAATTTTTTTTTATGTTTTGTGTTCTCATTCCCTGTTGATCTTTGCCTTTTACATTGAATCCATGACTCAGCTTTTGACAGCCCTCCATCAAGAGGAGTGGATGGCAGTATGTTGAAAAGAATTTTAAGAATCAGTATTCAATGATTGAGTCTCTATTTTCATCACTAATTCAGAGGAAGATTTGGAAAATGTATTGAAACCCTAAGAAGAATGGAGAATAAATATTTCTTACTAGTCAGTGTAGCATTCTTGAAACCAAAATAGTAGGTCATATGCATAATTGCTGTATAAATGTCATTTTCCCTTCTTGCTGGTCGAACTTCTACCTTATACAGTGTAGGTTTGATGGGTTATCTTCTACTTAAATTGGGGAAATGAGACAGTATTTTATAAACCATACAACATGCATTTACAATGTATATGCAGTCTCACAGAAATAAAAAGCTATACTGCTTCATTTAAAGTTGACAAAGTGTGCAAATATTTATGAACAATGACATTAAAAGAAAAGTTATACTTGCATCTTTTCCAAAACTGAATCTGTAACATTTTCTAACTTTTGTATCTGATCGTTCCTAGAAAAATAAATAGACAAAACAAAGAGTATATATATATATATATATATATATATATATATATATATATATATATATATATACATGTAACAATAATATATATTGATAGCATTGTTTTTATTTATATACACATATGTAACAATAATATAGTTTGACAGCATTGTTCTTAACTAAAATATATAATAAGCCATGGCAGACAGGCCCCTGAAGTAATTATCAGAGCACTGAAAAGGCTGGACCTGAATCCAATGCACTTCACTGGGTTCATTCCATATACTGTGTGCGAAAACAGAGAACAAATTCAGCCATGTATTTGATGTCACAAAGTAGGTATAGCAGTAATGCTTGGGGAAGACTTTTGACTGTCCAAGTGGAGAGAATGCATCCGTTGTGATATACTGAGACAAATAAAAAGTATTGTACTTCGGCCAGAATAATCTGATTTGAATTATCAGCCGAAATGGGAACTAACAGTGATATTGCAGTCTGCCATAGAAAGTCTGCAGCATTTTGTCACTGAAAGAAAGCAAAGCCATAAAAGTATTTGAAAGCCTGACCAAGAAGGCAGAAATGTAGCTGAACCTGATGCTGAGGCAGCAGAAACCGCATTACATCTTTGTAAAGTAGAAAACCTTGCAATAGAGGCAGTTGTTGGGACGCCTAAGGAAATCCTGTCAGTGGGTTTCTTCCTGTACTGTAGAGAAGCATTAATCTCCTCCTGGTAAGTAGAATGTGGCACATATGAATGAATCAGATCTCAGATGGTTAGCAGACCAGGAGGCAGTTTCCTCTGAAAGCTCCTGTCTCCAAATGAGGCACAAACTGACACAGAGTATGGCCAACAAGAGCAAGGCTCCAGGGCTTGACTGTTTTCCAGTACACTTTTATGGATAATTCAGGTAATTTTGTTTGAAGATATACATTAGTGCTTGTTTGTTCAATAGCATACTATGTTAAAGGGTCCTTCCTATCCTCGGTGGTGTGTTTGTCTCAGTTATACTCAAATTACTCAAAACCAGCAACACATTCAGCATCTTCTTGCTTGATCTATGACTAAATGCATATTACAGACCTATAGAAATTGCTGGCTAATAGCCTTTCTAGAGTTTACCCCACTGACCTCCTTAAACCAATGTTGTTCTTTTAGAGTTTAGTAGGTGCCGAACAATGTCTAGAAAATTCTCCTTCTGACTGAAACAGCAGTTCAGGAAGAGACCTTTGTCACATATCGCTGCCTGCTGAACTGCCATCTAAATTGCTTTAATGGTCACTTGTGTGCAAGGTTTTGCAGATTATGGGAATGGCTGACCCTATTACAAATATTATTTGAGGCCTATATCATTATGCTGGCATTCCAGTATAGCAAACTGTTATCTTTCTTGTGATTTTGCTCTCTCCGGGAGGACACAGCAGTATTTCTTTCCCTGTTGTCCTTTGCATTGTATCAGGAGTCAGTAGCCAAACCATTAACAGCTTTCCATCAAGTGGAGTGAGTGATACTCTGTTGAAATGCGTATTAAGAATCAGTATTTAGCAATGATGCCTCTGTTTCCTTTACTAGCCCTGATGAGGATTTGGAGTGGATCTTTAATACCCTGACAAGAGTTGGGGAAGTGTACTCCTTCTATGTCAGTGTAGCATTCATGAAGCCAGATTAACTGGTCATATACATAAAGGATCCCAGTATACATTTATTTCCTCCACACCAGCACTTCTTCTGCATTACGGTTTCGTAGATGCATAGATTGTTACTATTCTAATGACTTGGGGTGGGACCCTTTCTAAGTGTAGCCAAATTTTCAAAAAAGAATAATGATAAACTGTATCTGAACAGGACAATGGGAACTTGGCATTCGCGCTTTAGTGCATTCGCTGTTTATGTGTCGACAAAGGGGCATTCGATTAAACTCCTCTTCGGTGTTATGACACAGACTGTAATCGTCACTGGGAAAATAAATGAAATGCAGCGTATTGATGTACAAAATAATGTTACAGACCTGATACACTGAGCTTTTTTGCTGAGAGAAACTGGAAGGAACAGACTGCATTAATTTTATGAAAGTACAAGTAATCAACTGGACTGGTGTTCCACAAGGTTTGTTAACTGAGGGGCACACCATGTGTATTCTCCCAGTCTTACCATGAGACAGCAGCCAAGGCCTGTATCAGTAAAGATGTAATCAATAGCATCAGAAATTGTGTCAGAAGGGAAAATATTAAAACTTGGAAGTATTACAGTTTGTGAAAAATGATCATTCACCGTACACCAGGCTGAAAATAAACAAATATTATGCTAGCAATCAGCAAATGTTCAGAGGCAGGTGTGAGATTTAAGCTGCTGTATTCTGCTTTCTTCAGAATATTTTTTTTCCTGGGAGATCAAAGACACTTTTACAGGACTAGCTAAGGGAGAAATAAAAAGGTTTAGTCAGCAGAGAGTGAGCCAGCAAGCAGAGGGGGAATCTGTTTCCCCTTCTTCTAACAGCAGCAAAGACCATTTAAAGACTTTACCAGTTAACCATTTTCAATTGTTGCAAAGAAAAATGCTGGACTAGAAGAACTAAGAGTACACTGGACTTAAACCAGAAACTAGTGTTTGGAGATGGATAGGATCAGTAAAGAAAAACAGCAACATTGTGAAATTAATGAATAAATGGGGCACTATAATATATGAGTCATGTTAGATTAATAAGAATACTCATGTGAAATGTGGCTTTGCAAGAAATGGCTGAAGTAAGACTGGAGTGGCTGACTTGAAGAGAGCTATGCAGGTAAGTTACCTCTGTCCATAAGTAGAAGGTTAGAGGTCAAAGTGGAAAGGGATGATCATGATGAAATGGGCAAGTTTGAGAAGCAAAGAAGGAGTAGGATTTTAGATGCTAATCCTTATGGAAAATAGCAACAACCATATAGAATATTATATTCATAAAGCAGCAGAAAGTATTCTAAGAATAATCCAACATGGGAAAGAAGAAAAGATATTACCAGTAAGGATGACTCCAAACAGATGTATAGAACATAGGCAAGTGGGGGCTAGAATTTACTTATGGAAATTTGCAACAGAGCCAATGTTTTGGGAGAAAATAACTAGAAATTGGAAGATAATAAAGTAGGATGAGGCTAAGAAGAAGTTTGAACTGCAGGTTAGAGACTATCTTCTCTACCAGGAGCTGGTAACAGAGTATAGGAAAAGACAAAGGTAAAGGGGATTGTTAAATGAAAGATCTTGTAGTGTTTTTTGTTGAATCTAGAGCAGAAATTTCTGTTTAAAATGGGTAATTAATAGAGCATATAAAATATTCCATAACTGTGAGAATAAACCTGCAGAGATTAGAAAAGATTTGAAAGACAGAATGGAAAGGCACTGTACAAAGGAACAATGTGAGGACATCTGTATGGCTTCCAAGTATGCAGCAAAATTCAGAGGATTTAGCAGTTTTGCTTCAAGGTTTTTGCATGGGCATCATTATAGCCCAAGCAGCCTTTAAAAAACTCATTGTTAGGCAGATAGCAATTGGTGGTGGTGTGATGGAAAAGATATGGGTAGCTGGGAGTAAGTTTCTTGGGAATGCAACAAATTGGAAGATTTAAAAAATTCCCTACAGAATACTTTTTTTCCCTTCAACAGACTGCACATTCAACCAGTTGTAGGTATACCAGCAGTAAAGCATGGAGAATAGTTTCATCTGGCCAAATGGGTGGAAAGCTGTCAGGCAACCTTCATTCATACAAATGAAAATTGCTGCAGTTAGGCCAGAATAATTGCAGTTTGAAGTATCAGCTGAGTGGGAATCCAAGTCATTGCAATAGTTTGGCAGTTTGGCATAGAACACCTACAGTATTTTTATTTTTCAGAAAAAAAAATGAAGTAATATAGAAAGGCTTTGGAAAAGGCTGACCAGGCAGGTAGAAGTGTGGTTGTTCAGGTTCTGAGTTGTGCAATAACTTTGATCTGATACTGCTGCAGTGGAAAACCCGTTACATGTTGATAAAAGTAGGAAACCTTGGAAAAGAAGGAATTGTTTGGACTCCTACCAGTGTGTTTCGTCATATGCTGCAGAGGATCATTATTCTGCTCTTGTAAAGAGAAACAGATGCATTAGAGCCAGCCAGAACTCTGAAGGTTGTTAGAGCCAGCCAGAACTCTGAAGGTTGTTAGAGCCAGCCAGAAATCTGAAGCTTAACAGACCAGAAGACAACTTCTTTCAGAGGTCCACTCTCCAAAGAAAGGACAAGAGTGGCACTGAATATGTCCTATTATGTAAAGACTCCTTGCCAGGAATTTTTTCCCCAATAAACTTTTACTGTTAAATTATTATTATTATTATTATTATTATTATTATTATTACTATTATTATTATTATCAATATCATTATTATCATGGTTATTATTATTGTTTTTAAGATTGGTTTCAGGCCTTATTTGTTGAATCACTCTTCTACGTTTGAGTGGACAATCCATATCAGTGTTATGTGGTTATCTCAGTTATACTTAAACCAAGCAAATTAATAAATAAATAATGACCTTCTCTTGCTTGATTGCTGTGCTAAATATGTACTGCATTAGACAGGATGCCTATTAAGAAGCCTTCTAGGGATTACCCACTACCCTTTTAAGCCAGTGTAGCTCATTTAGAGGTTATCAGATGCAGATCAGTATTGAGAAACTCTCCTTCTGTTTCAATCAGCAGCCTGAGAAGAGACACACCTTCATGTCTTCTCTGGATGCTGAACAGGCACCAGAATGGGTTTAATGTTTTTTCTTGTGGAGGTCTTTGCAGGTTATGGGACTGAGTAATTTTATTACAAATATTCTGAGTGGTCAATATCATAATGCTAGCAGTACAGTAAAGCAAACACTTTTCTTTTTCCTAATTTTGATCTCTCCAGTAGAGGTACACCGATGGTATTGCATCCTCTTGCCCTTTTGCGCTTTGCTTTTTTCCTGGTGCCCCCTGGCCCAATTTTTGAGGTCTCACTGTCAAGGTGAGTGGGTGGTCATCCTTTGAAAAGTATATTAAGTATAAGTATTCAATGATGACCGCTTCATTTCCTTGTGCAACTGAAAGGTGGATTTTGGGAAAGTCTTTTATTCACTAACAAGACAGGTGAAGGACTATTATTTTCTAGTCAGAAAAGCATTTATGAAGCCAGAATAGCAGCATAAATTTGTGTTTTGTCCCTGGCTAGCACTAGTTCTGCTTTATGTAGTTTAGGTTAGCTGGAGATATCCTTTTTAAGCATCATGGAAATGAGGCAGCACTTTATAATCCTTTAGATGAGACATTAACCGAGGCTGCATCAGTCTGAGTTGGTTATAACTAATTTGGATGTACAAGATCCCATGGCACTTATGTAAAAGAGTTTGAGAAGTTGTCTAGTGCCCTGGCCCTCTCCAGATTTCTCCTAGTCAGTACTAATACCCTCTTGGGTCTCCATTGAAAAGAGGCCATTGGCCTAGTGGGACTAACCTGGTCAACAAAGTATAAATAAATAAATAAAATACATCTAAAATTGCATTTCACAAGGTATCTGAAGTCTCTGGAAAACTGAAAACTATACTGCCTCTTCCAACACAGTTTAAAGTGAGCAAAGTGTGTAAGTATGTCTAAACAATGAAATTAAAACAGAAGAAAAAGTAATACTTACAGTTGTTCCAGAATTGAAGCCGTGGCTGTTTTCAACGTTTCTCTGTGATCCTCCCTAGAAAAATGCATGAGATAAAGCAGGTTAATAGAAGGAACAAACAATGCTACAGATTTGACACACATATGCACACATATATCTAACAATACTATAGATTAACAGTGTTATTCTTAATTAAAATATGTGAAGGGCCATATCAGAATAGAAGGTCACTGACATGACTTGTGAAGCACTGAAGAGGCTGTTTTTTTATCTAGTGCAGTTCACTGTGTTCATTTTATGTACTGTGTGTGATGAAATAGCTGTGTTTGGGAAATGACAGTGAGAAATAGTTTGGTACAAAAAATCTACAGTAGTTTATTCCTTAAGAAAAAGCAAAGCCATTTAAGAAGCATTTGAAAAGGCTATCCAAGCATACAGCAGCTATGAGAACCTGAGGCAGCAAAAAAAAAAAAAAAAAAAATTACATGTTCACCAAAATAAGAGAAATTGGAAAGGGGTCAGTTGCTGGGACTCCCAAGGAAATCCTGTCTGGATGTTTCTTCATACACTGCAGAGGACATTATTCTCTTTCTGTTAAGCAGAATGAGATACATAAGAAACATTCAGCTCTCAGAATATTAGCAGACGAGAAGGCTGCATGTCTGAAAGCCCCTGTCTTCAGGAGAGGCTTGGACTGGCACTGAATATGGACAATAAGGGAAGGATGGGCCCCAGATCCTGATTGCTTTCCAGTAGACCTTTACTAATAATTTAAGTGATTTTTTTTTTTTGGGGGGGGGGGTGATTTGCTTCAGACCTTGTTTGTTCAGTATTATATTGAGTTCAAGGGCCAAACCCATCCTAGGGTTGTGTCTTAACACCAGTTGTACTCAAACTAACCAGAAAAAAACAACAATTCAGCAATTCATGGCTTTATTCTCTGTACTACTACATACTACAAACCCTTAAAGAGATGCTGGCCAACAGGATTTCTAGGGTTTCCTCAATTAGCCCACATTAAACCAGTGGGGCTGCATCAGAGATCCAGAAATGGAAAATGATATGAACAAAACTCTCCTCCTGATTGACACAGCAGCCTAAGAAGAGACGCACCTTCGAGTTTTCTCTCTGGGTGCTGCGCAGCCACCCAGATGGGTTTAGTGGCCCTTCTTGAACAAGGTCTTACAGGTTATTGGACTGAGTAACCCTGTTGCAGATATAGGCCTATATCATAATGCTGACATGCCAGTATGCCAAACTCATATCTTTCTTGTGAAATTGATCTCTTTGGGGAAAGACACAGATGTTTTCTCTTTCCCTTTTGGTCTTTGCATTGAATCTGGAGTCCCTGGTCTAACCTTTGAGAGCTCTCCATCAAAAGGAATGGGTAGCAGTCTGCTAAAACAATGTTAAGAATCAGTATTCAGTGATGACATTTCCATTTCTTCAGCTAACCCAGAGGTGGATTTGGAGAAGGTCTTTGATAGTATAACAAGAGCGAATAAACAATACAATTAAAACAAAGGAAAAGTAATACTTACTGTTCTTTGAAAATGTTCTGTATGAGCTTCACTAGAAAAATAAATTAGATAAAGCAGATTAATAGACAAAATATAGACAGACACTATTATAAAAGAATAAAATCTTATTGCACACACAAAAGAAATCTAATTTTAAAGACACCAAAAACATTTGCTAAACTAAACAAGGTCAGCTCCTTTATCAAATCAAACAATGTCAGATATAAGGTAAAAATAGGCATTAAGGCAAAGATTATCCATATGGCCTTCTTTAATTATGTTAAAAATCTCAGAAACAATCCCCAGCATTGTGCATAACTAATAGTACATGATATCACATACTTGGACCCAGAGGACAAAGCCAATCTACTAGCGGACAAATTGTCTCGTACTTCACCCCCCACCCCTTCACATACACACAACTACACCCCCACAAATCTCCCAAGAATAATTTCTCAATTGCTATTACCACTTTGGGACCAAATAACATAGCTTTCTACGTACTGCTTAGATTGAAACATGACTTGTCTGATCCCCTACAAAAATATTCAATATCAGCCTCAACACAGGTTTCATGCTGTATGAATGGATGACAGCTGCAGTCATTCCCCGGCACAAAGGTGTTAATTCAATGGACCTAGGTTATTATACAATCACAAGCCTGACCAGTTTGATTTGTAAGGCTATGGAAAGGATCTTTATTGACTTAATAAATAAGGACACAGATAACATGCAGACTCTCAACTCAACTCATTTTTGATTCATCAAGGGCAGTTCCTGCCTACTTAACCAGGTTGACTTTTTCTAAAAAATTACTGAAGCAAAAGACAATGGCAAAACAGTGCATACCACATAGATACAACTCTCCAAAGTATTCAACACCACACCACACTCAGGTATCATAGATACCTTCTCTGCTAAATGTCAATTCCTATGCAACTCATTGGATAGCAAATTGGCTCACAAATAAAACTCAGGAAGTAAGGGTATGTGTAAATACCTCCTCCATAACTCCTGCAACTACTTGTGTACCTCATGGTTCAGTCAAGAAAATTCTTCTTGTCGTTCAAGCAGCACCCTAAGAGGAGAAACACCTCTATACTCTCTTTCTTTGAATGCTAAGCAGGCATTGGAATGGGTTTAATGGTCCTTTTTGTACAGACCTCTGCACATTACAGGATGGAGCAACCCTTTTAATGATTTTCTTAAAGGTCGGTATCATAATACTAAGATCCCAGTGAAGCAACTCTTTTCTTTGTCATGATTTTGATTTCTCCACCAGGAGTATACTGAGGTATCCTCTTGTATCCTCTTTACATTTTGCTGTTTGCCTTGTACCTGGTGCCCAGGCCCAGATTTTGAGGGCTCTCCATCAAGTTGAGTGGGTGTTGGTTTGCTGAAAAGAATATCATGTTTGTTTTGGTATTCAGTAATGGTGTCCTCTTTTCCTTGAGTAACTCAGAGGGGGATTTGGTGAAGGTCTTTGATACCCTGACAAGATGTTAATTTCTGATCAGAACAGAATTTGTGAAATGATTGGGTCGTGTACATACTTACTTGCAGCATATTTTTTTTTTTTACTTTTCTCCCTTCTAACACTACTTTCCTATGCAGTGTAGGTTTGCTGGGCTTATCCTCTCCACCCATCATGGAAATGAAATAAAACTTTCCAAACCATTTAAAAAAATAATTTTACAGGGTATCTGAAGTTACACATAAATTCTTCTAACACTGTTTAAAGTTAACAAAGCATACAAATTTACATAAACATTGAAGGTAAAACAGAGAAAAATAAGTGCTTACAGTTTTTGGTTCGTAGGTTCATAAGTAGGTACTAGGCTATCAACCCGAGGGCTAAAGTAAGCCTAGCCAACAGTGTATTCACTTTCACCATCCATGTATTGTTAAATTCCTGCCCCTCTATCGAGCAGAGCCCCAGACATGATCCCAGGGGTGAATTTCCTATCACCCATCCACTTATCAAGGTTTTTCTTGAAAACTGCCAATGATGAGCTCTGCTTGACATAGATGGGAATTTTGTTCCAGAGCATAAGTATCTGGGATAAGAATCTATCCATCCAGCATGTCCTATTTATTGTTGTGGTGAGGTTTAGGCCCCTAGAGCATGTAGCTCGGGGAGATTGGGATTTCTTCAAGTGGAGCATGTCCATCAATTCCGGGTTTGACATAGCTATCAGACTGCTGAACAACAAACCCATAGCCTAACCTGCTAAATGGGTAAACAAGCATTATTTATGTGCAATATGTCATTGTTATCTACATAGCTCACTTTACACTTTATACTTTATTGTGTTTATTTTTAGTATCTTATTTTTGATTTCTATTTCAGTGTTTTTAAATTATTATTAATCTTCCTTCTGTAAACTATAATTCTTATGGTACAAGCCCGAGTATCGAAATTTCGTGCAGTGACACACACTTTTTCCTCTGTTCTGATCTGTATGACAATAAAGTTTACTTTGACTTTGACTTTGTATATAAGACAGAGGTCTCCTCAGAGTAAGCGGTATGCAACCTAATAGAGTTGGAGTTTCTTGAGCCGGTTGGCATAGGGCAACTGTTTGAGGCCAGCAATCCTCTTGGTGAGGTACTTTTGGAGCCTCTCCAGTTGTTGTAGGTGTCTTGTGAGGTACATCCCAAACAGGGTATTGTAGTCAATGAGGGGTCTGATATGTGATGAGTAGAGGGGGACAATGACTTCCTTTTTTCCTAGATGCGAACCCTTTTTGATAAGGTGGGCCACGTAGAAAGATTTTCTGACCACTGTGGCAATGTGGTTATCAAAGGAGAGGTTACTATCCACTTGGGTCCCAAGTTGCAAAACAAATGCAGCTTTTTCTAACTTTTCTGTCTGATTTTCCCAAGAAAAATAAATGTGCTAAAAGAGATTAATAGTCAAAACATGTAATGTCATGGATTTGACATTCTCACATACACATTTATGAATAATAATATAAACTGATACGTCTGTTCTTAACTAAAATATGCAATTAGCCATACAGATAAAATTCCACAATATGACTAATGGTGCACTGGAGAAGCTGGTCCTGAATCCAGCACACACTGCATCATAAATTGTGTGTGGGAACAGATAACACATATGACTTCATATCTGATTAATTGTAGCAGTGTAGAGTTTGTGGAAAGGTTTTATCCACCCACACGGGTAGAATGCTGGCAAGTGAGCTTCATTCAGACACATGAAAAGTGCAACGTTTAGACGATAAAAATTAGGACCTTCACTATCTTATTCTAGTATGTAAGTAAATCGTATTCTGATATGGAAAATCTATTGTGGTTTTATCTATGAGAAAAAAAAAGCATAAATGTGTTCCCACTCATCATTTTCTTTATTACAGGTATATTCGATTGCCTTCATTAATTTATATCAATTGCATTTTAGAAAAAAAGATGGTATCTAAACATGAAGGAGGACTCAGGCAAATGAGACATAAATATTTAGCTCTGACACCACTGCTTGTTGACTGTCAGGGGTATTGGTTTTTGTACATACACTACTGAAGAGGCCATGAGCCAGCATTATTTTGTTTTACTTGTACTCCCATTTAAGGTGTTTTATGAATCTCTTATGCATGGACACCTTTGGGTGAAATTTAGGTTTCTATTTTCAAGGTAAATAAAATACGCTGTGTGATTTTTTAAGAACCATTATTATGCTTAAGTAAGCTTTTTAGTGTAACTATGGAAAGGAGACACATAAGCAATTATGTGGAATGTTTATTTTTGTTAGGGATATTTATACATCCTGATGTGCCCAAAATTATTTTATTGTTTTGATTTGTACTAAGAACAGCATTCACAAAATCAAATTAGTTGTTCATGTACGTAAAGGTATAAAGAAATAGTTCTTTATTTAACATGTAATGAGGCAGTGCAGAGAAAAGGCCACTAAAGTCAGCTGTGAAGTAATGGCAAGTAAGATGATTATTGAGATACTGAAGAGGTTGTTTCTAAGTTCCTCACCCTATACTATGTGCATTTTGGATGCATTCAATGGAAGAGATAAGAACATCAATCTCTTCTGTAATGATAAAGACAGCAGCAACAGTAGGGGTTGACTATACTCTTTGGAAGGATTTGGAAAAGTTGACCAACCAGGTATAAAGGATGTTGCTCATGTTCTGCACTATGAGAGTTGTACAGCAGCTTCCAGAACTTTGACTATTACACAGAGGTAGCAGAAAACCCATAACATGTTCACAAAAGTAGGAGACCTTGCATGAAGAGGAATTATTGCAAGTTCCAAGGAAATAGAGGTGACTGTTATCTTCTTGGTAAACAGGGTTAGACACACAAGAACCATTGAGAACTAACATTGTGTAGGGCCAGTTAGGGAAGGACTCCAGGCCTAGACTATTTTTCTTTAGAATTTTACTAGTAATACAAATGATTTCTTTTGAAGATTAGCTTTAGGCCTTGCTGGTTCAACAACATACTGAGTTCAAGAGTTCCACCCATCATAAGGTGGTATGCTTGCCCCAGTTATACTGACCCCCCCCCACACCTTCAAAAATTAAATAAATAACAAACATGGCACTTATTCCTTGATATCTTTGCTAAATATGTACTGCAAAACCTTTCAGAAAGATGATGGGTAATAGGCTTTCTATGGTGTTACCATGTTGCCCTCCTGTTAAATCAGTATGGCTGTATTAGAGGTCACCAGATGAAGGATAATGTAAAAAACTGTTCTGCTGACTGAAGTAGCAGCCCAGGAAGAGGCACACCAGCATGTCCTCTGACTAGATGATAAAAGGCCATATGAATGGGTTTTATGTTTGTTTGTATAGGATTTTTCAGACTATTAGACTAATGGGCAATTATTTTACATTTTCTAAGAGGCCTGTGTCATACTACTAGGGATCCAGTAAAATAATGTCTTATCTATTCTGTGCTTTTGATCTCACCAAGGTGAGTAGATAAAAGGTGCCATTTTTCCCTGTTGCACTTTGCTTCATGCTTCAGGTACCTGGCCTACCTTCTTTAAGTTTTCTGTTAGTAGGAGTGGGTGTCAATCTGTTGGGGAGAATATTACTTATCAGTATTTAGTGACAATGTCCTTATTTCCTTGACTAACCAGGAGGAGGATTTAGTGGAGGTCTTCTAGTCAGAGCAGCATTCATAAAGGCAAATGAATGAGTCATGTACATAAAGGTTTGCAGCACAAATTTGTGGTTTCCTCTCTGTTAGCACCACTTTTGCCTTATGCAGTGTAGGTTAACTGGATTATCATCTCTGTGCATCAGGGAAATGAGACACAACTTTAAAAACATATAAAAATGCATTTTATAAGGTATCTGAAGTCTCTATAAAACTGAGAACTACACTGCCTCTTCCAAGCTTGCAAGTACGTATAAACAAATTAAAAGAAAAGGAAATGTAATACTTACAGTTTCTGCAAAACTGAAGCTGTGGTGTTTTCTAACTTTTTTGACTGACCCTCCCTAGAAAAAATAAATAAGAAAAAACAGATTAATCGATGAAACAGTGTTACAGATACAACGCGTACATCTGCACATATATCGAGCAATAATATAGATTAATAGTGTCAATGTCAGATAGAAGGTCACTGATGTGACTAAGGAACCACTGAAGAGGCTGGTCCTGAATGCAGTGCTGTTCACTACACTAATTGCATACAACTATGTGTGAGAACAGAGAACGCATTCAGCAACATATCTAATGATATGAGGCAGGTGCAACAGCAGAGCTTGGGGGAACATTTGATGCCATAAAGTGGGAAGAATGCTCTCAATTGATTTATATTCATACAAATCAAAAGTGTTCCACTTAGGCCAAAATAACCAGCATATGAAGTATCAGTTGGGTTGGGAACTGTTAGTGACATTTTAATAGTTTAGCAAAGAAAATCTACAGTATTTTTATTTTTGAGAACAGAAAAGCAATATAACATTTATTTTACTTAGAATTATTTTCATTATGAGCATATTTAATTGTCTTTGTTAATGTGTATTGGCAGCATTTCAGAAAACAAAAAACGATTGCATCTAGGAAAAGTAAGAGAGGTCAAAGCAAGTGAGACATAAATATATGTAGTACATGGAGAATAGTGATTATGCTCTGATATCCAGAAAAAGACAAATCAGTTAAGCACTTCTATACCATGAGACCCAGTCGCAACAAATGTTAAGCACCCCCTGTTTCAGTTAAGATGGGGTATATGTCTCAAACATATAATAAGCCAGTTATGATCGGTGACCCAATTATAATCCTCTATATCTCCTACACTACTGCATAAAGACTGTCAAATATATTTGTTTTTGTATATGTATTACAGAAAAGGCCATAGGCTAGTATTCTTTTATTTCATGCATAATTCCTGTTTATGGTGTTTTTATGAATTTCTTTTCCTGTCAAGACTTTGGGTGAAATGCAGATTTATATTTTCGCATAAATAATATAGGATTAATATTTATTACTTTTGTGATTTTTTGAGAGCTATTATTATGATTAAGTAAGCATTTCTGTTTCACCATAGCAAAACTTAAAGAGGCAAGGCTGTGGAATATTTACTGCTGTTTAGGTTAGCTGGGGTTATCCTCTCTATGCACCACTGAAATTAAACTATACAAAAATGCATTTTATAAGGTATCTGAAATGTGAAGTCTCATAGAAAATGAAAACTATGCTACTTCACTGACACTGTTTAAAGTTTAAAAAGCATGCAAATTGCTGTAGACAAATTAAAAGAAAGGAAAAATGATGATACAGGTGTATTGTTAACTTATTTTCTATGCGTCTCCCTGGAAAAATTAAAAAAGCACACTAACTTAAAAAAGCAAATAATGTTACAAATACAACTCAAACATATGCAGCAACAAGATACTGCTAATTATGTTCTTAATTAAAAAATGAATGAAGCTCAACAGAGAAAAGGCTCCTGAAGTGACTATCATAAAGTAGTGAAGAAGTTGTTCCTAAGTCTAGCACCCTTTAATGCATACCTCTCGATCTCTTAGCACAAGAAATCTGGACAAAGCCTAAAGTAATAGGGGATAAAGGCCCAGTAATAGAGATAGATTTTAACTACTGCCCTTATAAACTTAGAAAGTTGCTAGAATAATAGGATTTGTATTAGCATACATTTTATGAAGGATATAAAGTCTAAAAGTCTAATGCAGGTCAATATTCAATGATTTCCATCTGCACAGATTTGCCAGAAAACCACAGATTTTATGAGGAACAGACCAAAAATAAAAGGCAAACATTTGGATATTCTTCGAAAATCTGGTAAGTTGAGAGGTATGCTTTACTGTGTTCATCAATCTCTACTTTAATAAAAAAAATAAATGCAACAGTGGGGTTGCAGACATCATTAGGTGTGATTTGGTGATAATGACCAAGTAAGCAAACATTTTGCTTTCATGTTCTGAGCTATGAGAGCTCTGCTGCAAATCTCACATGTATGAGTCTCAGGCGCCATTAAATCCATTATTTATTCACAAAAGTTAAAATAACATGCAAGATGGCTAATTTTTGTGACTCCTGGGGAAATTTTTATTATAAAGGGCAGAGGGTCATTATTTTTCTCTTGTAAGCAGAATCAGGCACAGAAGAACCAAACCGAACTTGGAATGTTAACAGACCAAAAAGTAGCTTCACTGAAATATGCAATATGTAAAAAGAGGCTTAAACTGGTGCTTATTATGACCAATTAGGGAATGCTTCAGGTCTGGACTGCTTTCAAGAAGACTTGTATAAATAATTGAAGGGATTTCTTTTGAAGATGAAATTTGAGCCTTGTTTGTTCAATAGTATACTACATTTGAAGTTTCTATGCATCTGACGATATTGTGGTTATCTCAGTTATAGTCTAGCCAATTAAAAAAAAAAAAACACCAAGCATAGCATGATGTTGCTTGATCACTATACTAAATACCCACAAATAAAATTTATCACAGAAATTCTGGCTAATAAAGGTTTTACTTGTTGGTTGTTTGTTGGTTGTTTTAAAAGTGTTTTAAAAGTGTTCAGATTTGTAAAGTAATACTTACTTTTTTCTCTTGCCTTGGTTGGCTCTGGCTCTGCCCCGCTCCGTTCGCCCTTGCTAACGCTCGGGCTCTCTCCGCTCCCCTGCCCTGCCCCCTATTCCTTCCTGCCCCCACTACCTCTACATTTATAGTAATCATAGCCACACCCACAGCTCACCCTCACATCACCTCCACCAATCACAGCTCCTCAAGTCATATCACATTAAACCACACCAACTTGTTCCACACAAAATACTCCCAATCACTCTCATTCCCACTAGGCATTTTTTGCATCACCCACATTACTTCCCCATCCACATATAGTGCAACCCTATAATTCCTATTCAGACCCCACCATCTAGAAACAACATAAACTTTATAACCATGACTATCACACAACTAAATCTAGTCTGTCTTCTCATAATTCTTTACAACACCACAAGTTATCACTCTAGCAATATCCCTAAACTTAGTAGCACAACACTGCATTATGCACTCTCATACACAGACACCACACATTATAATAATATCTGCCCACACTTATTCAAGAACTACATAACGGACCAATTCAGAACTAAACACATATGCTCTCATTTCTACTCCAAAAAACACAATACTTTCTCACACTCCTCACCAAACTCCAACATCTGTATAACCATTTTAACTCCAGGCTCACCATAAGTGGGGATATCCACCCCAACCCAGGCCCAAATCCATCCTGTCCAACACAAACTGCTCAAACACAAATGTCAGAACATAACACCCCCACTTTCTTCATCCCTGGGCAAATCAACAACAGCAGCAAAACCAACCATCTTTTAATGCTAAATATTAATATTAGAAGTATCAAAAATAAAATACCTGAACTCCAGGCCACAATAGCACACTACTCCCCAGACATAGTTGCTTTAACAGAAACCTGGCTAAATAAAAACATAGCTAACTCAGAAGTTCTCCTACCGGCTACAATATCATTAGACAAGACAGACCACTTCGTAAACGGGGTGGAACTGCCTTACTCTACAAGTCCAACTTAACTGTCCGTCAATTACCAAACTCATACCCCTTCCCCAATAATTGGGACATACTTATCTCACAACTTCAACTTCACCCTAAAAAGGTCATCACCATAATTGTGATCTATATTCCACCTGGTAATACACCTGCTAGCCTTGAAGACTTCTTATCCTGGTGTTCTTCCACATACTCACAAGAAACCCTTATTCTGGGGACTTCAACCTAGATTGGTTCACCTGTATATCAGAACCACCAAGTAATCTAATAAATCTCCATGGCTACCAGCAGCTAGTCCAAATTCCAACTAGGTGTGATAAAAATCTAAAAGGGAATCCATCCTTGACTGGGTCCTAACTAGCAACCCCACATTGTACCCTCACACAGGCAGTCTCCCAGACACCTTAAGTGACCACAACATAATATACTTTATACGTAGTAGAACAAGCATATGCAAAACCACTAACTATATATCCACTAGAAACACAAAAAAATTCTCTCCTGACGTCCTCAACACTTTACTGTGTAACTGTGACTGGACCCCCCTAAAAACCCTCCCACTTGACCAGGCTGTAGCATATTTCAACAAAACATTTCTACAACACCTAGACACTGTCGCTCCATTGCGCAAAATCAAGGTTAGAACCTCTACAAACCCATGGCTCAGTAAAGAAACCAAACAAATCCTCAAGTCCAGAGACACTGCCTGGCATTATTATCAAAAAAACAAAGAAACACAAAGCCTAACTAAGTACGAAGAACTGCGCAACCATGCAAAAAAATGCATTAGGCTGGACAAAAAATCCTACTACACAACATTACAAACTAAATACCAACACAACCCGCAAAAATTTTGGCAAAATGTAAACCAGCTACTAAAATCCACCCAAAAGGCTACCCCCAAACCAACCACCCCTGACACTAAAGTTCCCATCGAAACACAATTCAACTCCCACTTTGTGAACTCAATTCTATCCTTAGTATCACAGGACAGTTCCTTCCTCACTATCCCCCCAACACAAATAACACTAATACAAGCTTTACCCTCAAAACAGTTTCCACCACTTCAGTCAAAAGCATGCTCTCCAAACTAAAAAACTCATCAACAGCAGCCGACCTACTCCCCAGCTATTTCTTGAAACTTACAGCAGATGCTATTGCTATCCCAGTCTCCACTCTCATAAACAGATCAATTGTTGAAAGCTATGTGCCCAAACTCTGGAAAATATCCTATGTTACACCCATACATAAAGGCGGGACCTCCACTGAACTTAATAACTACAGACCCATTGCTTTACTCTCCCCCCTGGCCAGAATCCTAGAAAAATGCATCCATACCCAGATGCTAAACTATCTCCTAGACTGCAACATCCTGTCACCTACTCAGCATGGTTTCAGACCTGCCCATAGTACCACTACAGCTCTCCTCTGCTTCACAGACACAGTAAACCATCTCAAAATGAAGGCCTGCAAGTGTCAACTCTTTTTTGGATATGTCCAAAGCATTTGACACAGTCTCGCACCAAATCCTGCTAAACAAACTAAACCAATATCATCTATCTAATTCCACTCTTACCTGGTTCCAAAGCTACTTAACTGACAGGTACCAAGCTGTGAAATGGGAAAATTCTCTCTCTCCTCAGCTGCCCATAACTATAGGAGTCCCACAGGGTTCTATCTTAGGACCACTACTATTCACAGTCTTCACAAATGACCTCCACACCTCCACACAGCATGCATCTATAATTCAGTATGCAGATGACACTACCTTAATCTGTGCTGCACAAAACATTCCCACCCTCCTGCAAACAACTCAACTAGCATTCTCTGACATTGAAAACTACCTTACCAAAGCCCAACTTATCCTCAATCCAAAGAAAACTCAGCTTATGATTATAACCAGTTCTAACAAAAACACTAACAGTCAATTCACTATCTACTCCACAAATGCTACTCCAATTGCTCCAGTGGCACAGGCTAAGCTACTGGGAATAACCATAGACTCCCACCTAAAATTTGATAGTCATCTGAACTTAACTATTAAAAAAGTACATGCCAAACTGGGGTCACTCAACCGTATCAAACCATTTCTTACCAACAACACAAGATCAGTCATTGCTCGCTCCCAACTTCTATCCACCCTACTCTATGCATCTCCCATTCTGACTAATCTCAACAAAACTGAACTAAGCAAAATGGAAGCTTGCTATAACAGAATTGCCCATTTTGCTGCAAATTGCTCATATAGAACTCATCACTGTACTGCTTTGAGACAGCTCCACTGGCTTGAACTGCCCAACCTCCTAACCTACAATCAGCTCTGCCTCTGTCATTCTATCTATTACCTCCCCAATAAGTGTCCTGCCCTCAAAAACCTAGTACAACATCACTCAGCCAAAAGGCCTCTTAGATCATCAAGCAAACTACTACTAGAAGTCACCAACAGCTACAATAGCTTTGGAGATGCACTATATAGTAGTTTGGTGGCTAAAAAATGGAACTCTGTCCCTACTAGCATTCAAAACACATCATCCAAAGCCTCCTTTAAAGACCTCATCAGGCAACATCTCAAGCAAAGTTGGCAGTGCCATGATTGCTCCCCAGGCTAGTGAAAGTGGATAACATATGCATACTAAATCTAGAGCAATCGATAATAGTTTTTCAATCTTACTCACAAACACTGGCTAATCTACAATGTATGTACTGTACCTGTGTACTATGTATGTATTCTACCTACATTCCAAAGTTCAGCTGTACACCACAAATCTATTACTTACCTTTATTTTTAAAATTAATATCTTTTTTGATTGTTCTCTCCACTGTAACTGTTTGTGCCGCATACCACTGTAAAAACATGTCTATTGTAATTTGTGTGAATACTGATTATGTCTAAATAACTAAATGTGTCTGTAATTTTTCTTTGTGGAGCTTTTCTCCCCGGGCCTCTGCTGAAAAAGGGCCTTTTCGGCTCAGTCAGACACCCCCGGTTAACAAATGTAAAATAAATAAATAAATAAATGCTCAATTGCCCCCTTAAACTAATATGGCTCTAATAGAGGTCATTAGACACAGGACATTATCAAAAAAACCCTTCTTCTGATTCAGACAGTAGCCTAGAAGACATGCACCTGCTTGTTCACTTACTAAATGTTGAAAAGGCCGAAGACTGAGTTACAAATTTTACATATTCTGAGAAGCCTGTATGATAATGTTAGACATCCTGTAAAGGGAAACTTGTTTTTTCTATGTTTTTGGTCTTTCTAGGTAGTACACAGAGGTGTTTTCATTCTTCTTTGCTGTTTGCCTTGTACCTGGAGCCCCAGACCCAGATTTTGAGCTCTTTACATGATGGCAGTTGGATGGTAGTCTGTTGAGAATAATATTATGTAGCAGTACCTGGTTTTCATAAACAAGCTCACTGTGAGTACTCAGAGCTGAGGCCAAAAGGGACTGTTTCTACCACCATGGAAAATGTCATTCAGGCACACACTAGCTCCATTGAGGACAGACCTCATTATCAGATAATTTGCACGTCTCTGAATTGCTTGGTGTTACAGTCTGTGCTAATCACCTCTGGTGGCTTATGTATGACAATGTCCCATCTCAGTCATTCTACAACACACATACACACACAGACACACACACACACACACACACGCACACACACGCGTGCGCACGCGCACACACACACACACACACACACACACATGCACACACACACACACGCGTGCGCACACGCACACATAGGCACACACAGGCACACACACACACACACACACACACACTTCACTCACACACTCATGGATACACTCGCCCATTCACTCATACTGACAGACACATGCACACTTACCCTCACTAAGCCTTAACTAACACCACTCCTTCAATCACCTATGCACTACGGTCATACACACACACACACACACACACACACACACACACACACACACACACACACACTCATACACACAGTCGTAGATACACTCGCCCATTCACTCATACCGACAGACACATGCACACTTACCCTCCCTTAGCCTTAACTAACTCCACTCCTTCAACCACCTAGGCACTAAGATCACACACACACACACACACACACACACACACACACACACACACACACACACACACACACACACACACACACACTTATCCCTCTGCATGCACTTACACAAGCAGCCATGCACAAACACACATGCACACAGTGCCACCACTACCTGCCTAATAATCTCTTCAGCACTTATGTCTAACAAGATCTTGCCTGTTGAAAATAATGGGCGAATGTGAACTTTTGGATCAGTTAATTAACTCAGCCACCCTTGCTAACTTGCGCAGCAGAGTAATCCCCTGAATCGGTCATCTGCATTGCCTTACCACAGACTTCTGGAGAGCACATGGCTAATAAATATAGGCCGCTGCCCCAGAATGTTTTATTGGTATACAGTTGAGGAGATGGCCCACCACTGTTATTCTACTGACCATGTAGAATCAGCATGGTAGGCCCATTTCTGAATGAGAAAGGGCTACTGCCAGTGGTAGCAGCCCACATTAGGGCCTACCACTGGCAATGTTCATTTCTGAATTTTGCCCAGTATTAAGTGATTATCTCTTTATTTCCTTGTCTAACCTAGAGGAGAATTTGGTAAGGGTCTTTCACACCCTAACAGGACTGGAGAAGGAACATAAATTTTTGGCCAGAGCAGCACTCTTGAAGCCAGAATAGTGCATCATGTTTATGAATGTTTACAGCATACATTTGTGATTTCCTGCTTGCTTGCTTGCTTGCACTGCTTCTGCCTTATGCAGTTTATAAATTGTTATGTGTGTTTTGAAACTTAAAGCACTGAATAGGCAAGATATAAATACACTTTATCTGACTGCATTTATTATTATCATTAAATAATTAATTTCATTTTTACTTATATATATTTTTACTTTATTGCGATTTTATTTTATTTGTCATGTTTTTAGACATTTATATGGTATTAAAAGTTTGTACTAGTATTCTTATTTCTTGACTATGATGTTATTTTTATAAGGTTTTTTCTGTGTTTTGAGGTGATTAACTTTAGTATATACAACTTTAAGGATTTATCTAAGTATTTTTTTAATTTGCTGAGCAATCAAGATTAATTGTTGTCCTTATAAATACTATTGCATGTTGGGATAGGATGTCTGAAGAAGTGTGGAAATTTGTCTAAACGAAAGCGCTAACAATAAACTATCTTTTTGGAAGGTACTTCAGCTACTTCGTTTTTGTGTTTTACCTTATGCAGTTTATGTTCGCTGGAGTTCTCCTCCTCATGCATCACTGAAATTAGACAGCCCCTTATAAACCATAAAAAATGCATTTTATAAGACATCTGAAATCCGATGAAAAATTGAAAACTGCACTGCTTTTCTTAACACAGTTTGACGTTAACACAACATTCAAATATGTATAGGTAATGAGATTAAAAGAAAGGAAATGTAATACTTACAGTTTCTCCATAACTGAAGCTATGGCTCTTTCTAACTTTTTTGTGTGATCCTCCCTAGAAAAATAAATGTGATAAAGCAGATTAACAGACAAAAACAAATAACGTTATAGATATGACACACAGATATAGACATACAACAATGTTACAGAGTTATAGCTGTGCTTTTAATTGAAATGTATAAAGAGGCGTATCAGAATGGAAAGCCAGTGATGTGACTAGTTGCCCATTGGAAGTAATGGGTGAATGCGGTTCTTTATCTAGTACTCTTTAATGTGTTCATTTCATACACTGTGTGTAACAACAGAGAACAAATTCAAATTCATATTCATACCTACCTGAAGAGATTAAGTAGGTGTAGCAGTGGAACTAGGATAAATTTTATCTGACAAAGTGGGATGAATGCTGTCCAACAACTTATATTCGTACAAATCAAAAATGCTGCACTTAGACCAAAATAACCAGGATTTGAATTATTAGCAGGAGGAAGGAAACTGATAGTGACAATTGTAATAGTATGATATGTAAAATCTATATTGTCATTATTTTAAAAAAAAAAGTAATAAAATAAAATGCAGAACCATAGCTAATTTATTTGCACCATGTACAATTCCCCCATCTGTGACTCCCTCACCTTTTTTCGTTAAGAAGTAAAATAAAAAATCATCACTCTGAATGTTGCCTCCAAACCAAAGTGAGGACAAGAAAAAGAAAAACAGAGAAACTCTTCTGATCTCAAACTGTAGCAAACTGCTTGCTACAAATGTAGAAAACAGCTTGCTGCATTTAAAATATCACACACAAAGTAATTCATTGCTTTAGCCATGAGTGCAAATATAGCACCAGCATTCATTTTCTAAATGCTGATAACTGTACTACAGCACCAATCATGCACACTAACACCTTGCTAATCATGCCCCATGACACCAGAGTATCCACTCCCTTCACCCTGTTCTAACTACTACTCTGAGAAAATGTGTTTTACTCCAGCATTTTCTTCATTAAGATAATATTTACATATCTTCTATAAAATTTAGGAAATGCATTTTAGAAACAGCGATGACATCTAGGAATGTCAATGTATTTAGTGGCTGCTATGCTGTTAGAACAAAGCTGAAGGCACTAATATGTTAATAGGCTGCATCATATAATGCAGGGTACAGGGTTATATTCCTTCTACCTCCATGTGCCTATTCTTTGCTTCAGAGCAAGTCGTTTAACTAGACAGTCTTTATTAGTTTATTAGGGAAGTGCAGTAGAAGATTTAAGGATAGGATCACTGAACATGTTTCAGATATTAAAAGAAAAGTTTTAACTAATGCGCTTGCAAAACATTGTCTGGAGAAGGGTCCTGAGCATAGTTTTAAATTTAGAGAAGTTCAAGTGTTTTTTCCCAATATTGTGGGGGGGGGGTCATTAAAACAAATTTGAAATAGCAGAATATGGATGGATTGTAAAGCTAAATGCAAATAAATTCCCAGTTCTTAATGCAGCAATAAGTATAAAATCAGTGTTAAAGGAGAAACAGATGAAGTTGTAAATATTAGTATCTATATTATTCCTTTTTAAAGTATATGTTTTTTATATATATTTATATGTTTTTCATACATGTTACTAAACATATGTTTTGATTTTTTTTAATGTCTTTTAACAGTTCTTAATGGATGAGTACTTTTGATTGGCTGGCTGTGTCACTGGTTTTACGTATATAATGGTTTGTCTAATTTGTATTTTTATCACACTGAGGAGGGGTGGTTTGATCTGAAAAGTTTGTGAACTTTACCCTTGTAGATATTAAACTTTGTTTTCTGACTTCACTGGTGTATTTTTTGTTTGTTTGTTTGTTTTAACTTTCTCCAGGATTTTGCTGCTGACCAGCATTAACACAATTTCAGGTCCTTTTTTGGTTTTAATAAAAATAAAAGCAAATAAGGCACAGATATTTCTATATGACACTACCACATGTAAGCTAGTTTTTCTTTTCTTACATGTACTACTTGAAAGGCCACATACCAGCATTATTTTGTTTCATGTGTATTCTTGTAGGGTTGCCACCTTTTCAAATGCCAAAAGTGGGACATTTTTGGTACAAACATCAGATTTTGCAGGGCAAAACATACCCACGGCCAGTACAAAGGACAGAACTTAACTTTTTTGCCTAAATAAAAGCTTATTCTTGCACCATTTTAGTTGCTTATTCTGTTTCTCATAACATTTAGGTGTTTCACTTACAGAATAACTGTTTTATGCAACTATTACATAAAATATAGGAAATAATTTTGTCCTAAAATCTCAGGACATTTGCCATTTTTTTCAATTTTTTGCAGGACACAACTATCCAAAGAGGGACTGTCCCTCGCAAAGTGGGATAGGTGGTAACCCTATATTCTTGTTTATGGTGTTTATGAATTTCTTATGCTGGATTGTCTTTGGGTGAAATTTAGACTCATATCTCCCAAATAAATATAAAAATAATGCATCATTACTTTGTGTGATTATTTTTAGAACCATTATTATGATGAAATAAACATTTCAGTAACATTGTGGAAAGTAAATATTTAAAGACACAATTTTCTGGCATATTTAATGGTCTTTGATATATTTGCATGTTCTGGTGCTCCATAAAAATTATTTTACTCTTTTCACTTGTACTAAAAGCAGCATTCACAAAACCAAATTAGTGGTTCATATGCATAAAAGTTTACAGCAGAAACATCTACTTTTTTCCTTGGCAGCACGTCCGCCTTATTCATTGTAGGTTAACTAGGGTTACCCTCTGTATGCATCACAGACATAAAGCAGGTCCTTATAAACCATAAAAAAGATTAAATTTAGATGGCATCTGATATCATATGGGAACTAGAAGCTATGCCATTTATTCCAGCGACACAGTTTAAGACTGAAGCAATGTGAAACATTTATAAAACTATGAAGTTAAAAGGAAGGAACAAACAATGATACCTACATTTTCACTGTTAACATCTTTTCTATGCAAGTCTCCCTAGAAAAATAAATTAAATAAAACACATTAATTAAAAAAAAACAGTAATGGTGTAAATATGCTACAGAAACATATGCAACAATAATGAACCCTTCCCGACGATATCAGCGACCGCATGCTTACCTACATTATTAGACAAAAGGTACATATCCCAACTACTCATAATCTTAAAACCTCCCGCTCAAAAAAATTCTTTAATCCACACAGCTTCTTAAATGAACTGCAAGCATGTGACTGGTCACCACTAACCCATCTTGAACTTGACAAAGCAGTTATCTATTTCAACACCAAATTTCTTCAAATCCTAGATTACCATGCACCTCTTCGTTCTACTAGAATAAGATCCAAATCTACCCCATGGCTCACAAAACAAACTAGACAAAAGATGTTCCTTAGAAATAAAATCTGGGTTAAATGGAGAGCTACCAAATGTCCATTAGATCAGCTCCACTTTAAGCAGTTAAGAAATGCCACCAAGAAAGATATTCTCTAAGACAAAAAAGACTTCTACCTTCACCTCCAACAAACCAGTCAACAAACTCCACAAAAATTTTGGTCAGGGATTAACAAACTTCTTCGTCCAGGTCACTCTGCTACCCCTGCCCCTGTAGGTTTTAACCATAATAACTCCAGCCAGATCCCTGATGCCTTTAACACTTACTTTACAGAAGTCATTCAAACCCTAGCCTATTCTTTATCTCCCTTTACTGCTTCTCCACTAAATTCCTCCAAGACTACATCACCTACCTTTCAAATACAACCTTTACCTACTTCTCTCATCTGTAAGCTACTTCAAAAACTGAAACCTTGTACCCCTTCTGCTGACCGTCTCCCATCTGAATACCTACAAATTGCCGCAAAAGCTATAGACTATCCCATCTCTATCCTTATTAACAGAACCATCTCAGAAGGCAAAATTCCATCCATATGGAAAGTATCCCACATCATCCCTCTACATAAAGGAGGGTCTGTTATTGAGCTGTCTAACTTTCGACCTATTACCTTACTCTCCCCAATAGCTAAGATTATGGAAAAATGTATTCACAAACAACTACTTAACTACCTACTACAAAATAACCAACTAGTCAATTGCCAACATGGCTTCAGACCATTCCATAGCACTACAACTGCCCTACTATCCTTCACAGACTCTATAAATAAAAATTGCAACAATAACTCCTTTTCCTCTGCACTATTTATTGACCTGTCAAAAGCCTTTGATATGGTTAACCATAACTTACTCTTAGACAAACTAAAGATCCTTTCTCTTGAACCACAAGCATTACAATGGTTTAGGTCTTATCTGGATAATAGATAGCAAGCAGTCCTTTGGGATAACAATCTGTCTTCACTACTTCCTGTAAACATTGGGGTATGCCAGGGCTCTATCTTAGGTCCCCTTCTTTTTTTCCTTATTTATTAACAATCTACACATAAATATTCCTCAAGCCACCTGCATTCAATATACAGATGATTCCACCTTAATTTGTTCAGCCAAGAACATAGACTCTCTCCAGTCCCTCACCCAAACTGTTCTTCATAATGTTGAAAACTGGTTTATGCAACACTGTCTCCTCTTAAATCCCAAAAAGCAAAACTACTACTTTTTACCCCTACTCATAAATCACCTACTCCATCCTTCTCTGTAACCTCTAACAATGCTACCAACATAACCCCAGACTCTACAACCCATCTACTAGGTGTTACAATTGATAATCGTCTCAACTTCGATGACCACATCAACACCACCAAGTCCATTAACAAAAAACTCGGTACCCTCTATAGAATTAAACCCTTCCTTACCCCTTCTGCCAGGAAAACTATTGCACAAACCCACCTCATTTCTACCCTTTTCTATGCCTCAGCTATATATACTAACCTATCAAAAAATAACCTCTCCAAACTTGTCACCTGTTATAATAGCATAGCTAGATTCATTACATGCTCCCCCTTCAAAACTCACCACTGCCTCAACCTCAAACAACTTGGATGGCTAGAACTGGAAAACCATATACTCTGTCAAAAATTACTTATCACTCAAAAGATCCTATACCACCCTAACAACACCCCTATCCTCTCTAATCTGAGTACACCATATAAAAATCTTGCTACACTATGCTCTGCTAACAAGCTCCTAGTTTCCACAATTAAATCCAACAACAAAGCTGGTGACTCACTTTTCTCTAACACAGCAGGTAAAAACTGGAATAAACTTCCTTCTGAACTATCAGTCTTAGCTTCTACTTCCCTATTTAAAAAAACACCTCAAAGAACATGTTAAAACTCCTTGGCTTTGTCCATGTGCTAACCCAGACTGATATCTTTCCCCCGTCCTTCTCTTACTCCTTTCCCTACTCCTCTATCCTATGCCACCTAATCTAGGTGCTACTCATTTCTTCTTAGTAATTCTATAAAACATAAAGGCCTTTCTCTTTTAATTGGGTTTTACTCTTACCCACTATTGTATTTAGTACAATCTTTTTTACTCTAATATTTTTTTTTTTAGTATAATTTTTAGAGTAATAATTTTAGAGTTTATAACCTGAGTATTATATTTTTTTACCAATGCTTTCACTTTATGTGATTTTACATGCCTTTTTATATATGTTTAACATTGTCACTATTCATGTTTGGAGCTTTTCTCCCCGGGCCTCTACTGAAAATGGACATATATCCAGTTAGACTAGCCCGGTCAACAAATGTAAAATAAATAAATAAATAAACAATAAAACAGTCTAACAGTTCTGTTCTTAATTAAAACACATAATGAGGCACAGCAAAGATTCCCGCGGTGGTGGTGCTGCGGTAGCATTGTCGCCTCACAGTAAGACGCTGTCCGGTTCGATTCTCAGCTAGAGTGTCTTCTGCATGGAGACATGTGTGAATGGGCGCACCTTTGTTGAAGGTTGTGCATCAGGCCTGGAAAGCCGGTACGTAAAAATCAACTACTAATCATTAGCGGACCGGAGTTCCACTGTGGCGACCCCTAACCGGGAAAAGCCGAAAGACACAAACAAACAAATGAGGCACAGCAAAGACAAGGATGCTGAAGAGGTGAAATGACTTGGGATATGTTGAAGAGATTGTTCCTAAGTCCATCAGATCTGTACTATGTTCACTTTGGCTACATTTCCAGGAAGAGATGAGGACATCATTTATTCTTTGATGAAAGAGAGGTGCAGTAGACAGAGATGAAGAGAGTATTGGGAAACATCTGGAAAAGTTGACCACTCAAATAATATGAAGGTAGTTCCTTAGTTTCTGTACAGCAAGAGCTCTACATTAGTTGAAAAACAATGTGAGACTGACATCAGAAAGATGCAATTGTAATTTTGCATGTCGCTTTTTTATCTTAGTCTTAAAGAAAGATACAGGATTCTAATTTTGCATGTCACTTTTTTATCTTAATCTTAAAGAGCACACACTTTTACAAGAACTATCGTCCAAAAAGTCCATGAGAATCACGTAACATGACAAAGAACAGTGGGGTAGTGATAATGTAGACCATGGACTATGTAGGGAAAATGCTACATATGTTTAATGACGGTAACACCTATTCTTTTATGAAATTTCACAGCATGAAATCAGTGTAGCTTATAGAAGGATTAAATTGTGACTTTTGGGATCTGTTATTGACTGATGTTATTGACACTGATTTCTATAATTTCTTACTCAATACTCATCCTACAACACCAAATATATTTTGCCGAATTACATTTTGTAAGATTCTGATCAGAGTTTCCTTGTGCCTGTGGCTACAAGATTAGGATTGCTTCTAAACCATCTGGAAATAGAAAGCTTATATATATATATATATATATATATATATATATATATATATTTTTTTTTTTTTTTTTTTGCATTTGCTCTAACTGTTTCAGTGATATTTAATAACTCTGAGCTGCATTTATGTATTGTCACTGTTTTTCTGCCTGCATTGTTAAATAAAATCCATCTGCTTGTTACTATGCTGTCTTAAGCTGTTGATTGCCTTGCTTTTGTTATGATATCTATCTCAATTTTATTTACTGTTTTTATGTGATTGGCTTCTGGGTTTAACTTTAGAAAAATCTTTCATCTTGCTGGTATAAAAAAATGCATTTTGTAAGATTCTGCTCAGAGGTTCCTTGCACCTGTGGCTACAAGATTAGGCTTGCTTCTAAACCATCTGGAAATACAAAGCTGATATAAGTATATATTTTTTGCATTTGCTCTAATTCAGTGATACTTAATAACTCTGTGCTGCATTTATTTATCACTGTGTTTCTGCCTGCATTGTTAAAGAACTCCATCTGCTTCTTATTGCACTGCTCTTAAGTTGTTGATTGCCTTGCTTCTGTTCTGATATCTGTCTCCCTTTTGTTTTTCCCACCCACTTGCTCAACTGTTGTTGTATTCTTAAACCTTTGTGGCTTTTGAGTTGCCCACCTCTACTATAAATGTGATATTGGACACTCCTCCCAGTCCTATTGCATCAGCTTATTCTACTGAGTACACTGAGATCATTTGGGAAGACCCACCCCCTTAGTTTCTTAACCTTGAATTATCTTCTGTTTCCTCCTTTACTACTTAAAAAAATACATTTTCTTCAGCTCCTTTTACTGTATTTGTGTATCTTCCTACTTTATTTTGCTGTTGTGCTTGTTCTTCTAAGTGTTTATTCTGCTACATTTATTACTGCTTGTTAGTAGGCTGATTAAATTCTAATTGTTATTCTAAGCCTCTTAGTTTTGGTTTAAGGACTTGGGCTTCAGGCCAGTTACTTTACATTAAGAAGATTTGTGGTCTACACTCTTGTGTTAGGACAGGGTAGCCTCTGCCCTTCTGAGCTGGGCATTGCTGGGTGAAGGTGTATTGTGCATTTGTTCCAGTTTAAGCACTTGGGTTCCAAACTAGTTATTTTACATTAGGAAGATTTGTGGTTTAAAGTCTTGTGGCAGGAGAGGATAGCCTGCACCCTTCTAAGCTGGGAATTACTGGTTGAAGACTCATTGTGTCTGGTATTATGAAAGTGTCTTAGTTCTGGTTTAAGCACTAGGGCTCCTTACCAGTTAATTTACATTAGGAGTGTTGAGGTTTAGACTCTTGTGGCAGGAGAATATGGCCTACACCATTCTAAGCTGGGAAATGTGGGTGAAGGCTTATTGTGCCTGTTATTCTAAGTGTCTTTATTCTGGTTTAAGCACTTGGGTTCCAAACCAGTTACTTTAAATTAGGAAGACTTGTGGTCTAAACTCTTGTGGCAGGAAAGGATAGCCTACACTCTTCTAAGCTGAAAATTGCTGGTTGAAGTCCTATTGTGTCTGTTATTCTGAAGTGTCTTAGTTCTGACTTAAGCACCTGGGCTCCAAAACTAGTTGTTTTACATTAAGAGGGTTTGTGGTCTAGACTCTTATGGTGGGAGAGTATGGCCTACACCCTTCTAAGGTGCGAACTGTTGATGAATTGCTGCTTTATTTAAACTGTTTTTGCTGTTGTGATTGCGATTTTATGAACTTTGAATTTCTAGTACTTCTGCATTTTATAGCATATGCCAGATTCAGATTTTCTGAATATAGACAGTTTGGTATCACTTGAGCATTAAGACCAGCTCTTCACTGAGATACTGAAAGGATACCCAAATTCCACAAGAACTTAAATAATCCCCCATTAAGACTTATTGTTGTTGTGGTGGTGGTGGTGGGGGGGGGGGGCACTTCCTAACTTTGTTGACTTCAAAACAAAAAACACCACTAAAACATTTCATCACATAATGAAAGATTCCTGGCAATTTTTACTTTACTGTGGATATCATCTCAGTGACTATTGACATCAAATACCTTTTTTGGTCATAAGATGGTATAAGGAAGGTCTAATGTAGAATGCTCCATTTCAGGCAGTGACATTAACTCATTAGAAGAAACAATGCAGACTGTGTTATACAAGAATTTTTTTTACTTTTGAAGGTGAATTTTACCATCAAATTAGTGGGGTAGCTCTGGAGGGGCAGCAGGTGCCCCTGTATATGCTGATTTAGACTTGTAGTATTGGAAAGCCAATTTTATGTTTTCTAGTGCCATCAGGAGTGACTGAAAAGCTTATTTCATGTATATGTAAGACATCTTTATTTTCTGGCAAGGTACTATAGAGGTGCTATATCAGTGCATGCATTTTCTGGAACATACCACTTCCTTCCTACATTTCACTTATAGCTTTGTATATCTTTTACCTAGATGTGTAGCTATATAAGAATTTGTCTTTATCCTGATATTTCTTGAGTAAGTATCACAAAGAGACTTTTTCAAATTTGTATTTGCACTAAAGGAATTGACACCCTCTCAAACAAACATAAAACAATTGGTAAAAGGCCACATGGCTCATCTCTCCAGATTAATACTTGAAGACAACATTTGCACTAAGATCACTGAGATGATCAACTTAAGGGATATCTTTAGTGAGATGGTTTACCCTGATGGTCTTCTTGCTGATACCATGATATATGTGCTGGAAGAGAGAGCTTAGAGATTTTCCCCAGTCTCAAAAGTAGTGATGAAACTGGGGGATGAACCCCTCACAATCTACCAGTTTTGAGAGATTTATGATCTTAACTAACAGCAACAATGTCCTTGACATAAAAAAATAATCCATACTAACTGGAAAACTATTTATAAACGTGATAGAGATATTAGGTACTAGGGTGGCCATGGTGGTGCAGTGGTTAGCGTTGCTGCCTCACAGCAGGAGGTTCTCCGGTTTGATCCTTGGCTGGGGTGTCTTCTGTGCAGAGTCTGCATGTCCTCCCTGTGGTCATGTGGGTTCCCTCTGGGTGCTCCGGTTTCGTCCCATATCCCAAAGACATGCTGTAGGTGGGTTGGACACTCTAAATTGGCCCCAGGTGTGAGTGTGTGCATGTGTGTGCCTTCTGTGGAAGGCTGGGTGCCGGGCTGGCAAATCGACACCGTAAAACTCCACTGCCAATCATGAACGGACAGGTGATCTGCTGTGGCGACCCCTAACTGGGAAAAGCCAAAAGAAGAAGAAGAGAGATATTAGGTACTGACCATGGATTTATTTACAACATGGGCAAACATCAAAAAATGTACTGGAATTTAATACTGAGAACAACTTGAAAACTGGCATAGAGGTGGGTTTGACCAGGAAATGAAGTCACTGCAAGTTATGCGGTTTTATTAATGGCAGTGGGTGTAGTGAAATATTAAAGCATCATGGGCTAACATTTGGACATGTCATGGTAAACTGTGAGGCTAAACCCATTATATATTTAGCTAATTGCTCATCCTGTGATGTGTTCTACATTGGCACAACTGAATGCAGCATAAGGGAAAGAATATATGAGCATGCTTACAACATCAGAAAGAGTTAAACTAATAATGCATTAAGTAAACATGCCTGTTGCTGCAAGATATTTTCCAAGTTCACTTTCATTGTGCTGGAAAAAATTAACATGGCTTCTGGCAGGGGAAGTTGGGAAACATTTTGGAATGCCATGAACTTTACTGGCAGCTCAGACTTAATGCCAACCAAGCCCCAGTCTAAATGATTATTAGTATTACTAGCATTCTTAGAATGAAGGCAGTAAGAATATAAATGATTATTTTGATATTACAATATTTACGTCTGTTTTTTTTTAAAGCTTTCAAAAATGTTAATTGTTGTGTATAACTTTGTGTTTATAGATGTCATATGACTTTTTACCACATGATGATTTTATCGCATGCCTTTTTCGCACATGACTTTCATAACATGATTTTTGCATATTTAAAATGGATTGCTCATTAGAGATTTGTTATTTCTGAAGATGTCTTGGTTTTTAGATGAAAAAACTCAAAAAGCTTCACTAAAGTGAGTTCTCTTGTGTGGACACAGCATGTTTTTTTATTTTTTGGAGTACCCCTGGCCCAGCTTTTGAGGGCTTGCCATCAAGAGTGAGTGATTGTCTGTTGAGAAAAATATTAAGTGTTGGTATTCAGTGATGATGTCATTAATTCCCAGACAAGCCCAGTGAAGGATCTGATGAAATTTTTTTGACACCCAACAAAGATTGGAGTATTTCTTCTAAGTCAGAATAACATTTCATTAATTTCTGGTCTGTGACTGAAATTGGTCAATTGTGATCAGTGCACTTCACTGATAAACAGATACAAATATATTTATTAAGCTAAATTATTGAGCCATTTACACAAAGGTCTGTATCATAAATGTGTGTTTCCTCCTTGCTATCACTACTTTTGTCATTTGCAGTGTAGGTTAGCTGGGGTTACCCTCTCTTGTTTGAGACAGAAATGAGGCAGTACTTTATAAACCATAGAGAAATGCAAATGCATTTTACAAGGTATCAGTAACAGTCATATGTGAATGAAAACCTATACTGCTTCTTACAACACAGTTTAAAGTTAACATTGCCTCCAGATATATAATAAAAGAAAGGAAAAGTAATACTTGCATTTTTTCGGAGACTAAAGCTGCTGCTTGTTTTGCTAACTTTTTGTGTGATCCTCCATAAAAATAAGCAAATATGAAATGAAATAAATAATGAAGATAAAGCAGATTGATAGACAAAACAAGTGATGCTATAGGTAAGACACATGCATTTATACATGTATGTAACAACAGTATAGATTGCCATGGTATCAGAAGGCCCCTAAAGTAATTAATGAAGCACTGATGAGGCTGGACCTGAATCCAGGAGTGAGAACAGAAAACACATTCGACCTCAGATCTGAAGAGAAAAAGCAACAGAAATCCCATTATCTGTTCAAACAGTAAATGGTTTTGTAAAGGCAGAATTGCTGGCACTCCTAAGGAAATTCGGTGAGTGTGTTTCTTCATACACTGTACAGGACCGTTATTCTTCTTGTGGTAAGTAGAAGACACGTATGAACCAATGGAAGGTTAACAGACAAGGAGGAAGTTTCTCTGAAAGCTCCTGTCTCTACTGGGGATAAGTCTGGGGATTATACTGGCATTGATGTACAGCCAGGCAGGGAATGGCTGCAGAGTTCTATTTTCCAATAATTTTACTAACAATTTAAACTATTTTTGAAGACTTGCTTCAGGCCATGTTTGCTGAATCATGCAGTGAGTTTGAGGGCTGACTTCTCCTAGGGTGGTGTGGTTATCATAGTTATAATATGACACACACACTCACAAAATGATAGCAATAATAACAATAATAACAGCATCATATTGCTTGAGCTCTGTGATAAACTACAAGCCATTTACAATGATGTTAGCTATTAGAAGCTCATCTGATGCAGGACAGTATCAAGAAGCTTCTCTTCCTGATTCTAACAGCAGTCTGAGAAGATATGCACATGCATGTTTCTTCTATACATGTTAAATATGCTCAGTGTTCCTTTTCTGCAGAGCTTTACAGGTTATAGGACTGAGTAGCCATTTGATAGACATTCTGTGAGGCCTGTATCATAATCCTTGAGTTTTAGTAAGGGCAAATTCTTACTTTTCATGTGCTTTTGATCTCTCTCTCTCCATCTCCAGGGGAGAGTACACAGAGCTGTCCCTTTCCCTGTTGCTCTTTGCCTTTTATCTGTACCCTCTGTCCCAGCTTCGGAGAGCATTCAATGAACTTATTACATCTGAGTGACACTTCCAGGTGCATCTCCAGTTAACTCCTACTGACACCTCTAGACATCAAATATTGATTGTTCATATTTGCATCAATAATTCCAAAAATATGCTATGTATAAGGTTTTAAAAGATTTCATCTTAAAACTTACACAACAGCAGAATCAAATGCATTAATATTTGACCTCTGTCTTCTTTTGGCTTTTCCTGGTTAGGGGTCACCACAGCAGATCACCTGTCTGCACATGATTAGCAGTAGAGTTTTTACAGTGTCAAGTTGCCAGCCTGGTGCCTAGCCTTCCACGGAAGGCACACACTCACACCTAGGGCCAATTTAGAGTTTCCAGTTCACCTACAGCATGTCTTTGGGAGGAAACCGGAGCAAACCCAAGCGACCACAGGGAGGACATGCTGACTCCGCACAGAAGGCACCCCAGCCGAGGATTAAACCAGAGAAACTCTTGCTGTGAGGTGACAATGTTAACCACTGCACCACCGTGGTCACCCGATACTTGACCTCTGTCTCAGGCAGGTAAATAGATATTCATTATTGTTTCTGTGATATTAATTTATATAGATATAATTTTCACCTTTTTCTAAATATCTCAACAAACAAGTAACACACACATAACTCCTTAGCCTCATATGAATGCTCTCAGCTAGATAAATAAAATGCTGCTGACATTATGTGTGTAACTTGAGTGGTTGCTGAGATATTGTAAGCTGTTTACAAAATATTGCAAATGCAATAGTTACTGTGTTGACTGTGACTTATAAAATTCTGTTTATGACCTAGAACCTAAAGAATACTACCACTACAAAAATAGTTTGTGCTGCAGAGTTTGCCATTTATACTTCTTTCATAACCATTATGGTTCCAGAGATGTGGACATTTGTTTGAAATGTGAGGACATAATTTGATTCTGGCGAAAGGCTTAGGTTCCGCCCATTTGAAGTTACAGTCCAAACTTGTTGAGCTCCATTGAAGTGAATGAATTAAGAGTAGTGGGTAGGAGTCTGTTTGAAGATTAATAAGTGTCAGTATTCATTGATGATCACCTTGTTTCCTTAACTAATCCAGTGGAAGATTTGGTGAAGATCTTTGATACCCTAACAAGTCCAGAGAAGGAATACTTCTACTCAGGACAAAATTCATAAAGCCAGATTTGTGATTCCTATACATAAAGGTTTGCAGCATAAATTTGTGCTTTCCTTTTTAGTAACTCAAGTTCTGCTTTACACAGTGTATGTTTGTTAGAGTTAACCTCTCTATGTATCATGGACATTAGTACATTATAAACCAAAGAAAAACGGGTTTTACAAGGTATGTGAACTTTCAATGAAACTGCTTTTCCCAAAATAGTTTTAATTTAACTAAGCATGTTTAAACAATTAAATTAAAAGAAAAGTAATACTTGCATTTTTTCCAAAGCTAACATTTTTGCTTTTTCTGCCACCTCTATTATGTGAGCCTCCCTAGAAAAGTAAATGAGATAAAGCAGTTTAAAAGACAAAAAGTTTCAGAGATCACATATCAATATTCACAGATATGCAAAAATAATGGAGACTGACCATACTATTCTTATAAAGATATGTAACAGACCTTGGTAGATAGATTGTCACTTAAGTGTCTGGTCCTGACCTAGTATCTTTGCTGCATTGATTTTGTACAGTATATGTGAGAATGAAGAACACATTCAGCATCATATCTGACAACACAACACGTATATCAGTAGAGCTTCGAAAAATGTTTTATCTGATCAAGTGAGGCAGGTTAGTATCATTCAGGCACATAAAAAGTGCTGCAGTTAGACCATAATAATGAGGATTGTAGTCAGGCCTCTGATCGTAAGTTGTTTATTATGTGTTCGAGACACTGATGCCAATTGAAATTGACCTTGAGATCTTTGAGGTGAATTTCAGCATCCATGTCAAAAATATATAATATGAAGTTATGATCAGAGATCCGATCAAATTCTTTTAGTTCATGGACATTTATCTGCTCCATGTACTACTAGGTACAGAAAAATAAAACAAAACAAAACAATGCAAAGTGCTGTGTTGACTTTGAAAGGTGGTAAAGTTGTTGGGAATTGCTGTCAAACAGACAGCAGGAGAAGTTACGTATGTCATGTGTAAGGGAAGCATTTGATTACAAAATACTGACTGCTTATACTGTTGTAGTGAGCAGGCAGGAACAGAGTAATTTCGTGTGCTGCTGCTGCTGTTAACTGGCCAGCACTGTCAGAATTTGGTGCCAGATGTGATCTTAACAGCACATAGGAACTGCTGTTAAACATTCTTCTAAGCCTTGTTAAGGCTGCCTCATGTGTCTTTTATCTAATACTGGAATGTAATGACAGTGCTCCTTGCACTACAATCAGGACTGGAAGTATCTGTGTGGAAAGAGAAACTGATGGTGAGATAGTAATAGTCTAGCAAAAAATCTACAGTGTTTTTATTCTGAGAAAAGGAAAAACAAAACAATTTTGGAAAAGGAGTTTAGCACAGCATTTTCTTTCTAATGGGCACTTCAAGTGTCTTATTTAATGCCTATCTACTGCAATTAAGATAAAAAAGATGGCATTTAGGAAGAGAAAGATGAAGCAATGCAAGTGAGACATAAATATCTGTCAATGGCAGTACTGCTTGCAAGCAGTGAAATGTATTTGTTTTTGTACATATGCACTACTAAAATAGTCACTGTGGTGCAGCGGTAGTGTTGTTGCCTCACAGCAAGAGATTCTCCCATTCGATTCTTGGCTGGAGCGCCTTCTGTGTGGAGTCTGCATGTCCTTTGAGTGATGTTTGAAAGACATGCATAGAATGGGTGTGCCTTTGCTGAAGGTTGGGCTTTGAGCTGGCACCTCAGCACCCGTAAAAAATCTACTGCCAATCATTAGCGGACTGGAATTCCGCTGTGGCGACCCCTAACTGGGAAAAGCCGAAAGAAGAACAACAACATATGTACTACTAAAGAGGTCACATGATATCATTACTTTGTATCACATCTATCCCTATTTATAATGTTATTATGACTTTCTTGTGCAGGCTGCTGCTTGGGTGAAATGCATGTTTATATTTTCCAGATAAATAATAACGGACTAGTGTTTCATTGCCACAAGTAGTGTAGTTTAGCAGGGGTTATCCTCCCTATGCATTATGGAAATGAGAAAGTACTTTATAAGCCATACAAAAATGTACTTTACAAGGTATCTATAGTCACATGGGAATGCAACACTATATTGCTTCTCCCATTACAGTTTGAACTTAACAGAGCTTGCAGATAATTATGTTAAAAGAACAACTGTTTAAGGGCACCAAATGTTCTTGTTTCCATGACAATGGCTATCCCATCTTTCTTTTAAAGACATATTTTTACGAATGACCAATGGTTGAATGTCTTCCTTAATTGTGCATACTGCAAATATTATCATTTATATTTATAACTGCAAATAACATACAAACATATTGTCTGTACTTTGCTGGTGTCCTAGATTTGTATCTTGCACCATGGTGCCCTGTTACTGGCTGAAATGGTCTGTCAACCAGTCCGCTTACCCTGTTACTAAACTGAAATAAATAAATATTCACAAAAAATGAAATTGAAAGAATGGAATAATATAATACCTACATTTTTTGTAAAACTAAAGTTGCTGTTTTTTGTGTCAGTGTTTCCATGAGACTCGGCCTACAAAATAAATGAGATAAAGCACATTAATGGACACAACAATCTTACAGATATGATGCACACATATATTTTTATTGCCAAAACAGTAAAGAACATATAAAACAGGCCAAACAATAAAATAATTATAAAAGAAAATATTCTAATATAACACGAGTTAATAGTCAAGAAAAGGAAGTTGCAGAAAGATAGCAAGTCAGATTGGAATTTTCTGAACAAGTATATAAACGCAGAAATTTTATTCTATCAATATAAATCTGCATAATATCCTGACCTATGATTAAAATAATCTGTATAGCTAAGCATATAAATATACACGTATAGGTCCATAAATTTAAGTTCATAAATATATGTTCATAACTATAAGTTCATAATCTCATAACTATAAGTTCATAATCTAAGTGTCCTAAACTTCTGAAAGGAAAAATAAATGCAGTGCTCCTGCCTATTAGGCTCTTAAAGTTGCTGTATAAAATCATGTATCTTACTCCACAAAAAACTTAAATCATTATTCATTTAGCCCCAAGTGCTTACTGAAGAGCTGTTCAACAAAAGTGTTTTCTTTAATAGGTTAATATACTTCAATATGAAGTGTTGCAAATGTTGCACCAATAAAAAGGACTTCCAGTGTGAGGCTGTATATAGTCTCAATACCAAAGAAAGTTGAAAGAGACAGAGTTTTTGCACTAGAGATGATTTTAGACTAGAGTGGCAGACCTAGATGGTGGGTATGACCCGTAGTGTAACCTATAATGTCTTAGAGGCCATATTGTCTAGAAGCATCCACTGCTGCTTAACATTTTTACATGTCAAAAATGTATGTGATTCATTTGCTAAAACCTCAGGACAACTTTGGCATTATCTTGATTGGCTATAGCCTTTTTCTTGGAGATTAACTGGAGTCCAGTATCCTTTAAACAAAAGCTTTAACTGATGTGTTAAAATTCTAAGGATTTTCGATAGTAAGTATAAGAGGTAGTATTGTCACTCCAAGTATAAATACTTCGTATCACTCTTGAGGTTAATATGATCATTTGCCAGTTATTTGGTCTTGTCAATGTTAGGTTTGGAAAGTAATAAATATACCTCAGAGGATTTCATTTAAAATGCATAACCTTTAATGACTGGAAGTTCCTGCACAAGTTGTTGTAAAGTGACCTGGTTGCCGATTAGAGAGTACCAACATTGTGAATGGTGGAAGGCGCGTTTCAATTACAAATATCTCCACAAGTCTATGAACATGTATTTGAAAGTATATAAAGTAATAAAGTGTGGTTTTGGTTTTCACCTGTGTGGCATACTGCTTTTATTTGGATTATCAGTCTTCTTTGTTCTTTTTGGTTTTATGTATTTAAAAGATTCTTGAACATGAGAAGATGAGCTAAACACTTGTAAACCTTCTAGGCTATTATCTATTAAATGATCCACTGTATGTATCAGCTACCCATGATTTCCACAGAAGTGCTTTCCCTTCTATTTTTAAGTGTGGGTTAACCCAAATAGGAGCCTTTTAGATGACATACACATATATGCATACATTTAATAATAATATAGGCTGATAGTTCTGCTTGTAATGTGGTTTAATGATCCATGGCATATAAAAAGCAACTGAAGTGCCTAATGGAGTAATGGAGAGGCTGGACGTGGATCCACTTTTTTTCATTGCAAGATATTATGTGTGAGAATAGAGAACATGTTCCTCCTGATATCTCAGATCTGGTGTAGCAGTATCACTTTGGGAAGAGTTTTATCTGACCATGTGGTAAGAAGGCTATCAGCTGAGGTTCATTCAGTTTCAGACAACTGAAAATATCATATTTAGGCCACAGTGCCCAGGATTTAAAGTATCAACTGAAGAGTGGATACAACAATGACACAGCAGGAATGGGATCTTTTATCATAGCTGAACTGTATCTTCAGGGTAAGAAGATTATGACAAAAGAATGCAAAATATTATGGTGTATCCTTAGGGAACAGATTCTGAAGAAACAAATTAAAATTCCAAATCAAGCAGGGCCAGATCAGGCTAATCTTTGATCACTATATGCTGATTTACTGGATAGGGGTTTCACACTGCTGGAAGCAGTCCTAAGAAATGCCAGCAAGAGGATGTGTGGTAGGGTGTGCAAAGGGTCTGACTAGAGATTAGTGGAGCAGAAAGCAGCAAAACTGAAATTCAGTGAACATCTGAGCTAGCATAATTAATTTTAAATCAAGAATTGCCAAGTCTGTCTTTCAGGAAGCTCAACTTCCAAGGTTATTTTTTTCAGAAATGGGTGATAACACACATTAGCTAATCTTAAGCAATTATTTTGCCTTTCACTGTGTTCTAATATGCAGAAACTAAAATGGCTATCATAAATATGGTATAAATGGGGCAAATCAGACATGTACTTGATTTAAGTGAGGACCATCTACAAATTAAGCAGGTGAGGCTGCATACAATACCTTTCCACCCAGATGAAAAAAGAAAAACTTTCACAAAGCAGAGTGCATCTGATAAATTACAGGCTTTCTTGTAGCTTTGCTCACCTCTGAGACTCTCTTGCAAAGGTCTAGAGGAGGTGACAATTTAAAGTGGGCCAGTAGTCAACCCAAACTAGAATGACTTCTTTGATTTGAACAGGGATAACTTTATTTTATTTTTATTTTTATTTTATTTATTTATTTTACATTTGTTGACCGGGAGGATCCGACTGGATACATGTCCATTTTCAGCGGAGGCCCGGGGAGAAAAGCTCCAAACATAGGTAACAAAAAAACAATTTGAATAACAGTGAAGTATATTTTACATTCAAAGTTAGAACATATGTTGTTCTTTATAATTTATCTAAAAAGGGAGAGGATTTAGGATAGTAAGGAGAAGTAGGAGAGTCATGTGTGATGACTGTTAGTCTAGCCGAAGGTTAACTATCCCGGATTTAGGCAGTGACAATTTCGCATTGAACCCAGATGTGTTTTTAGCTTAGCTTTGAATTGACTTAAAGTAGACATAGATATAATATCATGGGGAAGTTTGTTCCAAATTTTACCTGCAACGTTGTTGAGAAGGGAGTCACCAGCAGAGTTATTAGTTTTGAATGTTTGGATTAGGAGACGGTTGGATGACCTCAATGGGCGTGGATTGTTACAAAGAGGAAGCAGCATTTTGAGGGAAGGAGCATATTCAGGGTTATATATAATTTTGTGTGTAAGGACTAGTAGGTTGAAAGAAATAAGGGTAGGAAGCTCAGACCAGTTGAGCTTGGCTAAGTTGGTACAATGATGGGTCCTATATGGTGACCCAGTGACAAACCTCGCAATATGATTGTAGCAGTTAGAGAGTTTGTTCATGACAGTTTTACTTATGTTGTGAAGTAAGGGGGACGAGTACAGGAGTGATGAGAGAAGGTGAGTCTGGGCGATGGCCATTTTAGCTTGAGGGGTCAAGAAGCTGTTTATTCTATACAAGGAGCCTAGTTTCTTATTAATGGTCTTGATCATTTGGTTTACATGTATATCATATTTTAGTTTGTTATCTATGGTTACCCCTAGTAATTTTGTTGAGAGGTCTGGAGAAATTATGGTCCCATCCTTAGCTTGGATAGTAAAATTGATGGGGCAGGACCTTTTTGTTGGAAGAAACAACAACATTTTAGTTTTTTTAGGATTAAGAATCAGGCGCCGATTGGAGAGCCAGTGTTCTATTTTGCTGAAAGTAGACTGGGTTAACAATTGTAGATCTGAGGGGGTTGTACCAGAGCAAATTAACGTAGAATCATCTGCATATTGTATGCAACTGGCATTAGGAATAACTGTATGCAGATCATTGATAAAGATGGAAAATAATAGCGGCCCTAAAATAGATCCTTGTGGGACTCCCAATGTATTGGGTAGTAACTTAGAGAGTTTGGTCTGCCATAAAACTGCTTGTTTTCTACCGGATAGGTAGGAACTAAACCATTGTACAGCAGTATTGTCCAGACCAAGTGAAGGCAATGTATTAATTAGAAGTTTATGATCCACCATATCGAAGGCCTATGACAGATCCAGAAATAGTGCAGATGAGATTTTATTATTATTACGATGGGAGTTTATGGTGTTTGAGAAGACAAGGAGGGCTGAGGTAGTGCTATGGAGGGTCTGAAACCATGTTGGTTATCAGTCAGTAGTTGGTTGACAATTAGGTGTTGCATGAACTGTTTCTGAACACATTTTTCCATTATTTTTGCCAGAGAGGACAGTATGGATATGCTTCTATATTCTGAGTGATCAGTGGAAGTGACTCCCTTGTGGAGAGGAATTACATATGATATCTTCCAGATCTCGGGATTTTGGCCTCTGCTAAGGAGCGGTTGATGAGGATTGACACTGGATAAGCAATTACATCAGCTGTTTTTTGCAAATATTCAGCTGAGAGTTGGTCAGCAGAGAGTGTTGAGGGTTTTAGTTTTTTAATTAATCTACAAATAAATGAGGTTGGTACAGGTTGAAAGGTAAGTAGGGGAATATTATTGGGTGTTCGAGAGTCTAAGGTGTGAGGGCTGGGTGGTAATTGATTAGATAGAGTTTGAATTGTCTCAGTGAAGAAGTGGTTAAAACTATTTGAGACATCGACGGGATTTATCAATGAGTGTGGCAGGGACAGGGGTAGTAGTACAACCAGGGTGAAGAAGTTGATTTAGTCCAGCCCAGAATTTTTGTGGGCAGTTTTGGTGGTCAGTTTGCAATTTACAATAGTATTGTCTTTTATCTAGTAATATTTGCTTTTTGGTTTCATTCCTAAGTTGTCTGTATTTAATTTGGTCCAGAGGGAGTTTAGTAGTACGCCAGGCAGACCACGCTTTGTTTCTGAGATTAATTTTCTGCCTTGTTTCTTTTGATAGCCAAGGAACATCTACAGTTTTGGTTTTCTTTGAGCGAATGGGAGCATGAAAATCAAGAATTTCTAGGATTTTTTTGTTAAAGTATAGCACTGCTTCATCTAGGGTAGATATTTTAGTATTGTCCAGTTACAAGAAGAAAGTTCTAGTTGTAGTTTAGTTAAGTCAAATTTCTTTTGTTTCTAACAGCTCTGAGTGTGGGTTGCTTAGGAATGGTTATCTTATGCTTAATGATGTAAGTAAGGTGGTGGTCACTTAAACTATCGGGAGAGTACCTGATGTATAATGGTCAGGGTGACTATTTATTAGCACCCAGTCAAGTATACTGTCTTTCTGGTTAGATTTCCCTAGCCTGGTGGGAGTATTAATAATTTGCTTGAAAGAGTAGAGGTTAATATGTGTAGTGGGAGCTGAGGGGCACAGGTATTCCAATCTATGTTGAAGTCTCCGAGAACTAAGGTTTCTTGAGGGAAATGAGTAGATATCCAGTGAAGAGTGGATTCGAGAGTTTCTATATTATTTCCTGGGGGAATATACATGCAAATAATATAGATAAATTTATTGCTGTTAATCTGAAGCTTGGAGATTAGTATTTCTGCATTGTTAAATTGAGGTGGTTGCATAACATCAATAGACACAATTAGGTCAGCTTTATAGAGTATGGCTACCCCACCTCCTTTCTTAGGGACTCGGTCTCTCCGATGAATATTGTAACCAGGGATTAATATTTCATTGTCGGTAGTTGTGGGTTTTAACCAAGTTTCAGTTAGACACAAGATGTCTGGGGAAAGGTCTAATAGAACTGCGTGAAGTTCATGTACCTTGTTGTTTATGCTTCTGATGTTCAGATGACAGGTTAGAAGAGAGTTAGTAGGGCGGGCAGTGACGGGGTTGGAGATAAGGTTATTACTAGAAGAGGACTGCTGGTCAATACTTGTCGGACCAGGGTTGGGGTGTATATCGCCATGAGGAAGCAGATTAAGTCTAAGTTTGGAGATGAGTTTTAGGAATTTATCTAAAATTTTATAAGTTTGTTTCAGTTTGGGGCTTTTATTACTATTTGTAGTTGGATAAGGTAGGAGTGAGCAGGAGGTTGCTTCTTCCCAAGTACCATGAACATGAAAATAGTTAGTGAATTTGGTTCCAATAGTATTGGTCTCTGATGTAGTAGTAGAGAGTAATTCCAGATTTTGGGTTTATACAATGTTGTAAAGTAAGAGGTTAATAGCAAAGGAAGAAGAAAGAAATACCACATGTTTAAATACTTGTGATAATGGGCCATGGAAAATACTATAACCAAATGAAAAATGGAAAGAATGGATAGTTATAGAATGAGAGGGAGGGCGAGCAGGAGCAGTAAGAATGCTAGGTAGGTGGAGTTTCAGGGATTGGGTGGAGAATTGTTTGGTAACAGCAGGGATTGGACCCGTTTTAGAGGAGTGGTTTTATGGCTATAAATGTGGAGGTAGTGGGGGGTGGGAATTGGGGGCAGGGAGGGGCGAAGAGAGCCCGAGCGTAAGCTTAACGTGAGCAAACACACAGCGATATGGTCAGCTTTTTCTTTTCAGAGAAACCCTACGGGCAATACAGCCTTTTCTGCTGTTAATTTCAGATTCAGGTACAATTCGCAGCTTTTTCAGCTTGTAATATTAAAATACATGTACCAATTTACAGCCTTTTTCAGAGTTTGATTATACTTTTCAGGCACCAAATTCTAGTTAGTTACCCGTTTCCACATTAGATAGGAGATAATATGGCCTAGAATTAATATAACCTTGGATCCTATAGGCAGAGATCTGCTAAAAGTAAAAGGTACTAGTTTAACCACCTTTTTGTATGGATGCTGGAAGGCGGCGTACTCGCTCTAGTTTCTGTCAGGGGATTTAACTGAGTCCTCACATACAGGGGATCTCAAGGGCTGCGATTCAAGGGAGCACCTAGGATGAGAGAGGGAGGCCAGGAACAAGGGTTAGAAGGCAGCGAAGATCTTACTAGATCTGCTAGAAAGAATAACTTTCTGTATTGTCAGGGGTCAGTGAGTTTGGAAACAAATGATCCACCTAGGACACTGTGAGTCAATAAGAGTTTGATCTTTGGTCTTTATTTTCTGAATTTTTTGATGCCTTACAGTTATCTGATGAAATGGTGGAAAGGTATACCAAGATTTCCATGCCATAGTAGAGAGACCACATCCAACACTTCCCCTTACCCTACTGAACACAGCAGAACACAGGTGGACCACTGTCTCATATATGGGATACATATTAATTGTAGGGGTGCCTCTTGACCTTGGCCAGACAGTATTTGTGGTACGTTAGCTTCAGAGAAGGGCTTATGCAGCTGACCAAAACATTCTGTTCTCTACCATGTAAACAGATGTTTGGGTAGTTCAGATTGTTGCCAGATGTGCATTCCTGACTGCACACAGAGTTTAATCCAGTGCCGCACAGTTTATGCAGGCACCACAATTTATCCTGCTTACCAGACAGAAGCTGCAGGAGCTCTTATCTTCACTCTCCTTCCTGATATTTAAGAAGTAGAAACACTGCCTGTAGGTCCACATATTTTATGTTAAGCCCGTCTCCTGAGTGCTTCACTTCTCTGAACAAAGCTCCTTAACATACCTGTAAATCATTTATAATCAGCATCATATCTCTCAAGATCTTGGCACAAGAAATCTGGACAAAGCATAAAAAATAGAGGACAAAGGTCTAAAAATATGGGAAGATTTTAAATGCTGCTGTTATAAACTTAGAAAGTTGCTAGAATAACAGGATTTATGATAGCATGCATTTTTCTGAAGGATATGAAGTCTGAAACTTGAATGTACATCAATATTTACTGACTTCAAAACTCAGTGATTTGTCATAAAACCACAAATTTTATGAGGAACAGACCAAAAATATGAGTCACAAATCTGGACAGTCTGTGAAAATATGGACAGTAGAGAGGTATGATCAGCATCTTTGATGGGTTCTGCTAGACAAGGAAAGGCCACCTTGAGACTGGTGATAATTGTCTGCCATTATGCAACCCAATAATAATGTCTGAAAATACATGATTCATGTTGAGGTTAGGACTCTGCAACCACGGAACCTTCACTATTCACACTGGAGCACCCCTATCCTCATGTATATAAATAATTTTCTGAAGACTAGGTCCACCACGAATTCCAAGAGATGCAAAAGGTTGCAGACTTGGACATTTTCTCCTTCCTTCCTCAAATTGCCAAAGTCATGATCTACTGATCCTCTCCATGGGCTGAAATGAATGCCACTAAACATAGTCCAGCTCTACCTTGACAAAGGCAGTCTACTGAGATGAGTCCAAAGAGAAGAGGCTACTCCCCATTTAAGGAGACCCACAGGAAATGCAAGTATGAGAATGAGTATGAGCTTTAAGGATGTGTTTATTTTAAAGGTGGACAGTCCAAGATGCAGCATCTGGTGTATGCCCATTCCTGCAGCCTGCTGCCATAGCTACAGCATCAGTACAAGTCTAAAATGGGATGTGTGAAAGCCCACTGGAGAAACTGTGGTAGAGGTCTCTGTGATTAGTGACCACTAAATTGGTGAGAGCTGCTGGCTTCTGTAGTGCCAGATTCATGAAGAGGTGCTTTCCATGCATCATGAAAAGAAAACATCACCCATCATTAATCAGATGGGTTCAGATTTTCCCAGCTGAGAATTTGACCGTGCTCAAAAAAATGCAAGCGATAATATAATCATTTCCAAGTTAGAATATCACACACTGGAATTTGTGTTTTAAACAAGATGATAATAGTGTTAAGCAGTGACAACTTTGTAAACTGCTATTTCAGAAATCATTACAAATGTGTGTTTCATTTAATTCAAACGATGATTTTCTTAGTAAAGCAGATGTTTTTTTTTCTTCTTACAACTCAGTATTATAATAACTAACTGAAATGCTATAGTTTTTTTTTTCATTGAAAAGAAAACAAATCTAATAAACATATTTCAGCATAGTATTTTACAAAATGCTGTATTTAATTGCCTTTCTATATGTGTAGCAAATATCTTTTTAGGAAAAAAAGATGGAGCTTTGGAAAAATAAGACCAGTTCAACCAAAAAGGATGTGTTAGCCTCTAATGCTCTGGCAAGCAGACTTCCACTTAAACCATATCTAATTATATATCTATATTACTGAACAGGTCACAGACTGGCATCATTTTTTTAAGTTGCATTCCTATTAATGATGTATTTATAACTTTGTTAGCAGGCAATTTGGGGGTAATGTGCAGGTCTGTTTTATCATAATGAATAAAGGAATGTTTGTTAACTTTTGTATAATTGAATTATTATTTTTATGGAAACATCATAATTAACTAAGAAACTTCTCATAGTTCTGGAATAGAGTTACCAGTCTTTGATGTATTTGTGAGTCCTGGTGTTCTAGGATGTGAATTATTGCTTTGATTAGATCTATGAGTAGCATTCATGAAACTAAATTAGTTGCTCACTTCAAAAGACTGAAACAAAAAACATTAATGTTCCTATCGGAAAGCAGTACTTTTGCATTACTTTAATATAGCTTAGCTAGGATTAACCTTTCTATGCTTGTAAGAAATGAGGTACATCTTACAAAAATGCATTTTATTATCTATTTCAAGTCATATGGGAACTGAGAACATGTATAGTATTGACAAAGCCAATGCAAAGATATTCATAAATGGTTACATTAATAAAGAAAAACAATGTTACTTACTTATTTTCTATAACTGAAACTTCTGTTTTTCCAGCTACATTTTTTGTGTGTCTCTCACTAGGAATATAAAAGAAAACATTTTAATAGCCAAACAAATGCAGCAGACATGAAACACATACACACACACACACACACACACACACACACACACACACACACACGAACACATACATTCGTGCACTCGCCCACACATATTTATTAATTGATATGATTTATTAAATAGGAAAGTGTAACTGGTTAGTAATCTGTTTTCAGCATATTCCTGGGAAAAAAGCTCCAGCATGTTACCAAAAAGTCAAAATGTTATAGTACAGCAAATATTAACATTTGATATAGATTGTGGTTTATACAAGTACAATATAAAATATCAGAGTTGTAAAGATGTCATTTATACAAGCATAATACAATACACTATAAAGTAACTTAAGAAAAAGTATGATTGTTTTGAGAGAGAACTAAGTTTAATTGATTTAACTTACAAGAGGTGAATTGAGAGAGAGAGAAAGACAGAGTGTGTAAAAGAAAATGTGGAAAAAGTAGGGAAATACATGAATTCAAAGAAATAAGAGATAGAAAGTGGTGAGTTGAGGAAAGGATTATTAATAAGATGGCAAAGGATAAGAGATGAGAGAATAAGCAAAAGATTTATTAGCGATGAAAAGAATATGTGCATACAAACAAAGAGGTAGTCTCCCTGGGATTCAACAAGCAGCCGTACAGGAATGAGTTATTCCTGCATAGCAGGGACCATTCCTGTTCAGCACAGCAGCATGCCATGCATATGTATGAAGGCACGCTGCCATGCTCTAAAACAGACATAGTTCCATGTATTAGCACAGGGGGTGTGTGTGAGAGCAGAGCTCTCACAATATACATGCCCCCTGCACTCCAGAATTGCCTTTTGGCAATTTAAAATGAGCGAGAACGCTCGTAACTCCCCCAACATGTCAGGATAACAAATCTGGTCAAAGCCATAAGGGACAATCGTCCCTACTAAAGCAAATGTTGTCAGAATAACACATGTAGCATAAGCACATAGAGCACACCTCCCGACCTGTCAGAGTAAGGAATGTGGACAAAGCCAAAAGGCACAATCATCCTACAAAGCAGAAAGTTGATAGAATAACAGGTTCAGCATTAGCAGGGATATTCTGAAGGGTACAAATAAAATTCTTTTTTATAAATGCGATAAAGTTTAAGCATAGCTGTGTGGGTGTGCCCTTTGCTTAGATATGCTTAGTCCAACATAAATAGCCCAAGAAGTTAAATAGCAAGACACATCCAGCATAAGCAGTATTTCCATAGTATAGTGATTAGAGTGTACACTTTGCAAGCAGCCATTTCCAGTTCGCTCCGCACTTTAACTAATTTAAATTTTACATGTTAAAGCAGTACATAAACATTTATTTTTATAATTAGCTACTAAATAATATATATTTGTTAACCAGAGCACTGTATTAGGTCCAGATGTGAGGTGTCAGTTTAATAAAGTTGTGAAACCCCCATACAAGCACAGGTGCCCCATACAATATAGTCACACAAGAATTAATGTAATAAAAGCACATTGGGGATGTCAGGGACAGTAAACACATTTATAATATGTAATGAATGATGAATCAATGCCATACAGCAGATAGTCTATAAAATGAAAAATAAGCAATACTAAGCATTGCACAGCTCCACTTACCAGGTGTAAGGATTGTGTAAATATAACTGCTAAGCAATGAGTAGCCTAGCTAAGTGGATTTGACCATTGGCAAGCAGTGCTGAACCTGCCCCTTTAAGCACTGCCAACCTTAACTAAGCAGGTTTGCCCATAGCTTAGCTTAGCTCAGCATATTCAAAACTATCCAAACACGGCAAAGGGCAGGAAATTGGCTGTATTTAAACCCCGCTAGTGGGAATACAGCTAATAACTGGTTGCAGCTTCCCACTGTAGGCAGTATGGCAGGAGTTGGTGAGGTCATGTGCTTCTGTGCACTGGGAAATACAGGAGTCCAAAGTCATGGTAGGACTCCTGGGACAAAACCATAATGAGAGACTGCTGCAAGGTGAGTACCAAGGCTCCCAATATAAAGCAGAAGTCTGGGACTGTTTCACTCGTGATCTCATCAGTGCCACTGGAATCCCTCAAACTGATGAGCAGGTCTGGCACCCCTATGCTGCCTTGAAGTGGAAAAAGAGGGAGCTCTTGCATGAGTGGGTCCAAGAAGCAAGGCAGAGGGGTGATGTCCCAGCAGTGTGTAAGTACTCATACCAATAACTGTTTACTAATATCCAGCCTGTTTATATGATGGAAAGGTATGCCTAAATATTTCTCTATTTCCCTTACAGCTGCAGCTGAGCAGGCTGTGAATCAGAAAGCCCATGCTAGTAGGTTGCAAAGGCTATGTCACAAGGCTGGTGAGTAACAATCCTGCTTGTAGTAGTCATACCAAATCAATATAAAGTAGTAGAAAGTCACCTGGCAGTATAAAAACTGTGTATGGGTTGTACTGAATAAAGCAGACAATATGACAGTAATAGTCCCATATAGGCCATATTTAAATAAAACTGTAACTGCCTGGCAATAAAGCTCTAAATCCTGGACCGGTTGTGTTTACTCTGGTATTGTATGGCATTTATTATTGCATTCTCTGAATAGTAATGTTATGTTAACCACTGTTACCCACACTATGCTACATAAAAAATGTCTAAGAATGTCTGTATAAGACTACTGTAAGTACAAGATCAGATAGTACAACCAAGAGAGACATAGACAGAAAACACTGAAGAGAGTGACAGCAATATCCAAATAGCACACTCTGCTAAAACTTAAATTGTTATATTTTAGCAGACACAGCCATGGTTCAAATCCTGGGAGTGGTAGTAAGCTGTATGCATAATCATACCTCTCAAATGTACAGATTTTTTCAGAATGTCCAGATAATTGGCTCATATTTTCTGCATGTTCCTCTGTCCCCCTGACAAATCAGTGGGATGATCTCAGAATTGTAGTCACTAAATAATGACATACATTTGATTTTCACACCACAAAACCTTCAGAAAATGTATATTAAAACAAATCATGTCACTTTAGCAACTCTCCAAGTTTATGAGGGCAATATTCAAAATGTGTCCCAATTTGTACCCCCATGTTGTCAAGCTTTGTCCAGAGTGTGTGCATTAAGAGATTTAGAGGTATGTGCATAATGTTAACCCGGAATCTGTGAATATGTGTAGAAACAGTCAAGTAGTGATAACAAACATTCCCTCCACAGGTCTACCAGGTAAGAGATGTAGAATTTAGCTATAAGACAGTTGAAGTATACACTGTGCACAAACATACCACTGCCCAAACCAAGGCCATAGGGTATTGTAATAATACCTATACAGTAATGATTAGAACAATGATCATTAAAGTTGTGAGTACTACAAGGATATATAAGTTGTTAATTGATATCTCTCTCTCCCCCACCATATCTGCAACAATAATCTAAATACACAAATCAGTGGGTATGTTTACATCAAACCTACTGTTGGGATACATGTCCTATTGTTCAATAAATATTGAAATGTGTTTCTATTAATGTTCCATGCTGAAATACTATCATTGGTGGCCTGTTGCCATCAATATAACCTGCATGCAATTGTATTGGCCACTATGGTTCCATATATGCATGTGTTCTGTTTGCTATGCAACTGTTCAAAGCTGGTGTTCTGGGTTAATCTCTATGCATGTTGTTATAACTAATCCTGGATTGAGTTGACTACTACTAACCCACATATGTTTTAAAACTGCAACACCATAGCACATTTGGGAACAACAGTCCCAGCATATCCACCTCTCACACCTCATCTGGCCGGGTCCATATCATAACATCGAAGTTCTCTAACATTGAATGTTATTGTATCGAACCCTAAACACCGAAGTGTGAAAACATCGAACAGTCAGAATAGCAAATTTTTTCCCAGGGAAAAAAATCACTATTCTGAGAAACATACACACAGCACAAACACAGACAAAAAACAGCCATCCACACACATACACTTAAAATCCTACACCTAAACTAAACTTTACATATACAGTACTAGCTATCCACTTACCTTAACCCAACCCTAACCCTAAAGTCCGTCACTATCGCACACTCACCTCACCCGTGCCCTAACCCGCCCCCAACCCTAACCTACACACAATTGCACACTTACCTGACCCAAGCCCTAACCCTAACTCACGTAACCCATCCCTAACCCTAACCTACACACAATCGCACACTTACCTGAACCCGTGCCCTAACACTAACATTCACACAACCGCACATGTACCTGACCCGCTCCCTAACCCTGACTCACCTAACCTGCCCCCTAACCCTAACCTACACACAACCGCACACTTACCTGAGCTCGACCCGTAACGCTCCAACATATTGAATGCTGAAAACAGTGAAGCCACAGCAATGGCCCACTGAATTCTTTCCCTAGGAAAGAATTCAATGTCCTGCACCTTCACTGTTTTCATCGTTCAACATTACGGGTTTGATATTATAACATTTGATGTTAGAGAACTTCGATGCTATAATATAGACCCCATCTGGCCATGGCACTGGGCCCCAGCACATCAGGGACTCACTCCAGGACCTCCTAGTCTGCTGTTCCTGCACCACCTTCAGGTGGAACCACCTCAGGGGGCAGGGCTTGTCGCCCCCTGGGAGTGAGTGCGGACAGGATTCTGTCACCCAAAGTCAAGTCCAGGGATTAGTGTGTAGCGAGCTCTGAAAGGAGTTTGGAGATCTGCTAACATGGTGCATTTAGAGGGTCAGCCTGCCCCTCCTAATTAGCCCCCAGCACAGCCACCTTCATGGCATGAAGATGCAGTGGTGACTGCCCATGGGTGAGGACATCAGTCCCACTGTTTCCATTTGGGGGCTCATGGGCTTCCGATTTCCAAACACCTTTCCCCATCCAAGGTGTTTACCCCCCACATGTATCATATACTGCCCCAGTATGCTGTCTTGTTTGCCTTGTCTGTCTTCCTAACCACCCCACCTCCCCAAATATACCTACTATCCTTCCCCAACATCCCACTCTCACCGTATTAAAAAAAAAAAAAAAGGGCAATCTGTCCCCCCCAAAAAAATGTCACCCCATACATAGCTGTCTATTTTGCACATGTCCACTGGACACATGTTATCTGATCTAATTGGCTTAACAACACATTATTGTTATCCTCACCCTTCTCTCAGGGGATTGAGTGTCGAAATCTACCTCCAAATGTAGTATATATGCACAGCTGTTGCTGTAGAAGAAATGGTTAAGAAATGGTTAGCTATGGACCTTCCCTACACCTGTTCTGTACATCCCTAGCTACTTTCCCTATTGTCTTTCCCTCTGCATGCCTACTTTTCTACCACTTTCAATATCACCCCTTTTTTATATTCTTTTAAAGAAATGAACAAGATGTAAGCGGGAGTAAGCACTTTTAAGCAGTAGTAAGTGGGTTTAAGCCTGTTTGTGTGGCGCTAAGCAATGCCTACACAGATTAAGCACTTTCAGGCTAAATGTCTGTAAGCTTATTTAAACAAAGGTTAGCATTGCTTACTACCGCACAAACCTGCGCAAACCCACTTACAACTGTTTAAAAGTGCCTTAATCACTCTGTATCCAACAGCCCTTGTTCTGCCAAGCAACAAAATAATCAGCCCTTGCAAACTTGAACCTAGGACCCTGCACATCACAGCCAAAGTGATTTACAACTAAGCCATTTGAGCTGTACCTAAGTGTGATGTTTTCACAAACATATCATGCATCACAGTCATTCAACAGTAGGTAAAATGTATTTATATATGTAGATATATGTATGTTTCTATATATATATATATATATATATATATATATATATATATATATATATAGAGAGAGAGAGAGAGAGAGAGATATGTCTATATATATATATATATATATATATATATATATATATGTGTGTGTGTATGTGTGTGTGTGTGTGTATGTATCTATATATATATATATATATATATATATATATGTGTGTGTGTGTGTGTGTGTGTGTGTGTGTGTGTGTGTCTCTATATATATATATATATATATATATATATATATATATGTATAGATGTATTGCATTCGCACACTGGATCCACACTCTGAAACTCTCACTGCAAAATAGCTGACCAAAGGCACTGTTAATGGGGGTGAAGGGGCCCAAAATAGGGATCTCTTGCAATTATTGCCATTATCCCTTCCTCCACAGCTGATCCGACCTGCCTTGCAACACAACAACCAGCACTTGCAAGCCTTGAACTGAGGATCCACATAGATTCATAGGTAGGTACTAAGCTATCTGCCCAAAGGCATTTATAAGCCTAGCCAGAATTTGTTGGCTTTTGCCTCCCCATTAGATTAGTTCCCTCTGCCTTTGTCCAGCAGAGCCACTCATGTGATCCCCGGGGTAAACTTCCTGTTTCACAGCCACATGTCAAGGTTTTTCTTGAAG
>NC_056744.1:473142075-473149575 GCF_019279795.1 Protopterus annectens | reverse complement strand
GCTGGTCAGAACAAGGGCTGTTGGATACAGAGTGATTAAGGCACTTTAAGCAGTTGTAAGTGGGTGCAAAATGGACAGTTATGTATGGTGTGAAACTCTTTTTGGGCACAGATTGCCCTTTTTGTTAAGGTGAGAGTGGAATGTTGGGGAAGGATAGTAGGTATATTTGGGGAGGTAGGTTGGTTCAAAAGACAGACAAGACAAACAAGACAGCATACAGGGGCAGTATATGACACATGTGGGGGGTAAACACCTTGGACAGGTAGGGGTGTTTGGAATTTGGAAGCCCATGAGCCCCCAAATACAAACAGTGGGACTAAGGTCCCCACCCATGGGCAGTCACCACTGCACCTTCACGGCCCTGAAGGTGGCTGTGCTGGGGGCTGATCAGGAGGGGCAGGCTGACCCTCTATTTGCACCATGAGGCCCTCAAGCTGGTGTAGCAGATCTCCCAATTCTCTGCAGAGCTCACTATGCACCAGACCCTGGACCTGACTTCAGGTGACAGGATCCTGTCCGTGCCTACTTCCAGGGGAGATGAGCCCCATCCCCTTGAGGTGGTTCCACCTGAAGGTAGTGTAGGACCAGCAGATGAGGAGGTCCCGGGGTGGGTCCCAGACATGCTGGGGCTCAGTGCTACAGCCAGATGAGGTGGGAGAGGTGGGTCCACTGGGAACAGTCTTCCCAAACATGCTATTATGTTGCAGTTTTAGAACATATGTGGGTTAGTAATAGTCAGCACAATCTGTGATTAGTTATAACAGCATGTGTAGATATTCCCATTAACCTAAAACACCAGATTTGGTACAGTTGCATAGCAAACAGAACACATACATATATGTAACCACAGTGGCCATTACACTGGCATGCAGGTTACATTAATAGCAACAGGCTACCAATGATAGATGGAACATGAATAGAAACACATTTCAATATTTGTTGAACAATAGGATATATGCCCCAATAGTAGGTTTGGTGTAAACATACCCATTGATTTTTGTGTTTAGATTATTGCTGCAGATATGGTGGGGGGAGAGAGACATGTCCATTAACAACTATTCTGTCCTTGCAGTATGAGTTCTTCTGACCTTTTGTCCTGTTTATGTCTTCCAGGTACAATGTCCCATGAATGGCTCCCTGCATATATACTCCAGGAAAATGATGTTATCATAAACTTCATTGTACTACATCACGGAACCTATTTGGACACAGGTTTCATGATCTGCAGGAGAAGACTGCCCTGTGGAATGAGACTCGTCCACAGGGTAAATAATGTTGGCCTGCATAGCCGCAGTTAAGAGCAGTTGCGACATAGTTGCACTGATCTTATCCACCACTCCCGTCAGCATGCTGCTGCAGTTAGGAGGGACCAGCTATCCACAGGTGGGGGTCATGCCATCCAGCCCCCACTGACACATGCTGAAAAGCTCTTCACCAGTCTTAGGATGCCTGCCCACCAGCCAAGCCAGAAACCTGAAGATAGTATTGTGGAGGTGGGTGCCACCCACACAATGGACGAGGAGCATGCAGGTATGGCCCCATGGCATATTAGTAGACCACTGTTGCTTATCCATCCTCATCTGTAAAGTATTTGCATGCATATGTCAGATAACATAGTATGTTGCTGCAGTGTAGTAATGAATAGATGTGCATAATCTCTAGTATTGTGGGTTTGTACTGTTGATGTCCTGAAATGCTGCTCCCTCCCTGTACCAATGCCATAGGTGTGGCTACTGACATTACATCTCTCACACAGCTATGTACGTCCCTCTCGTATACAACTGGGGCAGTAGCCTGTAACCATGGGATGGATCCCATATCCAAAAGGTGGCACTCAGGAGCAGGAGAAGTAGCCTTACGTCACCATTGCATATGCCATGGCAAACAGTGCAGACAGTCATGTATCTAACTATGAAGTATAGGGCAACATTAATGTAGAAAATAAACACATGCTCATCCAAGACGGGTGGCAACACATGTTGCAAACTGGTCATAGAGGCTGTCCAGAAATATGCAGCAACACTGAGGGACTAGCAGGAATGTCTAGCAAGTACTGCCTGTGCAGTACCTGTGTTGAAAATCACCTGGAATCTGCATAAGTGTGGCCTATGTGTTAGGGTAATTAGATGGAAGAGTTTTTCTACAGGAAACATCATCCAGGGCTCTCTTCAGGTAGCATATGCATAATATCAAGTCTCCCAAAGGCATGTGTTGCAATGTGCAATGGTGTATTGAGATCAAGGCTAAAACCTATAGACTGTATTAATAAAGATACATGTGGTGCACAAGCAACACCTCACTCCACCTCAGGCCCACCATCCCCATCTTTACCTTACTGGTGCCAGTGTACACCTTTAAGTTTGCTGTTCATTAGCAGGAACTAGGCCAGTAGACATGGTGTTTTGAATTTGGAACACTGCAAAATGACACTCATGTATGGCCCATAGTTGTTAAGTGTCTGCAATAAGACTGAGGATGGGGATGGGTGTCATCCTGAAACACAATAGTGAACTGAAGCATACATCCAAAGCTTGCTAAGAATGGCTGTATCTGAACATAGTCAAGGTCAGGAACTGTGCCAGACATAGCCCTGACTCCACAGCAATAGTGAAGGCACTGTGTGACCTACAAGGGCTGTGCACATGAGCTGACCTTACAATGCTGCAGAGTTGGGGGACATTTGTAGGGTTGATTGACCAAATAATTGCAAGTGAAGATGGGCCATGCTAGTATACTCCTTCCAGGAATAGTGACTGCTGTAGTTCACTTAGGTGCTGCAACAAGCCATTGTGTTAAAGGTGTGCACACTTATGCAACCCACATATTGTATGCATCTCAATCAGCATCTGCATGACTAACACATTTGTCTGATACTGCATTGGAGTGCACAGGTCATATGTCACATATCAGGTGTGTGTAATGTTAACATATGCAGTATTGTGGCCCCAGTGCATATCATGGAAGAGGCTGGCATGTCAACAAGAGTGTGTACACTCCTCACAGCCATAGTAAGCTTTGAAGGTTTTTAGTGTAATCAGATTTTCTTGCTCATACATGCACTGCTGATGATGAGCTTTGCAAATCAGAGGTCAGGCATTAACTATTGACATCTGTCCTCATATCATCCCAGGTATATGTCAGACAAACACATAGGGGCTGTGAGCAGCAGAGCAAACATAACTGCCACACATACACACATTCAGCAATGGTGTGTACACTCATGAGGTCTGATGCATAGTACATGCCAGTGTGCTGAACAGGTGCACAGCAATACTGTGTACATGGGTGCAGTGTGTTTCAGGGGAAGGGGCATCATCTACTAACACAACTCATGCATCACAGAGATGTATAATGTTGGTAACAAGGATTGAGTATAGCTGCAGTGCATGCTGTTGAGTGCCATATGTCATGCATGTTGACTGTTGGGTGATGAGAGGTCTGTGTAACATCTTTTTGCCACCTCATCTGTACATCTGTGTGTGTGTGTGTGTGTGTGTGTGTGTGTGTGTGTGTGTGTGTGTGTGTGTGTGTGCTGCAGCATGTGTGTGTGTGTGTGTGTGTGTGTGTGTGTGTGTGTGTGTGTGTGTGTGTGTGTGTGTGTGTGTGTGTGTGTGTGTGTGTAGAGGTAAGCAATGGTGTACAGGTCTTAAATTCCATTTTTTTGTTTTCCTCTCACAGGTGGCGAGGAGGTTCAGGGTCCCTCCTGCAGGCAAACTGATGTTAGCATCCATACAGACTCTGACAATGATGATAGGTATGGTGAGACACAGGCAGGGTTGTCAGGGGCTGAAGATGTGCCATCGGTTGACATCCAACTTTTATCCACCCCATCCCCGCACACAGTCACAATGCCTATACATACCCCATAACAAGTGACCATAGATAAGGGATGGTTGGAGGGTGGTGGCATGGGACAGGACAGTGTGGTGACTATGGCAACTGTGTCTGTACACAGCAGCCATAGCTGGATGACTGGTGAGGTACCACACAGGCAGATATACAGGGATGCTCATAGGAGGGTTGCTGGTCATCATGCCCCTGGCAGAAATGCCACAGCAGGTGTCACAGTCTGAGACTCCAGAGAGCTACTCATTCTGCTTTACTTGTCAACATCCGTGATCTTGCCGGTGCCCAATGTTATTTTGCAGAGGTCCTGGCTAGATGTTTGGGTGAGATGGTGGGAATCCTCGACCGTGTGGTGTCTGTGTTAGAGCATATGGCGGGAGTAGTACGACAGCCACGTGGAAGGAGGTCTGCAACACCAACAGTTGGAGGTCTACGTGCAGTGCAACAAGTCACAGCCACTCCCATAGTGGCAGTACCAGTACCAGCACTGCAGATGGGGTGCTGTCCACATCACAACACAGCAGGCCATGTGCACATAGTCCTGGTAGGTCCTAACAGGTACATGGATCCAGTGAGCATTTGTCATCATCAGGGGAGAGTACCATATCTGGACTTCTCCCTGGTAGTGCCCGTGGAAACCCTAGCAGGCACAGTTCCCATGTCAGTGGCGAGACATGGTGAACTGTACACCCTGACATGTACTGTCTGCAGCTGTCCAACAAACCACTGTGTAGGGCAGCCACATGGCAGAACTGTGTGCATACATACACACACACATCACCAACATAGCTCATAGAGCACCTCCATACCTACACACACCACATCTGCACAGCCCAGTTGATAAAGAAACCTCTAACACCCACACATGATGTCAACCAAATGGCTCAGCATAGGTATCTGGCAAACCTACAACACACCCTGTGCATATGATGATACTTGTGCCACATCCCTGTCATCCATATCAGCTATACAGGGACATGCTAATATGGTTCTGATGCACAGGGTGAATGTACTGAGGTTTAGCAATGTAATGCTGTTTAACATGTTTTCAGCTGGAAAGTTTAATGCTTACATGTCAGGGTGTGTAGCTGTCCAGCCATGATGCATTACAGCTGTTATTAACACTGACTGATTGTGGTCTCCATAATGTATTCAGTTTGTGTTGTAGGTGTCTATGTATCAGCAGGATGTTGGTCTGCTGTCATTTCCTACCAGGGGTATGGCACTCTGGTGACACATTGACTGTGTCATATCCTGGGTACAGCTGAACACAAGTAACAGGTCTGTATAACAGTTACTGCATGTGCCACATGGCTGATAGGTCTGAGGGGTGTATACAAGAGAATGTATGGTGGCTGATGTCAGCAGCTTTTCTACAATGGACAATGTTAAGTGTACTGGGTGGCACATACCAAATGTTTGTGAATAACACACACACAGAGGCTTTGGTATTGATGCAATACACAGAGAATACTGTACACGTGGATTTATTTAATTTTGCAGTGAACTCATTTTAGCCTATGTAATCCCACCAAGACAAAATAGGCAACACATCGCATCAGTAAATAATCAGTCTGCCAGTTTAATGTCATTAACGATGGTACTGGCAGGGTATATATCCTCTTCCCCAATGTAGTGCAATCCTGGAGTTGGCAAACATAGGTGTGCTGGTGTGGGTGGCACAGCCTTCCACTTTGGAAGGTGTGGGGTGGTATAGAACCACACATAGAGTGATTAAAAACTACTTAACCTGTTAACATAAACTGTATAGTATTACACTAGACTAAGTGGGGGGATATGCACAACAATAACCCCAATGATGGTGGCTGTGCCCACAACATCCACACCCAAATATATGTACCATCTCCAGTATTGCTGTACAGCTGTACAATGGGGAAGAGGGCATTTATACATCTACTACTAATTTTGATGGAATTAATTTCCACAAGATGATTCTTTTGAAATGTTAGCTTTTGCCAGTCAGTTCTCATACAAATGATCTCCTGGGACATGCATTTTCTGCAAACTGAAGTAGATTTCTTCACATACACACACACTTACTTGGCAATACTGAGAGTAAAACCCCTAACTAGGTACTTATTGCTACTAATGTGTTTGGCATTAATTGCACACACCACACAGCTTTTAGGATGAGGTGTGTCCCGAGTTTCTTGTTAATTGAATAACATCACCAGGCATTGTACATTATGGTAATGGGGGATTTACTGGGTGTTAATGAACAAACATAGTATGACATACTGTCATATACACACTGACAAACAGATAACAGTCATAGACACATCTGCGAAACCTGGGTTTATCAGTGCTAACTACCTTCTCAGTGAGTCCATCTGTTACAGAGAAACTGCACATAGCACATGCATCAATGGGCTGGTTAGTGTAATCAGTTACCTGTATGGTTGATGGTGACAGTGGCCCTCATACAGTGGACCTTGGGACATGTACTGGGGGTATCATGGTGAAAAGACAGTATACCCAGCACCCACACCCCACACTGGATATTTTACTCGCTGAAACCTATGATAATGCTCTGATATACCCAAAATCACACATTGACCAGGATTGCATTACAACCTCTTGACTATCTAATCAGTGCTACTACAGGGATATGCATTTATTGGACATGCCACAGGGATGGTAGGGTGAGGGTTTTTCATGGCTCTCCTAATGTCAGTAACATCGCTATCCCTTATAATGTATGGCAAGGTGTATTTCATTTGGAGAAAGTGGCATCAAAATGCTGTTTCCTACAAATATACACACTTGCACACATATACACACTTGCCAGGACTCAGAGGGTAACCCATGCTTATCTACCCATTTATACAACAGTGTTTTGCTGGTACTGCAAGCTCCAGGTAGACCATAGGGTGAAGAGTGTAACAGGGTACATTTTATGTCAATTACAGCAGCAGCCATTTCTAACTATGGCAATGGGGGGTGTAGTGGGTGAGAAGGCCCTCAAGGTATTATCAACTACAAGTTTACAAACACACAGACACCGTTATTCTCAATAATGCACACTGACACATTTGTCAATACTGGGGTCCATAGGTGCAGGTGTTCCTAGATGTGTACCAGGCTAATGTCCATGGAGAGATGAGAAGAGTAGAGGATGTCAGTACACTGGTATCATGCCATCTGACATTTGTCAGCAGGCCATCTATAAACTGATGCCGCTTGAGGGATCCCCAGGGTGACAGTTAAATGCAACATCCAATCATCTGGTTTTCTAGCAGAGGGCCAGTGAGGTGCTCCAATTAACATGTATACAACAAATATTACATATCATGGCCAGTGTCTGTGTTGGAAACCTGTACCCTAGCATGTTCTGTTGACTGTGGTAGTCTAGTTGAGGTATCCATGACGTGGTGCATACAGGGTGGGGTTTCCTAGCTGTGGCATTTATAACACAGCTGGGCAGACATATCTGTGTCATTCAAGAATAGATTGCCTGTAAGCAGCCAAGATGGATACCTGACATCTGCACATCTGTACAGAGGACAGATAGAAATCAGCCAGCCAGCAGGTTATGAATTAGGATGAATATTTTGACAGATAGACGTCTGAAACTGATAGCTATGCCATTACTACATAACAGCAGCCTCAATGACATGTCCTATACACATAATA
>NC_056744.1:473119575-473137075 GCF_019279795.1 Protopterus annectens | reverse complement strand
ACCAAGGAGTCGAGCTTTCTTCTACAATTGCTCCTTTGTATTTGTGTTGGTTGGACTGTCAGAGCAATTGTTTTTCCATTTTTTAACTTTATTATATGTGTGAGTAACACACCACATGTAAGACTCCAAACTCTGGCCAGTCTGCAGATAGCCCTACAGGTTGAAAGATTCCTCAACCACATAACACTGTCATGCCAGACTTAAAATCATGTAGAACAGCCATATCCACGCAAATCCTGTTAAACCAACATTACTGCAAATGTAGAACAGCAATATTTACATTCTGTCCCTATTTCTGGAACATCCCCCTCCTGTTTGTTGGCTTGTCTCCACAGTGTATGTTGTAAGAGGTATTTCCAACTATCCTCTGTGATGCTGCTTGTCAGACACCCACATGAAGTCCTGCTCACAGTGAAGGAAATGCGCCAACACCCACATGAAGTGCTTAGTTATAGGAGTGTGTTTCCATGCAATTGGCTATAGGAATGATACCACATCTGTTCCATGTGCAATTAGCAAGTGGGGGACTGCAATTCATGCACAGGCCATCAACTGATCATGAGCATTATTTACAAAACCTAAGTTGCTGCCTATGCAAAACAGATGTACTTTTCCACATTCACCAGAGAGAGAGAGAGAGAGAGAGAGACAGAGAGACAAAGTAAGAAAGGAGTAAGAGAGTAAAAGCCAAGCGTGTTTGTGTATGATCCGTGGGTGGAGAGTGGTATCTGGGTATTATAATGGTTGCCTATATTGTTTACTAATCCATACTGTCACATAGTAATTTCACATGGCTGTACACATTTATGGCTAAGGATTGTCAACAACAACAACCTCTACAATGTTTGAAAACTGTTGGCCATGTAATGTGGACATTGGGACATATATGTCCTCAATATAATGTTGTAGCAAAACACATACTGCAATGGATCCTGTCATTACACATTTACCACAACACCCCCACAGGATAATGATGACACACACACACAAACACACACTTACCAATACTGAGTATCAAATCCCTACCTGACCATGTATTGTTATTACAGTGTTATGCAGTCATTGCATGCACCACTGAGCTTGCATGTTGAAGAATTGTCCAAAGGTATCTTTGAAGGTGAGTAACATCAGCAACAGTGCTAAAGGAGGGGTAAGGGAAGTGTAGTAATTGTGAATGTCCACACAAATCAGGTGTCAATGAAGACACACACATAATCTCTGTCAAGGAAACACACACATTATCACAATTGGCAGGATCAGGATTAGAACTCCTACTTAACTAGTTTCTTACACAACAGTATGATGCAGTTATTGCAAGTGACACAGAGCTTATATGGCTGAAATATGGCCAAAGGGTTATTTCAAGGTGAATGACATCAGCAGGCATGCAAAAGTAGGGCAATGGGAGGTGTAGTGAGTGTGAATGGCTTCAAAATCATTACTCTCTCCACACACACACACACACACACACACACACACACACACACACACGCACACACACTTACACACACATTTGCTAGTACTGAAATAGGTTCATTGCTTCATATGTGTGTAGTAGGTGAATAGGCCTGAAGGCTGTACAAGGCTAGGCAAAGGGAATACCTTGGCATCAGTCCACATGACAATAATCTCCAGTGTGGTTCAGGGGTGTAGTCCCTGCAGTAGTCCCCAGGGGTGGGCATTGTATTCACCATCCACTCATCTGAGTTACTATTGTGGGTGGCCAGTGATGTGCATAGCTTCCCATGTATGTGATCTATATTCCATAACATGGACAGTGTTGGGATGTGCACATGTCCCACACGCATGTTCTTTGATGAGTGGAAGTGTACTTGAGGTCTCTGGGGCATATTGTGTGGACAGATTGTTATCTTCTGATGTAGCATTCCTGACCTCATTTGGTGAGACCTGGCTATGGAACTGAGGTTGTGCTTGTGCCTACATTGACAGCATGATACAGGTATTCGGTGGAGTTAGTGGGCTTTGTCCATACAGGGCATGTGTATAAGGCATGGTATTCCCTTTGTGGGTTACATTTGCAGACTCTACAGTTGTTGCAGGCATCCAATTGGGAACGTAGCAAAAGGGCCACTGTAAGCATTTATTTATCTATTGCGGGGATGGAACAGGGTGCCATGTCCTTTGGCTTGTTGGATAACACACAGTCAGGAGATGTAACACATCACTGTACTTTCTGATGTCAGTGGCACTGTTATGGTCAGCAGGCATGTAGTCCACTGCAATCACATTGTGGTTACTATCTGTGAGGCAATATGCTGGGAGCTACCAGTTTAGTGGTCGTTGCCTAGCGAAGTGTGTTTGTGTATGACACATGGGTGGAGAGTGTCTGAGTAATAGAAGGGTTTCCTATATTGTTCATCAATCCATAATGTCACAGGTAGGGCTATAGATTGTCTACACCAGCCTCTCTGGTGTTTGACATCTGTTGTCCTTGTAAGGTGGACATTGTGACATATACTAGGTTCTGAACATAATCATTTAGCAAAACCCACCTCACAATGGATCATGTTATTACACAACCACAGCAACTTCCACACAGGATACTGATAACAGACACACACACACACACACACACACACACACACATACACACACACACACACACACACACACACACACACACACACACACACACACTTGCTAGTAGTGAGATTCAACCCCTTACCTAGCTATGTATTGCTACTATAGTGTACTGCATTTATCGCACGTGCCACAGAACTTACAGGATGGATGTTGTCCCATGGTACTTCTAAGGTGAGGAACATCACCAGCCCTTGTAAATACTGGCATTGGGTGAAGTAGCGAATAAGAGATCCCAACAATAATTCTACCCTATACACATTTACATTTGCCAGGGGTGAGGTTGAAATCTCTATCTAACAATCTTTATGGACCATTATGTTATGCATTTACTAAATGCACCACTGACCTGACATGGTTTAGGGTTGGCAAAAGGTTTTTCTAAGGTGGATTATATCTGCAGGACTCCTAAAGTCAGGTTATGAGATGTGTACTGGGTGTAAATGGAGCCAAAACCTTTGAGGTACACACACATACATATGTACACACACAAACACCTGCCACAGGTGAGATTCAAACCCATACCTGTGTAATTGCTGCTACTACATTGTTCCACGTTTATGGCATGCACCATGGAGCTTACATGTTGGAAAACTCTCCACAGGTTTCTTTGAAGAATGACTAACAGCAGAAGTGCTAAAGGAGGGGTAAGGAGAGAGTAGTGAGTGTGAATTTCGATACTATCAGGTATCATAAAAGACACTCACACTCTCTCACAGTTGCCATGTCTGGGATTAGAATTCCTAACTAATTAATATGCTACTCTATTGCATTGTACAGTTATCACAAACGCCACCCACAGAGCTTATGGGGCTGGCCTTTGTCCAAAGGGTTATTTCAAGGTGACTGACATCAGCAGGGTTGCTAAAGTAGGGCAATGGGAGGTGTAGTGACTGTGAATGACTTTTAAATTATTCATCTCTACATACACACACAGACACACACACACACACACACACACACACACACACACACACACACACACACACACACACACACATACACACACACACACACACACACACAGAGTTCAACAGTTGCCATGTCTGGGATTAGAACTCCTACCTAACTAGTATGTTACACTATAGGATTACACAGTTATCACAAGCCCCATGGAGCTTATGAGGCTGAACCTTCTCCAAAGGGTTATTTCAAGGTGACTGACATCAGCAGGCTTACTAAAGTGGGGCAATGGGAGGTGTAGTGACTGTGAATGGCCTCAAAATCATTGATCTCCACACACACACACAAACACACACAGTTTCATAGTTGCCATGTTTGGGATTAGAATGCCTACCTAGCTTATATGTTACACTATAGCATTACGCAGTTATCGCAAGCACCACGCAGCAGCTTATGAGGCCGAGATTTGGCCAGAGGGTTATTTCAAGGTGACTGACATCAGCATGAGTGCTAACATGGGCAATGGGAAGTGCAGTGTGTGTGAATGGGCCATAAACCATTCCTCTGAAAACAAACACACACACAACACTCACTCAAACACAACTTTACATCTGACAGGACTGGGTATACAAATGCAGATGAATACTGATTTGTACTACCATGTTACATACACAGTTATCACAAGCACCACAGACACTATAGGGCTGATGGCTACCAAAAGCAATGTCTACAGTGATTGACATCAGCACATCATGTGACATTGGCCAATTGGATGCGTGGTGGGTGGGACAGGCCTCATGATAGAAATCTCTCTGTCAGTGTCTGTCTCTCTCTTCCCCACATCTGTGTGTGTGTGTGTGTGTGTGTGTGTGTGTGTGTGTGTGTGTGTGTGTGTGTGTGTCTGACATATTATAGTGCATTGGCCTTGGATATGTGTGAGTATTCTTAGCCAATGTGTGTGCAAAGCATGAATGGTGGGCAATGTGGTGAGTGTGCACAGACATCTGCGACTGACAGATATGAATACTCCACTGTTGTTGTCAGGCATGTGCTTCATTTCTCCAAGTGTAGGAGCATGCCCAGTATGACCTTCTTTATTGAGTGTATGAATCCATTCCAGGTAGGTTGCACTCCAGTTCAGGATATGGTGTTCTACACCTACAGCTAGTGACCTGTTTCTGCCCAATATCTGTAGATAGGTTGACAATATGGAGTCACAATGGGCGAAAGATAGTGGGATACTGTAACTATTGTGTCTGTGCTGCTTGTATTACATGGTTGGTGTTAGCAGAGATATTCAGACATATGTACTGTTTTACACTGTGATGTATTATGTCATCAACTACTGACAGATATACTTATTTGCTCACAGTTATTTCCTTGGAAATACAAGATGAATGAAGCTGTGTCCAGTATTGTGGTTTGCAGCCTACATATTCTTGCACACTCTCATGCCATTCTGGAGGGGTAGCTGTAGACACTTGCTGATGGGTCTGTGTAAATGGTCCAGCAACTTTGTACTGTGGTGACAGAGAATCCCCAGCTTGTACATATTTGACGTGACAGAATGACCATATCCTGCTGTGGCCATACCTCTCAGCTGTACAGATTCACCCAGGTTACCCAGAGGCAGGGGTCATATATCTGGTCAGTTCCCCTTCACATTCTGGTTTACAAGCAGGTTTGTAGCCACCCATTACTGAGTTTGCAGACAGGAGTAGTATGGGCACACATTAGAGTTTCAGACTTCACACACTCCATGATGTCCATGCTTCTACACCCCCTCACTCTGTTATTGTATCCTCTTCCTAACATTATGTGAGTGATATCTGAAAAGTATCCCTATATTTGTCCCTTCATCTCAGTGGTATTTAGGGGTTGGTCCACAGTTCATGCAGCAGGACATGGTGGGCATGCTACTGGGATTTGTCAACATGGCCTTGCATTTGTGTTCTGTTGGCTGTGTTATGTTGTTAGTTGGGACTCCATGAGATAACATACATTGGCAGCATGGGTGAGGCACAAGCATTTGACAGAGGACTGTAGGACATTTGGTAGAGATACAGGCCATCTGTAGCAGGCCAGTGCATTCTCTCACTACTACATTCCCAGGCTGCAAGCCACTGAATTCCCCTGGGGTGACAGGGTAAGTGTGCGAGGTGGTAATGGGAATAGTTCCTGTCCATATTAATCCATTGGTCTGGATGCTGGCAGGGTGCTGCTTACAGCTATGGACACACCTGCATGGGACACATCTTCAGCATGCTGCATTCTGTAGGTATTCCCATACAGAAGTGGGGGTCATACTGTACTCATTCCCAATAGCAGGGATATGACTTGTGATAAACCTGTGGCTGATAGTGAGGTGAGCTGAGTGCATATGTAGTATGGAAGCTTCTTACAGCTGACTCACAGATATACCTGGGACATTCCCTTTATGCTGCCTTGTGCATTGACATAGGCAGTCTCTCATTACTTCATAACTGTGCCTTTTGTGGTCTGCCAGTGATTGTCCAGACTACATCAATGTTCCATACTACACAGACAACTAATCTGCTGCTAACCTGTATGTACAATTCCAAAGGTGTGTGCAGTTGAGAGTTACATTTTATGTACTCTGTGTAGGGTACTTCCACCTGTGTACTGTATGTATGTCTAGGCCCACATTCATGGCATGTCCGTCTTTCAGATGGTGACAGATATTGATATCTGAACAGTGAGTATGGATTACTGCTGAATTGTGTCTTGCTGGGATGCACTGTTGTTAGCACTGCAGTTGTCAGAATATGGCCCTGTCATCAACAGTACTGGCCATAGGCCACCGAGACACAACCCTCCATGCCTACATGCTGACCACTTCCACACAGTATAGAACACACAATAACCTAACACACAGACCCCTGCATATTGTACAATATATACTGTCAACTGGGCCAACTCAGGTAATCTGTGCTCCACTGTTATTAAACCGAAATGCAGTAAGATCTTACTGCATTTCTACATAGGATTGGGGGGGGCACACCTGACAACTTTAAACATTTGCTATGACTGTACTGGTATTTCAGTAATTTTGTATTCTGACCTATCATGTAGACTAGAGGCATATCAGTAGAGTACAGATCTTAGGTTTTATTGACCTACATTTCAGTTTCAGACTTCTTACCCTTCAGAACTAACATACAACTGCCAGACCTGTTGTAGTCTGTCTGTGTAGGTCTGGAGGGGGAGTTGTTCACCATTGCCATCAATTGGAGGCCTTAGTACAGCCTTTCTTTATGGTCATCTACACCTGTCCTGCTGGATGAAGCTGGTGTTGGGTATGTGAGCTTCATTGACATGCATGTGTGTGTCCTATGGACACACATTTGGGCCATCACATGTACTGCAGTGGGATTTGTTACCTTGTCTAGTACTGCCTACTTTGTTGACACTAGTGTTTGTTATGGATTTCATGCTGCCCATATAGGTGTCCACTATCTGCTGCCATCCCATTCAGCCACCCGATTCCCTTGCATGCTCACATCCATACCATAGATAAAACTAGCAGAACATACTACTCCATTCAGCAATTGATAGGAAGACTGACCTACCTTGTGGCTGTGCCAGTATTGAGGATGGTGCTGGAGGGCTGACTATGTTGGATGCACATAGTGCACTCCCTATACATGGTAAAGCACAGGAAGTGTCATGTTTGACATCCCTTTTACTGTATGTGGGAGTCAGAAAAAGGTGTCATTACCTGGGTCTCTACCGTGCCAGTGTATATGCTATGTGTTGCCTCTTTACCAAAGCCTGGGCATACTGGGCAAACCTCCTTCTGCTTACATGGGCAGGCTCAGGTTGTTCCTCCTCTGAGTCCCTCTGTGCCTGTGTTGGCCTTGGCAATGGTGGGGGGCTGTGTGGCCCTGTCCTGTGCTTTTCCTGCTGCAGCTGTTTCTGCAGGATCATATTGTGTAGCATGCCACATACAATGAAAATTTGTGTAAACATTACTGGAGACTACTGCAATGCTCCACAGGATATGTCCAGGCACCGGAACCGTGACTTGAGCATCCCAAACACACACTCTATTTTGATTCTGGTTTGTGCATGTGCCTCATCATGAGGTTCTTGTTCGGGTGTGTGTGCATTTTTCATGGGGTCATCAGCCATGGCTCCAATGTGTAACCAGCATCCTCCACTAGGTGGCCATATGGGATGTCCCCACTGGCACATTTCTGGTACAGCTGTGCCATATGCCAGATGTGGGAGTCATGATAGCTTCCAGGGCTGCCAGCACACACATTCAAGATAATGCCCTGGGCATCGCACATGACCTGGCATTTGATGGAGGGGAAGCCCTTGTGGTTTATGTAGACCCTACGCCACTCAATGGGTTGTGCTTTGATGTTTATGTGCATGCAGTCTATAGCACCCACTACCTTAGAGTATTCTGTTATTTGCTGGAAGAGGCGCATATTGCTGGTCAACGCCTCACAGGTGTTGAGGAAATATATGTGCTCACTGGCATGTGCTGACATGGCATCCAGGAACTGGTGGAGTACCCTGATTCTGATGCCTGTAAGATCCCCATGATATCCCCAGTTAGACTTTGGAAGATACCTGTGGCTAGTATTCTTAACCCTACACATACCTTGGTATCCACTGGGATGGGTTCCCCTCTGTTGGTTCTGTGTGTGAGGCATGGCTGGCACAGCTCAACAATTTGTTGTAAAATGTCCCTGTCCACCCTATAGTGCTCTACTATCTCCAGCTCATGTAGCCTCTGGTAGGTTACCCTGGGACTGTACGCTCTTCTCCTCCTCCTCACTGTGGGTTGGTCATCAGCATTCACATCCTCACCACCCTCAGTCTCTTCCACATATTGATGTATGAGAGCAACATCAGTCCCTAACATTTTGTTAGTTTTGTCAGGTAAAATTTCCCCGTCTGTGTACACTGCTGGTGTAGAGTTTGTGGGAAAAACCAGAGTGAAAGGTGTTTGCATAGTTTATAGTAGTGTGCTGGGCTGCTGCCTGTGTAATTGGCTGATTCTGATACATTTCATCTGCTTGATTGCCTTCCTACTGCTGTTTTCTCTTCCCATTGCCTTCCTGTTTAAGTCTGGAGGCACACCGCACATACCCAGTGCTCAGATGTGAATAGAGCTGCTATTTCCTGTTTTTTTTTATATCCCAGAGCATGCAGGCACACACCAGTTTAGGCAATGTAAACACTGCTCGGCAGTCTCAGGCACACACCCTTCCTAAGCTGTGCTTAGCTAAGGGCAAACATGAACCACAGAGCTCCAATAAGCTTACAGCATGCATGACACTCCCCCTTATGAGGTCATCTACCTCTTATACCATGGTGTTGCTGCACCTACACGGTTGGGTGCAAGCTAACACTGAGAGGAAATCTGTGATTCAGTATCAGTTCCTTCATTTGCATAAACCAGAATGCAAATACATAGTTACCACACTCACACTGAGCCTTCCCCCTTAGCAACCACTATTCCCTGGTATTGTTGTCCTAAGCATACCATTGACTATCATGGCAAAATGCTGATTTGGGTTAAAATGCTTATTTCCAACTTATTTTCTTATTTTCAGGCCGATCCCGTTTACACACCGCTGCCCTATGCTTAAACAGCCAAAATCGGCCAAAAAAAATAAAAGTTGTTTTTTATAATTTTGCAACTATTTCCCATGCCAATTGCCATATATGTGACCATTGGCTTACCTACTACATTGAATACATGCTTTCTTTGGAGCTGTCATGCCTCCGTTTTGTAATTTGCAGAAATGTATTCGGTTAGTAACTGAATAAATTTCTGCAGGTTACACTATTCCTGCACAGATGCCTGCCTGCTTCCTGGATCGCTAATTCACCTCATTTGCATGGTTTCCACCAGCAAATGGGGTAATTATCATAGAGCAGTGGTGTCCATGCAGGAATAGTGTAGGAGTGCTCGTGCAAGTCCCGGGAGCTTGTTCCTGGATCGCTCGTCGGCCATATTGCGTGCAGCAGTTCTTGCACTATTCCTGCACACCATGCAGAGCTTGCTGAATCCTAGGGTATGTGTATTAAGTTATTAGAGAAGGAACGATTTGTAAACTACAAATGAGTATTTGAAGGATATGTACTTTGAAAACAAATCAAATGAGTAAGGTTTCAGTAGTGAAACAGAAGACAGTAGTATGGTAAGGTAGAGGGATAGTAGGTCAGAAAAATGAAAAATAATTATAGATGGAGGAAGTGAAAGGAGATGATGGCTGCAAGAAAGTTGGGTGAGACATAAAACTATGCTTGGAAGATGAAGGTGGGGTGAAAGAGAAAAATAGATTATAGGATGAGTCTAGCCTATTGTGGAGCATGAGAGCCAGGAATTAGGAATGTTTTTAAAGATGTTTTTAAAGATGTTTTGAAGATGATGTGGAGGCTGGGTGATGACCTGATTGTCATAGGGAAGAGTTCCAGGTTTTTGCCACTGCATTAGAGTTTAGGAAAGGTCCTGCAGAATTTTTTTTGTTTGCTCATGATAAGGAGCTGTTTGTCATTTGATCTTTAGGGACATTGTGGGGCATAGTTTTAGAAAATTGCATTAAAAGATGTGCAGACTGAAGGATTGTTTATTATTTTTTGTGTTGTACTTAATTGGGTATGTAAGAGGGTGAGGTAGTTCAAAACAATTTAGTTCTTTTAGTGAGGTACAGTGTTGGCTTTTATTGGGTTTTTTTGCAGCAAAGCATGCAATCTTACTTTAACATTGCTCAGGTTTAGTTTTTACAGAGGCTTGGATGTTTGTAATAATGAGTCCTCCATATAGACATATTAGTAGTAGTAGGTAAGTCTTAGTTAAATTTTTAGAACTACAGAAGTAAAATACAAATGAGGGGCTATGCGTTAAATTTGAGATTACATTATCTTAGAGTATCCCCCTTTTTCTAAGGTACAGAGATAACAACTATACTAATATCACTTACTATATCTATCTCAGTCTAATACACCAGTTTGGTTTAGCTACTGTTATACAGTCTGACAATCTTTCCTTTTTACTGGCATTTTCTGCTCATTGTAACAGCTACACTATTATTTTTTCCAACAAATATCATTATTAAAGTATCCCATATGACATAGGCAATCTTTGGTTCATAGGTTGGTACTAGGCTATCAGCCCTAAGGCCTATGCAAGCCTAACCATAACAATTCCCTGGAAATTTCTTCCCACAATATTTACTTCTCTGGGCCCCTGTCTAGCAGGGCAACAAATATGATCCCCAGGGTGAATTTCCTATCTCCCATCCAATCATCAAGGTTCCTTTTGAAGAGGGCCAATGAGGGGCTCTGCTTGACATGTATGGGCAGTCTATTCCAGAGTATGGGGAGTCTCTGGGTCAGGAACCTATCCCTCCAGCATGTTTGGTTCACTGTGATGATAAGGTTTAGATCCCTGGAGCATGTGGCTCTGAAGGATTGGGATTTCTTTAAGTGGAGCATGTCTAACAGCTCAGGGTTTGACATGGCCTTGTATGTTAAGCAGAGATCGCGTCTGAGTAGACGATATGCCAGAGTATAGCTGGAGTTTTTTTAGACGGTCAGCATATGGCATCTGCTTTAGGCCTGTGATTCTTTTAGTGAGGTATTTCTGTGGCCTTTCCAGCTGTTGCAGATGTCTTGTGAGGTACATACCAATGGGGCATTATACTCTATGAGTCTAATGAGGGATGAGTACAGTGGGACAGTGACCTCTTTTTTTTCTGGATGAAAAGCCCTTAATGATGAGGTGTGCCACATAGAAGGACTGTTGTGGTGATGTGGTTATCGAAAGTGAGACCACTGTCCACTTGTATCCCTAAGTCTCTCATCACACTTTCGATGTTTAGTGTCCTGCCACCTATGTGGTAGTTCATGGGTACATGTTTTTTTTCCATTGAACCCTTGAGCCCATGGCTCTGGCACCAGGCATCTGTTTCTGTAAGGGCCTTTTATAGACTATCCACATCATTTAGGGATTCAATAATGGCTCCCAATTTGCAGTCATCTGCAAACTTTGTTAGCCAGAGTCCCTTAGTGTTGGCCTGTACTTCAGAGAAGTAGATGCCAAACAAGAGTGGTCCCAGGACTGAACCCTGAGGTACTCCACTTGTCACTTGTCTGGAGCTGGATTTGTATTTGGCTACTTTTACAGTCTGGGTTCTGTCAATAAGCCAGTTGGCAACCCATTGAGTGACGTAGGGATATATGCACAGCTTAGTAAGTTTATCTATGATTTCAGTGTGGGGGATGGTGTCGAAGGCCTTGGCGAGGTCCAGATAGGCTGTGTGGACTGCCTTACCCTCATCCACAGCTCTGGAGACCGATTCAAAGAAGTCAATCAGATTCAGGAAACAAGATCGGCCCTTCACAAACCCAAACTGGGTGGGGTCCAGTGTTTGAAGGTTGCCAATGTCTTTGTTTATAAGTTCCATGATAATGCGTTTCATGCCCTTGCAGACCAGGCTTGTCAGACTGATGGGATGGTAGTTCCCGGGATCCAAGGTGGATCCTCCCTTGTGGAGCGGGATAACTGTAGCTGTGCACCACTCAGTGGGCACGAAGCCTGAGATGAGGCTATGATTAAACATGACACTTAGGTGGGGTGCCAGTTCATTTTATAGTTCATGTAGTACACAGCCCGGGATGTCATCTGGTTCCATGGATGCTGTATTCTTAGCTTTGGAGAGTGCTGTTTCTACCTGTGTGGCTGTGATTATCGAAATTTGGCAATCTTTTGGTATTGAGATGGGCCCTTTAGGGGGTGAGAGGGGGGTGAAGTTGGCACTAAATCGATCTGCCAGGATATTGGCAATATCCTTGGGATCAGTATATTTAATGCCATTCTGTTGTAGTTCAGAGCAGATCTGAGCATTGCCATTTAGATTCTTGACATAACTATAGAATGCCTTGTGGTTGTCTTTGGAATCTTTGGCAATTTTATTTTCGTAGCTAGCTTTTGAGGATTTCATGAGGGATCTCAGCTTCTTATTGAGGCTGGTGAGGGAGTTTTTTGCATCCTGGGATTTTGCTCTTTTCTGCAACAGTTTCTTCCTTCTGTTGTATAGCTTGTTTATAGCATGGGACCACCAGATTGGCTTCCTTTTTTCAGAGAAGAGCATTTTGGTTCTATTTGGGTTGGCACGATTCATGCACGAGTGGATGTGCTCGTACAGTGCCTTAGTGTAGGATTCTGCAGTCGAACTTCCAGATCCCGTCTGCATGGTGTTGTAAAGTTTGTCACTTCTGACTTCAGTAGCATGAAGTTGGCTTTGGAGAAGTATCTTAAAGAGGTTTCTTTACTGGGGGCTGGGGGTGGGATGTGGATGTCAAGGGTGATTTGCTTATGGCCAGACCTGACCAATGAGGGGGTGACCACTGGTGTGGAGCATCTATCTCCAATGTTGGTAATGACCAGTTCTAGGATATTGGAGCCCCTGGTGGGACAATGGATTAGTTGATCCAGGGCGTTGGAATTTATGAATTCCAAGAACTGTTGGGAAAAGGAGTTGGTACCCGAGTAGTTTTCCCAGTTAATTGCAGGGTAGTTGAAATCACCCAGTATTAGGGTGTTTGGTTGTATCTTAATATTTTCCAGTATGTTTAGGAAGGTGTAGTGAGAATGTTGGGGTATGGTGGGGGATCTGTAGCAAGCTACAATTTGGATTGCAGTCTTACCTAGTGTTAGTTGCACCTGGAGAATTTCAGATGCATTGTGTTGGGCAACTAGCCTTGAGGTGTGAATATCCTTGGTGAATATGGACACTCCTCCACCTTTAGTGTTTTGGTCTTGGTTTTGTGGCCGAAAAATGTGGTAAGAATTGTAGCCTGGTATTGCAGGGGTGCTCTCTGGAGTCTTAAACCAGGTCTCAGTCACTGCACAGATATCGATGTTCTCCATTTTTAAGAGTGCCTTGAGAGAGTGCATTTTGAGGTTTAGACTTCTGGCATTGAGTAGCATTACCTTCAGATTTTGCATGCTTTTTATCTGTTACGGTGGTGGTTTTATCCTTTGAACCTTATCCACTATAGTGGTGGCAAGAGATTTAGCCAGTAACCTGAATCCCAGGGGTGACAGGTGCAGACCCTCTCTGGCAAAGCATTGTGGTTTGTTGATCATGTCTTCCCAGGTAGACAAATACTGGATCCCCTTTGAATGACACCAGAAGCTTAGCCAATTGTTGAAGTCAATCATTTTGTCCTTATGCTGTGGTATCATTCTGGGCAAAGGCAGGATGCTACTCAGGGCTAGGGTCATACCTGCCTGGGTCACATGATCCAAGATGTCTTCCATGTCTCTTTTCATGTAGTCCAGGGAGGCACATCTCAAGTCATTCACTCCAGCATGGACAATGACAGAGTCGTATTTGTACTTGTTGTGGAGTGACTTGAGTGCATGCGTTATGTGGCAGATCCTGGCACCCGACAGGCAGCTGACTGTAATTTTCTCCTTGTTCAGCCTGGTGAGTGGGACATCAGTGTGCCTGACTATAGAGTCACCTATGAATAAGATGTTGGGTACATTGTCTTGCCTTAGGAGCTGTTGTTGGGTGGCACACTGGTGTTGTGAGCTATGTGTCACTTTGGTTCTGACTGGTGTTTGCTTGCGTTTCGGCTTCGGAGGTCCTTGTTGCTTGGGTAGGTTAATGTTAAGGGCCTCCGCATATGTGGGTTTAGTGTTGCTATGTGTGGGTGTTGATGGTGTGAGTTTTGAAGGGCTATGAGTTGCTAGAGGTGTAATGCAGGTGTTAGCTTTCTCCTCTTGAATGTCTAGCACAATCTTGACCAGAGTGAGCTTTGCTTCCAGTTTGGCTATGTAAGTGCATCTCTCACAGGTTGTAGTGTTGGGTGGTAGGTGGAGAGGAGTGCCTGTGTACATGAGGCAGTTGCCGCATTGCTCCAGTATGCCCAGATTCACCAGGTGGACAGGAGAAATCACCGGAAGCTGACCCTTGGACATGCCTGTTTAGGTGCTTTTTTGTAAAGCTTAAGAGCTGTTTTCCCTTACCTTTGCAAGGTACTTTGCAATTGTAGGCTGTTTAGTGCCTATGATTAATTTCTCCTTATTGACAAGGAGAGCTGAGTGTTTGTATCAGTTTCAGACTTCCTAGTGCTTTCGTTTATATGAATAAAAAACAAACAAAATGACACCTGTTTAGTTGCAAACATTATACATCACAGACACTACTGAAACAACTGTAGCTGCAAACATTGTACATCCCTTATAATCTATCCAGTCATTGCAGTTAAGCATTATATGGCTCATTGAAATCCTGCCACTTAAACCTTGTTCCCGCTCTGCATATATTGTTCCAACTATACTATTATTAATACTAACATCTAACTGTACCAGCTTACAAATTTTAGTTGTAGCTACACTAATGATAACAACTTCTGCCTTTCAACTACAACTATACCACTAGCATTTCTTACTTAGCTATTGCAGAATACATTACAACATTACATTTCACCTCATTGCTACATACAAACACCTGCTTGCTGCAATTTAACAATTGCAAACTATTATATCTTACACTATAGTTATTTGTTCTGGTATTGTAACTTTTTTTATACATTTATGCAAAAACAGGGTTCCTATCAGAAGAGTGAAGGCTAGCGAACGCTCTTGTATCGAACTTGAAAACCCGAAACCACAAACTGTTGAAAGCACGGAACAGCGATTTTTTTTTTCCCCCAGGGAAAAAAAAATGCTGGGCTGTTCTTGGGACCTTGCTGTTTTTTTCCATTGTGGAGCGATCTCATAGTTGGTATATTTAAGTTGGGGGGGGGGTGGAACCCCCCCATTTTATTTTTTTTGTACATTCACTTTTTTTTTTTTTTGGATCAGCAATTTTTTTCTCTGGAAAAAATTGCTGATCCAAGCCTTCGATATTTTACAGTTTCTAGTTTTTCAGTTAAATAGGAGAGTGTTGGCTATTTTAAGCATTCGCTCTTCTAATATAGACCCCAAAAACACATCAGCCTGACACTGACTTAATTCGGTAAAACTTTAAACTACTTTAACATGTTCACTATTAGTCTCTCATACATATTGTTTTTAACAATCACATTATGTGCACTGAACATGCACTCTCTCAGAGTACAGGACAAAATAAGTAGCTCTGCCCTTTTTCCCTTTAATTATGCTTAGCCCCTCCCCATACACAATCCATGTCTCATTTCTTATAATCTACAGATGTACTCACCTCTGCTGAATTGCTCACCAATAAAAAGCCCTTCACCATTCACACAAAACTGATCACATTTAGAAATAATAATAAAAAAATACCTCCATGATTACTTGCAGCATTAATAATAAATGGGCTCAAAATGAATCATGGCTGACTCAAAACAATCCATGTAGTCTAACTAGAACTAAATCTTAAATAAAATATACTTCATATTTGGCTCAAAGTGAAACATGGAAACAACCTAAAGAGTCTAATTATAACTAAATGTTGCTTAAATGATTTATCATAGTTGTATCCTCAGCCTAGCATTTATATAAAGAAACATGATAACCATATTAGGGAGGGTTACTTACAGTGGTAGACAAAACAAATTAGCTTACCTCAATATTAGCAGCCAGAAGTAATTCCACCTCTGATACCGCTCTATACTGTTTCAATTATTCAATTGCTCTTAGGAAGGGATGCAAAAATAAGCTTTGTTACCATAAATGCTCCTCTTTCCTTTTCAGTCTTGCTCGTACAAAAGACTGTAAACACCATATCAGCACATTCTGTTCAAAATAAACTAATTAGTCTAGGTGACTTAAATTTAGACTGGAAATGTCACTACATAAATAAGCTTGTCAGAGTTGTGTTTAATAATTTTCATCAAATTGTATAAAACAGTACCTAAAACAATGCAGTCATGTAAATGGACCCTGTTCATACCTCTTAACCTCTTAGTACAAGAATTCTGGTCAAAGCTAAACATATTAGGAAAACTAAGGCCAAAAATAGGTACCAGTTTTATTATTTATTTATTTTTTATTCTTAAAAAGTTTACAGAATAACAGGTTTTGCTTTAATATGCATTTTCGGAAGGATATGATATAAATTTGCAACTCAAATGTTTGTCATTATTTAGTGACTTCAGTCCTAACTGATTGGCCAGAAAATCACAAATTTTATGGTGAACAAACTAAAAATATGAGACAAAAATCTGGACAATCTGAAAAAAATCTGGATAGTTAAGAGATACGCTGTTTGATGTACTGATAACAAACAAGCAAATGATAATCTGAAACCTTTTATGTTTCCTTTCAGATTTTATTAGTGATCAGGGTCCATTTATTTATTCCTGATCTCTAGATGCAATAGAAAACACCAGGGCAGGTGTTGCTAACAAGATGTGTATGTTAAACTTTAGAGCAAAAAATATTTGAAAAGCTAAAACACATTGAATGGTCTTGGGTTTCTAAGTGTTCTGACCCAAATTCAGCACTTCTATATTTTGTAATCTTGTGGTTACTATAAATGACAGGGTTTTTCACTTAGAAAAAGAAGACTTCAAGGAAGAAAACACTGAACTCAAACAGATAATAAACAGTAGAGAATAGGCTTGGGGAAATTGGAGAAAAGATTAATTTGTTTTATTAATCTGTTAAATAGGTATGTCCACTGGACACAAATTCCCCTTATCAGGGGTGATCCAAGTGCACTGTCTAGTTAAGAGACCTGCTCAGAGTCATACAGTAGGCAAAAGGAGATGGAAGGAATTATAAACTTTATATCCTGGACTACAGGAAGCAGTTTGTTAAGAGCTCAGAGCCATAATCCTCTAAGTAATTGCCATGCAAACTATAAACATACAAACAAGAAAGACGCATTCCCAGCTGTTAGATTAGAAGCAACAATAATGACTAACAAATCGAAAGTCATCTACTATAGACATTTACAAACTCAATTAGATCTAGTGCGGTTCTAGTACCTCTTTATTGCAGCTTTTATAAACAATGTTTGTCCTAACTTTG
>NC_056744.1:473032075-473114575 GCF_019279795.1 Protopterus annectens | reverse complement strand
CATACTTCTAATAGGGAACTATGAAGGTGCGTCTCACACTTCTAATAGGGAGCCATGAAGGTGTGTCTCATACTTCTAATAGGGAGCTAACCAGCTGTGTCTCATACTTCTAATAGGGAGCTAGCAAGGTGTGTCTCATACTTCTAATAGGGCGCTATAAAGGTGAGTCTCATACTTCTAATAGTGAGCTAGCAAGGTGTGTCTCATACTTCTAATAGGGATCTAGCAAGGTGTGTCTCATACTTCTAATAGGGAGCTAGCAAGGTGTGTCTCATACTTCTAATAGGGAGTGAGCAAGGTGTGTCTCATACTTCTAATAGTGAGTTAGCAAGGTGTGTCTCTTACTTCTAATAGGGAGCTATCAAGGTGTGCCTCATACTTCTAATAGAGAGCTAGCAAGGTGTGCCTCATACGTCTAATAGGGAGCTAACCAGCTGTGTCTCATACTTCTAATAGGGAGCTATCAAGTTGTGTCTCAAACTTCTACTAGAGAGCTAGCAAGGTGTGCCTCATACTTCTAATAGTGAGCTATCGAGGTGTGTCTCAGACTTCTAATAGGGAGCTAGCAAGGTGTGTCTCATACTTCTAATAGGGAGCTATAAATGTGAGTCTCATACTTCTAATAGGGAGCTAGCAAGGTGTGTCTCATACTTCTAATAGGGAGCTATAAAGGTGAGTCTCACACTTCTAATAGTGAGCTAGCAAGGTGTATCTCATACTTCTAGTAGGGATCTACCAAGGTGTGTCTCATCCTTCTAATAGGGAGCTAGCAAGATGTGTCTTAAACTGTGTGTCTCACACTTCTAATAGAGAGCTAGCAAGGTGTGTCTCATACTTCTAATAGGGAGCTAGCAAGGTGTGTCTCATACTTCTAATAGGGAGTGAGCAAGGTGTGTCTCATACTTCTAATAGTGAGTTAGCAAGGTGTGTCTCTTACTTCTAATAGGGAGCTATCAAGGTGTGCCTCATACTTCTAATAGAGAGCTAGCAAGGTGTGCCTCATATGTCTAATAGGGAGCTAACCAGCTGTGTCTCATACTTCTAATAGGGAGCTATCAAGTTGTGTCTCAAACTTCTACTAGAGAGCTAGCAAGGTGTGTCTCATACTTCTAATAGGGAGATAGCAAGATGTGCCTCATACTTCTAATAGTGAGCTATCGAGGTGTGTCTCAGACTTCTAATAGGGAGCTAGCAAGGTGTGTCTCATACTTCTAATAGGGAGCTATAAAGGTGAGTCTCATACTTCTAATAGGGAGCTAGCAAGGTGTGTCTCATACTTCTAATAGGGAGCTATAAAGGTGAGTCTCACACTTCTAATAGTGAGCTAGCAAGGTGTATCTCATACTTCTAGTAGGGATCTACCAAGGTGTGTCTCATCCTTCTAATAGGGAGCTAGCAAGATGTGTCTTAAACTGTGTGTCTCACACTTCTAATAGAGAGCTAGCAAGGTGTGTCTCATACTTCTAATAGAGAGCAAGCAAGGTGTGTCTCATACTTCTAATAGGGAGATAGCAAGGTGTGTCTCATACTTCTAATAGGGAGCTATCAAGATGTGCCTCATACATCTAATAGGGAGCTAACCAGCTGTGTCTCATACTTCTAATAGGGAGCTATCAAGGTGTGTCTCATACTTCTAATACAGAGCTAGCAAGGTGTGCCTCATACTTCTAATAGGGAGTTAGCAAGGTGTGTCTCATACTTCTAATACAGAGCTAGCAAGGTGTGTCTCATACTTCTAATAGGGAGCTAGCAAGGTGTGTCTCATACTTCTAATAGGGAGCTATAAAGGTTTGTCTCATACTTCTAATAGTGAGTTAGCAAGGTGTGTCTCATACTTCTAATAGGGTGCTATCAAGGTGTGCCTCATACTTCTAATAGGGAGCTAACCAGCTGTGTCTCATACTTCTAATAGGGAGCTATCAAGGTGTGCCTCATACTTCTAATAGAGAGCTAGCAAGGTGTGTCTCATACTTCTAATAGGAAGTTAACCAGCTGTGTCTCATACTTCTAATAGGGAGCTATCAAGGTGTGTCTCATACTTCTAATACAGAGCTAGCAAGGTGTGCCTCATACTTCTAATAGGGAGCTAGCAAGGTGTGCCTCATAATTCTAATATGGAGCTATCAAGGTGTGTCTCATACTTCTAATAGGAAGCTAGCAAGGTGTGCCTCATACTTCTAATATGGAGCTTTCAAGGTGTGTCTCATACTTCTAATAGGGAATTAGCAAGGTGTGTCTCATACTTCTAATAGAGAGCTAGTAAGGTGGGCCTCATACTTCGAATAGGGAGTTAGCAAGGTGTGTCTCATACTTCTAATAGGAAGCTAACCAGCTGTGTCTCATACTTTTAATAGGGAGCTATCAAGGTGTGTCTCAAACTACTAATAGAGAGCTAGCAAGGTGTGCCTCATACTTCTAATATGGAGCTAACCAGCTGTGTCTCATACTTCTAATAGGGAGCTATCAAGGTGTGTCTCAAACTTCTAATAGAGAGCTAGCAAGGTGTGTCTCATACTTCTACTATGGAGCTAACCAGATGTTTCTCATACTTCTAATAGGGAGCTATCAAGGTGTGCCTCATACTTCTAATAGGAAGCTAGCAAGGTGTGCCTCATACTTCTAATATGGAGCTTTCAAGGTGTGTCTCATACTTCTAATAGGGAGTTAGCAAGGTGTGTCTCATACTTCTAATAGGGAGCTATCAAGGTGTGCTTCATACTTCTAATAGGGAGCTAGCAAGGTGTGCCTCATACTTCTAATATGGAGCTATCAAGGTGTGTCTCATACTTCTAATATGGAGCTAACCAGCTGTGTCTCATACTTTTAATAGGGAGCTATTAAGGTGTGTCTCAAACTTCTAATAGAGAGCTAGCAAGGTGTGTCTCAAACTTCTAATATGGAGCTAACCAGCTGTGTCTCATACTTCTAATACGGAGCTATCAATGTGTGTCTCATTCTCCTAATAGGGAGCTAACCAGCTGTGTCTCATACTTCTAACAGGGAGCTAACCAGCTGTGTCTCATACTTCTAATAGGAGGTATCCAGCCATGTCTTATACTTCTAATAGGGAGCTATCAAGGTCTGTTTCATACTTCTAATAGAGAGCTAGCAATGTGTGTCTCATACTTCTAATAGGGAGCTAGCAAGGTGTGTCTCATACTTCTAATAGGGAGCTAACCAGCTGTGTCTCATACTTGTAATAGGGAGCTATCAAGGTGTGCCTCATACTTCTAATAGGGAGCTAGCAAGGTGTGCCTCATACTTCTAATAGAGAGCTAGCAATGTGTGTCTCATACTTCTAATAGGGAGCTTGCAAGGTGTGCCTCATACTTCTAATAGGGAGCTATCAAACTGAGGATTAACAATGCTGATGGCCATTTTCTTTTCCACCAGAAGACTTACTGATAGGGTTATTTAAATATAGTGTATTTTTTAACCACCAACAAAACTATTTCAGAGAAACTGACAGTACCTCTTCTGGGAGCATGCTGGTCTATACCTTTTACTTTATTGTTGGTTACAAGTCTATATTTTTGCTGAACAGCAATTTTTTGTCTATATGCTTTTGTGCTTCCTGTTCATATTTTTTGTATGTGACAAAATGATACAATGGGATATTGGGTTGGAGGGGAGTATAACTGGCAGCTGGGAGAGGTCAAATGAATTGTGAAGAATAGCATATATGTCAGACTGAATAATGGCAACAGGGAATACAGGGTGGGAGCGAAAGGGTGGTTTATTATTGAGAAGTTTGAAGAATGATACAAGAGATACTGAGCGGTGTATCACATTAGATTTTTGTAAGGAAGGGGAAACGCTTTGGGAGGGCTTTAGGTAAAATGTTAAGGATGTGAAGGGGTTATAAAGACTTTTTTTAAGGATGGTGTAGAGAAAATAATTAGGATATTAAAAAGAACGGTGACTACTGGTGTAAATTTATTCAAAAGTAAAAATTATTTTTTCAGTTATTTCCCCCATAATAATTCGTAAACCATTATCTCACTTTAAATGTTGATTAAAATATGGATAGCAAATATGTAGTCTGATCTTACTAATGACTAGAGAACTTACCAAAAATTGTGCAAAGAGTGCAAAGGAGCATCATACAGATCCAAAACAATATTCCTAAAGACAAACTGATTTTAAAGGTAAAAAGCTGAGAATTCAGTAATTTTTATTTTATTTATCCTTTGTTGGCCATGTTTGTCCTGCTAGGCTTGTGACTCTTTTCAAGGGAGAACTAAGGTGGTATTTATACTACTAGGGAAAATTTGGCCAGGGCAACAGTTAACTCCGCTACTCTTTTCAATAGTTGTCATGGAATCTTTTGCATCCACCTGAGCTACCACTAGCTCAAGCAGATGCAGGGCCTTCTTATAATATCTCATCCGAAGAATGACATGCACTCAGGAGTGTAGCACCCCCATATGATGCATTGCAGTGTCTGCATTTCATCTACCTGATGCAGGAATAGAAGTGATTGTGCTACCAGTTGAGTCACTGACATTGCAATGGAAGTAAGCTGGAATGAAGTTAGATACCTGAGAGGAAAACAAAAATACTAATTTAACTCTTTAATGATACTGCCATTTTTTATAAGTCGACCATTGGTTTTATTATAATAATTTATGTCTATTTTATCACGTATCATGATACTTTCGTTTACTGACGTTAATGGTAAGGTGACTGCCACTGCACCAGTTATATATTTTTGTAGATACTGAGGAGAACTCTAACATTTTGTATTGAAGTTTTTCTGTTAGCCACTTTGCAGTCATTTACAGTTTAAGTTAGACAACAGGCCTTCAGGGAAAACACTCCCTTACAGTCTTAGAAATATTACAGATTTCATTAGCCTACTTGCTTAAAAATACTTTATTACTTGACAACTCAACAGGTAACGACTAAATTGTTGATAAACTATTAATTAGCACAGCACAGTAATATCAAAATTATCCAAAAATTTCAACCCCTGTTTAGTATTCAGAAAAAAAAATATTTTCTTGTAAAGTGAGATGTTAGACTTAACACCTGATACAATATTTTCTAAACACTATATGAATAAAGTCTGTAACTATCCTTTTTATTGTAATGACAGCATGACTGTACTCAAGTTGCATATCAACTAGGTTTTGTGTAACTTAAGTTTTGATAGTTTATCACACTGGCACTGTAACTGCAGTTAAGACTATGTTACATTATACTGCTTGTCTGTCATGGAGTTGTTCTCCTTGGGCCTTAATAGAAAAAGGGGCCTCAACACATTGGACATTCTTGGTAATATAAACTTAAAAAAAAATTCACATATCGGCCTATCCAGAGCCCATTTCTTATTTAGATGATTGAAGAAAAGTCAAAAAGATATGATCCCTGTGATACAGCCCTGGTAACCCCTTATCCTGATTTGCTGTGCCCTGTTACTTATTCCCTTACAGCGAATAGTGATAAATACCTTAGCAAGTTTTACATAAGAAGTGTCAAGTATTTAATCAACTGCTGTTGTTAACTTACAGAGTAAGCTCTCCCCTTAGCAAGCCAAAAATGTTCCATATCTCACAGACAAAGACACGGTTATAGTCAGCTGCCTGTCTGGTGCCAGGATCCACCAAATCATGCACGCACTCAAGTCTCTCAACAAGTACTGTTATTCATTTTGGAGTGAATGACTTGAGACATACCTCACTGGACTATATGAAAAGAGACATGCTGTAACTTTCAGATTATGTGTCCCAGGCAGGTATGTCCCTAGCCCTTGGCAGCATTCTTCCCTCACACAGATTGATGCCACAATACAAACAAAAAATGATTGACTTCAAGAATTAGCTTAGCTTCTGGTGTCAGTCCAAGGGGATCCAGTATCTGACAGCCTGGGATGATATGATTGATGGACCTTGCTGCTTTGCTGAGATGGTCTTCACCTGTGACCTCTAGGCTTTAGGTTGCTGGCAAAGGTACTTGTCTCCCCCATAGTGCCTTTTTTAGGCAATGTCATAAGAGCAACATTTCAGATACAAAAATATCCTCCAAAAACAAATTCAGGGTTATGCTGAGTAATGCTAGGAGTCTAAATCAGAAACTGCACTCATTTGAAGCACTTCATACTCTGGAAGATGCTGATGATGCACAGTCAGAGAGAAATGGTAGAAGGTCTCAAAGGGCATCCCGGCCATGCAGGACTGTAATGACTTCCACACATTCAGACCACACAATGAACATTAAAAAAAAAAACAAGGGGGGAGGAGTATCCATCTTCACTAAAGACAAATACACCTCTAGACTGGTTAAACAGTATGACTCCCTACAGTTACTCCAAGTCCAACAAATTGTAGGAAACCCCCCTCCACATCATTGTTAGCTATAGGTCCTCCACCAAGAACCACTAAAACCCCACAGCCTACCTGGACCTACTTGAGTCACTCTCAGTACAGCAAAATACCCTGGTCATGAGTGACTTTAACTATCCATCCATTGCTTGGGTAAGATATATGAGCACAAATGTGCTTACCCAAAGGTTCCAGGACTTTGTTAGCACAAATTCTCTGGAGCAGATAGTCAGCATCCCCACAAGGGGCTCTAACATCCTTGATATAGTGCTCACCAACATTGGGGATTGCTGCACCATCTCATGTGTGGAGTCCTCCCTGATTATATCCGATTATAAATCAGTTCTCATTCAAAGTAACGATTATACCTGACCCACCCTCAGGAGCAAAAAGGTTAAAAAATTTCTCCAAAGCAAACTATAACGTACTGAGCGATGGCATTAATAGTTTCAGACCCTCTGCCAACACTGACAGCAATGACCATTATACTGAGGTGCACATAAATGTCCTCTATAAATATGTATATAAATGTATAAACTAAGACATACCAGAATAGATCAAGTCAAGATCCTCATGAAAAAATAAGCCACTCTGGTGGACATCCAGCATAAATAGACTAAACAATAAGAGACAGAAACTGCTGTCAAAAAATAAGAGGGGACTATCCAGGCAAAGGAAGAACTCCATCCAAACCATAAACAAGCAGATTAGACATCTTGTAAAGTCCTGTAAAGCTAATTATGAAACTAAATTAGCATCCCTAGCTAAGGAAAATCACAAAGTATTCTTTAGCTATGTCCAAAATCTAAAAGGGAAGTCCCAGATTTGTGCTGAACTAGCTGTGGACAGTAACACTTATACTGAACCTGACAGGTTTGGCAAAAACTTCACCCACTTATTCCTACCAATCATAACCCAAAACATACCTCTCACCAGTCCTCTCTCTAGCATCTCCAGAGAGCAGGTCATAGCCATATTCTCTAAGGCCAAATACACAGCCTCTATGGGACTGGACAACATCCTAGGCTGCTTATTAAATGGTCTAAAACAGGAATTAGCGGAACCTCTGAGCATGATCTTCATTGTCAGTCTAAGCACTGGCTTTGTCCCAGTTGAGTGGAAAACAGCAACCTTAATCCCCTTGCACAAAGGGGGGGGGGGTCCCTCTACTGACCCCAGAAGCTATAGACCCATAAGCCTAACCAGCCTTATCTGTAAGGCCATGGAGAGAATCATAATGGATATTATCAACAAGGATATAGGTGACCTTCAAAGTCTTGACCCGACACAGTTTGGCTTCGTTAAGGGCAGATCGTGCCTGCTAAACCTGGTGGACTTCTTTAAGAATGTCACCAAAGCCCCTGGATGAAGGAAAAACAGTTCACACTGCCTATCTTGACCTAGCCAAGGCCTTTGACACAATCCCTCATTAAGGCATCATCGAGAAACTCACTCAGCTGGAGATTAACCCTTACATCACCAGATGGGTTGCCAACTGGCTCACAAATAGAATACATACAGTCAAAAGTGAGGATGCTACCTCTACTAGCAGACCTATTACCAGTGGTGTTCCACAGGGATCTGCGCTAGGCCCCCTACTGTTTGGAATCTAATTTTCAGAAGTCCAGGTGAAATAGATGGCCTATGGCTTACCAGGTTTGCTGATGACTGCAAAATGAGTGCAATCGTTGAATCCGTCAAATATGTCAACATACTACAAAATGGGCTTACAGAGACAAATGATTGTTGTCAAAGCCATGGACTTAAACTAATAACAAAGAAATGCATTGTCATACCCTTCTGCAAAGGAGAAACCTCTGCTAATTTCAGCATTAATAAAATCCCCCAAGTTCAAACCCAGTGGTGACAGCTTTAGGAATGCAAGTTGATAGCAGCCTTAATTTTGATCATCAAGTGTCCACAGTAGTATGGATGTCCTTCTACATTTCACACCTCATAAGCAAGAGTATACCATCCAAGGCTAAGGAGGTTATAACTCCCCTGTAGAAGGCTCTCATCAGACCAGTAATAGAGTACACTGCTTCCTTCTGTATGTACCTCAACAGACATCTGCAGCAACTTAAGAGACCTCAGAGGTTTCTCACCAAGAAAATTCAGGGCCAACAACACATGACCTACTTGGAGAGACTGAAGGCCCTATCACTTTAAGCAGTATCTTATAGACTGTTTAGAGGCAACTTTTACCTGGCCTACAGAACAGTCTCAGACCCTGCCTTGATGAGGCTGCTGCACATCCACAAATCCAATGGGACATGATTCACTTGCTTTAGGGATCTTAAGCTAGCCTGCAGAAACTGCCACTCCTCTGGAACAAAATCCCAATTCATGTAAAACAGCGCTCCTCAGTGACCGTATTTAAGCATAATGTGGACAGTTGGATGGGAAACCATAAATTTACACTGGGGGATTCACCCATGTCCCTCTTAGACAGGGGCAACTAGTCCTTATCTTTGATTTGTGCGCAAACAAAGAGTATAAATATCTTGGTCCATAAGGGGTCAAGGGCATAACATTGCTAGGCTTGTAGAGGCCTTAGGGCCAATAGCCTAGTAACCTCCTATATAGCTATCCTTCTATGTCTCTGTAATTTCACAGAGAATACTGTCCAAGCTGATGTGAACCCCACTTTATGAACTGGTTCCACTGCAGCAATATACCATGCAACAATGAGTTGTTCAGACTCTAACATTAGGGTTAACATGAGTGTTAGAGCTTTAGTTACTGTTTCCTTGATTTGTATAGGGAACTATAAGGAGAGGAAAGGAAAGGAAAGGAAAGGGAAATAAAGGAAAGGAGAGGAAAGGAAAGGAAAGGACTGGAAAGAAAAGGAAAGGGAAATAAAGGAAAGGAAAGGAAAGGACTGGAAAGGAAAGGAAAGGGAAATAAAGGAAAGGAGAGGAAAGTAAAGGAGAGGAGAGGAAAGGAAAGTGAAGGGAAAGAAAGGAAAGGAGAGGAAAGTAAAGGAAAGGACCAGGTTTCCTTTGTCAAACACTTCATGACTTTCTATGTCTACCTGTTAGGACAGTTACAATTTTGGGGATTTTCCCTCCACCTCCCTTCATTCCAAACACAAATAGCATTCTTGCCAACACTTTTGTACTGGATGGTGATTTGTTGATGATCTCCATCTAGGATCCTGAAGCATACTAGTCAAATTACTGAGGACACAGGGAGGCAGCCAAATTACAGAATACACATGTAGGCAGCCGGACTGGTCCCATTGCATTAACTTTCCTACAGCAGCCAGTTCCTTCTCTTCCCTGGTATCTGATCTCTGCTTTTCTGACATAGTCCTACCTAACTCAAAGGATGTCACCTGCCTCTGCCTTTCCTTTGCAGTCCTACCTAACTCAAAGGATGTCATCTGCCTCTGCCTTTCCTTTGCAGTCCTACCTAACCCAAAGGATGTCATCTGCCTCTGCCTTTCCTTTGCAGTCCTACCTTACCCAAAGGATGTCACCTGCCTCTGCCTTTCCTTTGCAGTCCTACCTAACACAAAGGACGTCACCTGCCTCTGCCTTTCCTTTGCAGTCCTACCTAACCCAAAGGACGTCACCTGCCTCTGCCTTTCCTTTGCAGTCCTACCTAACCCAAAGGATGTCACCTGCCTCTGCCTTTCCTTTGCAGTCCTACCTAACTCAAAGGATGTCACCTGCCTCTGCCTTTCCTTTGCAGTCCTACCTAACCCAAAGGATGTCATCTGCCTCTGCCTTTCCTTTGCAGTCCTACCTTACCCAAAGGATGTCACCTGCCTCTGCCTTTCCTTTGCAGTCCTACCTAACCCAAAGGATGTCACCTGCCTCTGCCTTTCCTTTGCAGTCCTACCTAACCCAAAGGATGTCACCTGCCTCTGCCTTTCCTTTGCAGTCCTACCTAACCCAAAGGATGTCACCTGCCTCTGCCTTTCCTTTGCAGTCCTACCTAACCCAAAGGATGTCACCTGCCTCTGCCTTTCCTTTGCAGTCCTACCTAACCCAAAGGATGTCACCTGCCTCTGCCTTTCCTTTTCAGTCCTACCTAACCCAAAGGATGTCACCTGCCTCTGCCTTTCCTTTGCAGTCCTACCTAACCCAAAGGATGTCACCTGCCTCTGCCTTTCCTTTTCAGTCCTACCTAACCCAAAGGACGTCACCTGCCTCCGCCTTTCCTTTGCAGTCCTACCTAACCCAAAGGATGTCACCTGCCTCTGCCTTTCCTTTGCAGTCCTACCTAACCCAAAGGATGTCACCTGCCTCTGCCTTTCCTTTGCAGTCCTACCTAACCCAAAGGATGTCACCTGCCTCTGCCTTTCCTTTGCAGTCCTACCTAACCCAAAGGATGTCACCTGCCTCTGCCTTTCCTTTGCAGTCCTACCTAACCCAAAGGATGTCACCTGCCTCTGCCTTTCCTTTGCAGTCCTACCTAACCCAAAGGATGTCACCTGCCTCTGCCTTTCCTTTGCAGTCCTACCTAACCCAAAGGATGTCACCTGCCTCTGCCTTTCCTTTGCAGTCCTACCTAACCCAAAGGACGTCACCTGCCTCTGCCTTTCCTTTGCAGTCCTACCTAACACAAAGGACGTCACCTGCCTCTGCCTTTCCTTTGCAGTCCTACCTAACCCAAAGGACGTCACCTGCCTCTGCCTTTCCTTTGCAGTCCTACCTAACCCAAAGGACGTCACCTGCCTCTGCCTTTTCTTTGCAGTCCTACCTAACCCAAAGGACGTCACCTGCCTCTGCCTTTCCTTTGCAGTCCTACCTAACCCAAAGGACGTCACCTGCCTCTGCCTTTCCTTTGCAGTCCTACCTAACACAAAGGACGTCACCTGTCTCTGCCTTTCCTTTGCAGTCCTACCTAACACAAAGGACGTCACCTGCCTCTGCCTTTCCTTTGCAGTCCTACCTAACCCAAAGGATGTCACCTGCCTCTGCCTTTCCTTTGCAGTCCTACCTAACCCAAAGGACGTCACCTGCCTCTGCCTTTCCTTTGCAGTCCTACCTAACCCAAAGGACGTCACCTGCCTCTGCCTTTCCTTTGCAGTCCTACCTAACCCAAAGGACGTCACCTGCCTCTGCCTTTCCTTTGCAGTCCTACCTAACCCAAAGGACGTCACCTGCCTCTGCCTTTCCTTTGCAGTCCTACCTAACCCAAAGGATGTCACCTGTCTCTGCCTTTCCTTTGCAGTCCTACCTTACCCAAAGGATGTCACCTGCCTCTGCCTTTCCTTTGCAGTCCTACCTAACCCAAAGGATGTCACCTGCCTCTGCCTTTCCTTTGCAGTCCTACCTAACCCAAAGGACGTCACCTGCCTCTGCCTTTCCTTTGCAGTCCTACCTAACCCAAAGGATGTCACCTGCCTCTGCCTTTCCTTTGCAGTCCTACCTAACCCAAAGGACGTCACCTGCCTCCGCCTTTCCTTTGCAGTCCTACCTAACCCAAAGGATGTCACCTGCCTCTGCCTTTCCTTTGCAGTCCTACCTAACCCAAAGGATGTCACCTGCCTCTGCCTTTCCTTTGCAGTCCTACCTAACCCAAAGGATGTCACCTGCCTCTGCCTTTCCTTTGCAGTCCTACCTAACCCAAAGGATGTCACCTGCCTCTGCCTTTCCTTTGCAGTCCTACCTAACCCAAAGGATGTCACCTGCCTCTGCCTTTCCTTTGCAGTCCTACCTAACCCAAAGGATGTCACCTGCCTCTGCCTTTCCTTTGCAGTCCTACCTAACCCAAAGGATGTCACCTGCCTCTGCCTTTCCTTTGCAGTCCTACCTAACCCAAAGGACGTCACCTGCCTCTGCCTTTCCTTTGCAGTCCTACCTAACACAAAGGACGTCACCTGCCTCTGCCTTTCCTTTGCAGTCCTACCTAACCCAAAGGACGTCACCTGCCTCTGCCTTTCCTTTGCAGTCCTACCTAACCCAAAGGACGTCACCTGCCTCTGCCTTTTCTTGGCAGTCCTACCTAACCCAAAGGACGTCACCTGCCTCTGCCTTTCCTTTGCAGTCCTACCTAACCCAAAGGACGTCACCTGCCTCTGCCTTTCCTTTGCAGTCCTACCTAACACAAAGGACGTCACCTGTCTCTGCCTTTCCTTTGCAGTCCTACCTAACACAAAGGACGTCACCTGCCTCTGCCTTTCCTTTGCAGTCCTACCTAACCCAAAGGACGTCACCTGCCTCTGCCTTTCCTTTGCAGTCCTACCTAACCCAAAGGGCGTCACCTGCCTCTGCCTTTCCTTTGCAGTCCTACCTAACCCAAAGGACGTCACCTGCCTCTGCCTTTCCTTTGCAGTCCTACCTAACCCAAAGGACGTCACCTGCCTCTGCCTTTCCTTTGCAGTCCTACCTAACCCAAAGGACATCACCTGCCTCTGCCTTTCCTTTGCAGTCCTACCTAACCCAAAGGATGTCACCTGTCTCTGCCTTTCCTTTGCAGTCCTACCTTACCCAAAGGATGTCACCTGCCTCTGCCTTTCCTTTGCAGTCCTACCTAACCCAAAGGATGTCACCTGCCTCTGCCTTTCCTTTGCAGTCCTACCTAACCCAAAGGACGTCACCTGCCTCTGCCTTTCCTTTGCAGTCCTACCTAACCCAAAGGATGTCACCTGCCTCTGCCTTTCCTTTGCAGTCCTACCAAACCCAAAGGACGTCACCTGCCTCTGCCTTTCCTTTGCAGTCCTACCTAACCCAAAGGATGTCACCTGCCTCTGCCTTTCCTTTGCAGTCCTACCTAACCCAAAGGATGTCACCTGCCTCTGCCTTTCCTTTGCAGTCCTACCTAACCCAAAGGATGTCACCTGCCTCTGCCTTTCCTTTGCAGTCCTACCTAACCCAAAGGATGTCACCTGCCTCTGCCTTTCCTTTGCAGTCCTACCAAACCCAAAGGATGTCACCTGCCTCTGCCTTTCCTTTGCAGTCCTACCTAACCCAAAGGATGTCACCTGCCTCTGCCTTTCCTTTGCAGTCCTACCTAACCCAAAGGACGTCACCTGCCTCTGCCTTTCCTTTGCAGTCCTACCTAACCCAAAGGATGTCACCTGCCTCTGCCTTTCCTTTGCAGTCCTACCTAACCCAAAGGATGTCACCTGCCTCTGCCTTTCCTTTGCAGTCCTACCTAACCCAAAGGATGTCACCTGCCTCTGCCTTTCCTTTGCAGTCCTACCTAACCCAAAGGACGTCACCTGCCTCTGCTTTTCCTTTGCAGTCCTACCTTACCCAAAGGATGTCACCTGCCTCTGCCTTTCCTTTGCAGTCCTACCTAACCCAAAGGATGTCACCTGCCTCTGCCTTTCCTTTGCAGTCCTACCTAACCCAAAGGATGTCACCTGCCTCTGCCTTTCCTTTGCAGTCCTACCTAACCCAAAGGACGTCACCTGCTTCTGCCTTTCCTTTGCAGTCCTACCTAACCCAAAGGATGTCACCTGCCTCTGCCTTTCCTTTGCAGTCCTACCTAACCCAAAGGACGTCACCTGCCTCTGCCTTTCCTTTGCAGTCCTACCTAACCCAATGGATGTCACCAGCCTCTGCCTTTCCTTTGCAGTCCTACCTAACCCAAAGGATGTCACCTGCCTCTGCCTTTCCTTTGCAGTCCTACCTAACCCAAAGGATGTCACCTGCCTCTGCCTTTCCTTTGCAGTCCTACCTAACCCAAAGGATGTCACCTGCCTCTGCCTTTCCTTTGCAGTCCTACCTAACCCAAAGGATGTCACCTGCCTCTGCCTTTCCTTTGCAGTCCTACCTAACCCAAAGGATGTCACCTGCCTCTGCCTTTCCTTTGCAGTCCTACCTAACCCAAAGGATGTCACCTGCCTCTGCCTTTCCTTTGCAGTCCTACCTAACCCAAAGGACGTCACCTGCCTCTGCTTTTCCTTTGCAGTCCTACCTTACCCAAAGGATGTCACCTGCCTCTGCCTTTCCTTTGCAGTCCTACCTAACCCAAAGGATGTCACCTGCCTCTGCCTTTCCTTTGCAGTCCTACCTAACCCAAAGGATGTCACCTGCCTCTGCCTTTCGTTTGCTGTCCTACCTAACCCAAAGGACGTCACCTGCTTCTGCCTTTCCTTTGCAGTCCTACCTAACCCAAAGGATGTCACCTGCCTCTGCCTTTCCTTTGCAGTCCTACCTAACCCAAAGGATGTCACCTGCCTCTGCCTTTCCTTTGCAGTCCTACCTAACCCAATGGATGTCACCAGCCTCTGCCTTTCCTTTGCAGTCCTACCTAACCCAAAGGATGTCACCTGCCTCTGCCTTTCCTTTGCAGTCCTACCTAACCCAAAGGATGTCACCTGCCTCTGCCTTTCCTTTGCAGTCCTACCTAACCCAAAGGATGTCACCTGCCTCTGCCTTTCCTTTGCAGTCCTACCTAACCCAAAGGATGTCACCTGCCTCTGCCTTTCCTTTGCAGTCCTACCTAACCCAAAGGATGTCACCTGCCTCTGCCTTTCCTTTGCAGTCCTACCTAACCCAAAGGATGTCACCTGCCTCTGCCTTTCCTTTGCAGAGACTGAGATAAAGTAATCACTTATTACCTCTGCTTTTACCTGTCTTCTGTGATATCTCTCAAATTTTTGCTCAGCCTGAACCTCTATTCCTCCTCTCTGCTGTATGCCTAAAATGGTCTTTGCTTTCTTTATTGGCACTTTTTGCCTGCTTTAGGTTGACCTGTATCTTCGCTGCTCTCACCTTTACTGTCACCATTATGTATGTCTTGTATGTTTTGTCTTTTGCCCGAATCACCAGCCTCACACTCCTAAATTGTCATATTAGCCTTGTCTTTTGCTTCTTCCTCTAACTCTTGCCTATAACACTGAGTACTTACTCCACTTAGCCATTAATACAATTTTATTCCTTGCAATTGCCTGTAAATCCCTAAGTCATGTTTGACCATCATTCAATATTCAGGATAATCCACTCTTATAAAAATGAGGGTTCATACTTCCTACAGTATCCCCATAATGTAAGTTACACAACTGAATGACTGCTCTTAGCAGACAGTTCCCTCATTACAAAATACTATTTTATATCTGCTTAACACCAGGAATCATAAACCTTTCTAGTCTGCCCTTTTATGTGCCAAGAATTCTACAATTGCTGAAGATGGGGACAGGAGGTGTGTTGTGAAGAGTTTTCTGTCAATGTGTTTCTTGATCTAAAAGGGAACAGTGTTCTAAACTAATAGAGGCATCTTATAGACTTTGTTTAAAGACTGAGTGAAAAAGTGAGGGGAGTCCATACCTCACAACTTTACAGATTTTCACAGACTGTTCAGATTTTTGCCTATATTTTTGGTTTGTTTCTCACAAAATTCTGGTTTTCTGGCAGATCACTGGCAAATTATTAGGGTTAAAGTCAGAAAATAATGGCAGACATTTGACTTTCAGACTGCATACCCTTTAGAAAATTCATGCTAATGCAAAACCTGTTGTTCTGTCAAATTTCTAAGTTTGCATGAGCACTGTTTAAAAAGTGTCCCTATTTTTGGACTTTGTCCCCCCACTGTTTATGGGTTTGTCAAGATTTCTTGCTCTAAGAGGTTGAGAGGTATGGAGGGGACAGAGAAAGCAGGCAGTATCACGTTGTTTGCAAATGTTATTCGAAGAAGATATAGTGTAGAGCAGTCATGCAAATCCGGGACAGAGGATGCTGGGATGTAAGTTATGGCACCACTATAGCCCGCACCTTTTGTCAATGGCTCAGTTTCTGAGAATACTTGAAATGTTTACCTTCTTTCCTTCATGTTTTAATGCCTGCAGCTCTCTCTACTTTCTAACAAACATTTATTACTGCACAGTAACACTACCTAACTATGCTCTGAGCCACCCTTGTCTATTTGACTATTATGCTGTGTGTTAGAGCTGTCCTTATGTCTACTGTCTAAGAAACCACCTGATCTTCTATGTCTGTGATGGGTCTATATTATAACCACAAAACCTCACATATGCGAATATGGAAACGTCGACACATATTGAGCGAACCGCGAGAACACTGAACGTCCTGAACTGTGAAATTCAAAATGTCGAATTGGCATAGTTGGTCAACCTCACCGCCCACTACGTACTACCTACCCAAACAAAATAACTAATCCACATACATACACTTAATAAAACCCTACTTCTAACCCTAAACTAAAGCTTACATATATTACTATATATGCACTTACCTTAACCTGCACCCTAACCCTAAGGTCCGTAACTATTGCATAACTTCGTTAAGGAGCTATACCCAAACAAAATAAATAATCAACATACATACACTTAACAAAACCCTACTTCTAACCCTAAACTAAAGCTTATATATATTACTGTATATGCACTTACCTTAACCCGCACCCTAACCCTAAGGTCTGTAACTATTGCATAACTTCGTTAAGGAGCTATACCCAAACAAAATAAATAATCCACATACATACACTTAACAAAACCCTACTTCTAACCCTAAACTAAAGCTTACATATATTACTATGTATGCACTTACCTTAACCTGCACCCTAACCCTAAGGTCCGTAACTATTGCACACTTACCTTAAGGAGCTATACCGGAGAAAGGCCAACTATGACAATTTGACATTTTGAATTTAGCAGTTCAGGACATTCGGTGTTTACGCAGTTCACTCAATATGTGTATTCGAGCAACTGCGGTTTCCCGGCTGTAATAAGTAACCGTCTGTGACACCTCATTCCACTCCCATCTTGGGTTAAAAGCATGACTTCTGGCACACATATTTCCAACCCATCTCTGAACACATCTGCCTTTTCTAATCCAAGATGGAGCCTGGCCCTGGCAAAATCCTGGCCTATCTGCCACGTCTACCCACCATCCTCAGAATTCCAAGCCATCCTTCTTGTCCACTGCTGATGCAGTTATTATACTCCCTTGTCCAGACCTTCCCTCATATGGAGGCTAGGTGTACAGATAACTCTTCTGAGAATGTTATTTGCATCTCTCTCTTATTCCAGCATCTCTCTGCCATCTCCCAGACATTAACTGCTGTCACCTCAGCTCTCTTTTCTGACAGATTATCAGTGCCTGTGTACACCATAAATATGTCCACCTCACCCCTCTCATCTAGTGACCATCTTGGCTATCATTGTCTTTCACTTAGTGAGGGCTGAGGGGTCTGAATGGGGAGATGATGAAATCAGCAAGAAAAGGACAGAAGTACTGCTGGAGGTGAATTCATCCTCAGGTCTTGGTGAGTACTTTCATGTGGTGGAACCTTTTTTCACAAATCTCACGAAGACAAGACTAATATATAGACTGCTTCTTATATAGCATATATCATGGAGAGAAGTAGGTTAAAGTACAAAAAAATGACAGCTGGGTGTACAAGCCCCATGATAAAAAACTGCACAATCCTGGTAGGTGCACTGGTGCCAGGAATGGATACAATGACAGTGTAGAAACCTCAAAGCATGGAAACATTCCTATAATGGGTTTTGGCCAGACTCAAGGGAAGGATGACCACCTGTTATAGAAGGAAGCAGTAGCCCACAAAAGCCACAAAAATTGACAGTACAAGAAAGAACTCTAAAAATGACAGAGTAGACTACTGAGGATAACAAAGAAATTATGCATTGTAACTATTATGCAAAAAGCCCAGAATTTTAAGATAGAAGATATTCAGAAAGATTAAGACAGAAATTAGAGGAAAACAAATACTTGCACAAGAAAAACTGTCAACATCTGCAAATGTAGATTTGCATTCATTAATACAACAGATCTGTGAAAAACATTACATAGATAACTAATCATTGTGCTGTCTGGAAAAACAGGCAAGAGAGGAAGTGTAAAAATATAAACAACAAAACTCAGAGATTTTTGAAAGGTATGCAAAAAGGACACATGGATCTGGGAAAGAAAATGAGATCTTATATGGTGAAATAGCAAAGGAGAAAGCTAAACTAAAAAAAAAAAAGTAAATAAATAAAAAAAAATACAAAACAGCTCCAAAGACATTTCAACAGAAATACTGACAAAGGCACCCAGATATGAAAAATTTCACAATACAAAAATAAAAAAAAACAAAGGGGGAATGTAGAACAAAGGATTAATAGGTTAGAAGTTAAATAAATAGAAACTGAAGTTATGGATTAGCTGTTAACTAAGAGTTGTTGTTTGTCTTTTTGGCTGTTCCCGGTTAGGGGTCGCCACAGTAGAACTCCGGTCTGCTAATGATTGGCAGTCGATTTTTATGGTGCTGAGTTGCCAGCCTGACGCCCGACCTTCAGCAAAGGCACGTCCATTCATGCATGTCTTTCGGAGGCCACTCAACCACAGGGAGGACATGCAGACTCCACACAGAAGGCACTCAAGCCAAGAATTGAACAGGAGAACCTCTTGCTGTGAGGCAACAAAGCAACCGCTGTACTAAGAGTATACTGTTTAAAAATCCATGGCAAGTAATGTCATAGCATGATGGAATGAGTCCCCAAATTAGGGAGAAACAGGTGGAGCAGAAGACATCTGAAAAAGAAATATGGACATGGGAAAAAAAAAGACATCTGATATTGTGCAATATTTATGAAAAGGGGAAAGCAAAATTAATCAATCAATACAAAAAGCAGCACCAAAGACATTTGAACAGAAATATAGGCAAAGGCATCCAGATATGTAAAAGTTCACAATATATATATAAAAAAAAGAAATAAAAAAAAAAAAACAAAGGGAGAAAGTAGAAAAGCAAAAATTAAACAACTGAAACAGTAAATTACCTGTGAAATGAAGGATTTAGTGCAGAAAATTGAAAACAGTTAATGTCACAGCATGACAGAAAAATGAGTCTCTAAACTAAGGGGAAACAGACAGAGTGGGAGGCATCTGAAGATGTGTCACATGATGGTGCTTTAGAGCCATTTATAGGAAACAGGCACAAAAGTTCATTTGCAGTTGCACATCAAGGGAAGGAGCAGGAAACAGTGGCAACTCTTACTCAGGAAATGTTGTGGAGTGATGAGCCAATGAGTTCCCATATGAAGCAGCTGCAGATGATGCAGGATGCATTTGAACAGGATATGTCACAGGAAGATGTTCTGGAACTTTCTGTAGAATGCTTGATTTAATAGAGATGGATAGACATATTAAGACTGATGAAAGGAATAGATTACAGAAGGTAAATAAGACCCGAAATGTCAGAAGTCTGATAATACAGACAAACACAGTAATCAAGGCTATTAAAAGAAATTAATGTGATGTAGCAGAAGTAAATAACATATATTACTGTGCATCTAAATTAATAACAGATTAAGTCTTACAAGAATACCAAAGCACAATAAGAGAAAGGAAGGGAAGAAATAAAATGCCACAATGGAAGCATCAAATAGAGAAAGCTATAAAGCAACAAGTGTCACTGTTAGAAGAATATATGAGTGGGAACACGTCAACAAAAATAATTAGAAAGATAGATGTAAAAGCAATGCACTGTATCAAAACAGACCAGGATCATAATAAACTAAAGATATCAGAACAGGCAGAAATACTTAGAAGATATGCAGATAAATATAAAGGAAAAGTACAAAACAAGCAATTCACTGATGATCCAAAAAGTTTTATAGAGAACTAGGAAACAAAGCAAAAGGAATAGAAATACCACCAAAAAAGAAAGATGTGCACAATTTAGAGAAATATTTATGAAGATATTGTGGAACATAACAAAGATGCTAAGTGGATAGAAAACAAACAAAAAAAAAACCAGCAAGAAATTCAAATGTAGAGGATAGGATGTGAAATGGGATGAAGTAATGTCCAGAGAAGTTAAAACAAAATTAAAAAAGCTACTAAATGGAAAATCCCAGGGCCAGATGCATATTTGGGAACCATACATATATCCTCACATGTTTCTTTGTACGTATCCAGTCTCTTGCTAATCCTTTCCAACCTCCTCAGATTGATTCCTATAGCTATCATGCAATATTTCATATGCCCTACAGATTATCCATTTTTATCAGCAGTTTCAGTTCTAGATTCTACTAAAAACTCTACCACTTCTGGTCTTTCACTTATGACTCCCTCTTTCTTTTTTATTACCTATATACTCTGATATTAGTCCTTCATTAAGCAGCTAATTTTGATAAAAACTCTAGAGCACAAAAACTTTTAGCACAATGACTTAGGCAGCAGAAAATAGAAAGGGTTGTTGCCAGACATAGGGAGCTTATAACAAGAAATATAATTAGAGATCCTACAGAGGTTTTAGAGGTATTTCAAAAAAATTATGAAAATAAAGCAGAGAAACATTGACATCAAAAAGAGCTCAAATGGGAATCTTTATGGAAGAGTAAATTATTCCAATGTTAGTGGTAGATGGCGCTCAACAACTAACACTTAAATTATTAGGGAATTAAATAAAATGGGGATGTATAATCGTCAGGAAAGTTTCCAGGAACAGATGCCATTTCTGTAGAAGTTTGGAAGATAGTAGGGAAGAAAGTGATAAAGATGGGAAGATTTTGTTTAACCATATTTTAAAAGGAGAGGATGCACCAACATCTTAGAAGAAAACTGCGGTGGCTGTATTACCTATGGACAGTAAAGACACATCAGACCCTGGTTCATGCAGAGCCATTTCAATTTTAAGACATGATTATGAAGTGTTTATAGCTATACTAGCTCAAAGAATGGCAACGGTGTTGCCAAAACTGATAGATATGGATCTATGTGGTTTTGTGGAGGAGAGGCAAACATTTGACAACTTTAATAAAACAATGGCAATGCAGAGGGAAGCAGAGTGCAATAAAATACAACTGATATTGTTAGGTCTTGATGCAGAGAAAGTATTTAACAGAAAAAGCTGATATTTCTGTGAGTATGGCAATGTAAACATTTGCAGGTCAAGTAAGACGATATACAATGGATCAGAGGCAAGAATTAAAGTGGGAGGATTCCTCTCTGAAATCAGGCATGGGTGTCCTCTTTCCCCTTTATTACTTTATTTCTATTTAGAAGCATTGGCAAAGAAAACAAGAGACTTAGAAATTAAAGGATAGAATTGGTATGGTAATCAAGAAGAGTTGGCTTTATTTGCAGATGATATTATTTTGTACCTGATAAATCCAGAAAAAGGACATCTCAGTGTTGTGAAACATTCTGAATCAGTTTCAAGTGTTTTCATGAAATAAAATTAAATAAAGATTAGACAAAGTCTATAGCTGTAAATTATGCACCCACATACAAACTGGTTCAGCAATACCCATACATATGGGGATATGATCAAATAAAGTAGTTAAGAGTATGGATTACAAAGTCTTCTGTTATAGCAGCTAAGGATATGTGGGAAGAGATTAAACAGAAAAGATTACAAAAACTATGAAAGTAGAAGCTCGTGTTTATAGATATGAATAGTAAGATACAATCAGTGAAAATGTTTTTATTCCATTTTATTTTATTTATGGGTAAGGCATATTTTTATCAACCAGAGGAGAGGTTGTGGACAATAATTAATAAAGAGTTGAAGGAATTTATCTTGGATGAGAAGAGAGCAAGAGGTAAGTGGGATAAGTTGATCTTTCTAATAGAATAATATGATTTAGGATTATCTGGTTTGAGGGGCTGTTTTAGAGCTACACAGTTAAGGCTCATATACATTACACAAGCAGAAAGATATAATTCAAAATGGAAAGGGGTGATGATGAAGCAGGGGAGAAAATTCAAGAAATAAAGAGAGAGAGGAATTGTGGTTGCAGATCCTTGAGAAAAAATAACAACCATACAGTATATTATATTCATAAATTTGCAGAAAGTGTTCTAAGACCTACACCAACTTCAGAATGGAGAAAGAAAATTTTGCCAATACAGGTGACAGCAAGAAGGGGTACAGAAAATAATTAAGAGGAAAATACAATTTACTTGAGAAAACAGTCAAAGGAACTAAAGTATTAAGAGGAAATAAATAGAAAAGGAAAACTGATAGAGTGGGGTCAGGGCCAAGAAGATGTTTGGACTACAGGTTAGAGACTTCCTTCCATGTCAGGAATTAATATCAGAGTACTGGCAGAGAGAAAGGGATAGGGGAATCCTAAGTGAAAGATCTGCTTTGGTGTGGACGAGGGTAGTCAATTCTAAAACAGAAGCTGCTGTTAAAAAGGGATAATTAATGGGTCATACAAACTATTGCATGATAATTATAAGAATCAATCAGAGGAGGTTAGAAAAGATTGGAAAGAAAGACTGGAAAATCAATTTACAAGGGAACAATAAGAGGACATAGGTATGTCTCAAGTATGCAACAAAGTCCAGAAGGTTTAGGATCTTTTGGGAGTCTAATGAGCTGGCAGATTTAAAAAAAAATTCCTGCAGAGAACTCTGTCAGAAATATTGGGTGTGATGTTTTTTGAGCTAGGACATATGATCTGAATTGTTTAGACTTGGCAAGGCACCATTAAGTTTAATTCTGTTGTCTAATCAACAATTATTAGAAAACTAAAATCAAAATCTAAGCCAACTGAATCGGAAGTACTGAATATTATAAAAGAGGTAAAAGAACTGGAAGAAGCAAGTTACACAAAAATAAATGGAAGTTACGGGGACAATGCACATAGAATAATGTTCAGGAAGAACAAGATTCAGGTTTAAGGGAAGACAATAATTCATCAATTTATGTTATTTTAGACTGATGATAAAAAATGAAAAGGATATGTAATGTAAAATGTATGTAAAGGGAGAAATGTTAATATGGTTTGTTTTCTTTTCTCTTAATGTATGGTTGCCTTTGTCTTAGTCACAAGTTAATAAATGTATCTAAAAACAGTACTGAAACATTCACTTCTTTTACCCAGGAAAAAAAATGCTCTGCAAAGAAGCAGGATGTATATGCCTTGCAAACTGAGGCATTACATGATGCTAAATCCATCCGCGCATTACCTATAATCATCCTAGTCCTTCTACCCATTTCTCTTCCACATGTTCAGACCCACACATAATACTATTATGGCAGTCATCTCCTCACCCCCTTCCCAAAATAATGTTCTGCCAGCCTGTAATCCTCCCTACCTTCCCCTTCATCCTTCCATTCCATTGCTTATACTCCCTCTCACCCTTCCATCCACATCTGCTCATTCCTAATCCTCTTCATTATTACTTATTTATCCTGGACTTGTTCACACTTAACTGCTGACTGTGTATTCAGTATTCATATACAGCACAAGACAATGGTATTTTGACTTCTGTTTTTTTTACCTAGGCTGAGCCTGTAATGGCCCATGTGGATCAGTGTTCTGCCATGTTTGTCAAAGGAGTAAATATTTAAATAAATGAACACTAGTCTTTGTTGCTGTTATTGTTGTAAGCAGGTACCTATAATATAGTAATAGTGATTATTTGTAGTTTGCCTTTTCTGTTAAAGTCATGCTCACTTTTCTACTGAAATGTATGTATGATGTATGCTTATTATAATTTGGATGACAAGTAGCACGAGTATTTACTTGTTGTAGGATTTATACAAAAGCTTTGCAAGATAGGCAGATTTTGTGTTTTTATTATTAGGCATCATTTACAGTTCAGTTGGTAACGACAATCTCATAAGTCTATTCCTTAAATAATATGGCTGTGCGCTAAAAAGTACGTCTTTGCAATTTGAAAAAAAATAGTGTTATTTAAAATTTACCATTAAGACTGTGCAGTAATCCATGTGAACTCTTATGGCAGACAGGCAGACTGAAGCAAGCTGGGTGTGGCAAAAGTAGCTTTATGTAATCTTGATGTTTTAATCAAGGTTTTGAAGTAATAGATGCTACCTTGTTGGTTCCAAGTAATAGTTTTGAACTTTGATGTATCTGATGTGGATAGGTGCTTTATGGCAACCAGACTTGCAAAGCTCTTCCTCATTGACCTCATGCATTACAATGCCATCGGTGTCAGCTAACATTTGTTAGGTTAAGCTTTTGAAAGTATAAATTAGTTGATTCTAAGGTAGGGGAATGTTTCTTTTGGTTCTGATGATGTCCCCGAAGTGTTATACAGAGGAAGAAAGCGCTTAACCTTGTTTTGTGGATTACATGAATAAAGATTTTACAACATTCAACTACTAGGATTTGCCTGCTGTGTGGAGCTTATGGTATAACTACTGGCCACGGGCATTCCTTTATTTTTTATTGGTAACCTGTTTGATGTCCTTTACAAACGGATTTCTTTGAAACATTTGTTAGGTACTCACTCTAATTTGTGTCAGATGATTATATATACCTTTATATAAATATATATGGATGCAGTTTGTGTGGTCAAATGTACTCCCCAGTGGAAGTCTGAACTGATGAATATTTTGATCAAGTCACACTTTGCCAAACATGAGGAGATGGATAGATTGTTGGACAGAGTGGTTTATAGAGTTTTCCCTTTCCCTCCGCTGTTATGCATTCTCACTGATGGTATATGTTAATAGCAAGGGGTACTGGTGTGAAGTTTTTTTTACTTTTTTTTATGCAGCTACTTCTTGTGCAGTTGTGCAAACATGTTTGTTGTTAGAGACATTGGTATCTGGGGTTTATGTATATATATATATATATATATATATATATATTTATGGGGTGCCTTCTGTGTGGAGTCTGCATGTCACCCTGCATTCATGTGGGTTTCCTCTGGGTGCTCCGGTTTCCTCCCACGTTATACAGGCATACAGCTGGAGTGTTTCTCCACAGGCCTCCATTTAAAATTGGCTTCATTCCAAGTCAGACCTTCCTGGTTAACAAATATTAAATTAAAAAAAAAAAAAATAAATATATATATATATATATATATATATATATATATATATATATATATATATATAAAATATATATGGGTCTACTCCATAAGATCGACAGACTATTTGATCGACATTCATTTGGTTGACAGCCCATTTGATAGACAACCAGTATTCAAGGCAAAAACTTGGGATTTGCCCCTCTCCCCAATGTTGTGCGACCCTGGAGTTGGTATATATAGTTAGGCGGGGTGCCCCCCACATTGGGGGGTGTGGGGGCGAAGCCTCCCACCTATTTTCTTTAAAATGTGTAGTTTTGTTGTATTTTCATGTTTTAAATGGAAATAGGTGGGGGCTTCGCCCCCCACACCCCCCTAACTATATATGCTAACTCCAGGGTCGCACAACATTGGGGAGGGGGGCAAATCCCTGTTAAGTGCCTTGAATACTGATTGTCGATCAAATGAGCTGTCAACCAAATGAATGTCGATCAAATGGTCTGTTGATCTTATGAAGTAGACCCATATATATATATATATATATATATATATATATATATATATATATATATATCTATATATTTTTTTTTTTTAATTTTTATTTTTCATTTCATTGTTTGTGTGTGGATCGTGTGCATAATGAATGTCAGATATGTTCACCATTAAACATATCAAAATGTTTAGTACAGACAGGGGTTGGTGAAATGTTTTTATCTGTATTAGTTTTAATTAACTTAGATGCGCACATAAAAGACATTACATTTGTCAGAACTGTTAACAAAGATGAAAGCATTTTAAATGAAAACAGAGCTAATATGGGCCCACTAAACAACATAATACCTGCCAGTCAAGGTAAGCAATAAGTGGATACTGCAATTTGACATTCTAGATTGCGAAAGTGCTATTTCAAATGAGTGACCTTTTGAAATACTTGGCTGTTTCAGTGAACTGAATGTTTAGTAGTACAATAATTTATTGAATTAGAAAACTTGAAACTGCTACTGAATCTCTACTGAGGATCACAGATCCTAAGGGCATTGAGTTAGTATTTTTGGAAAGGTGTAATGGAATCCCTTGGGTTTGGATCCACTTCAGAGGGCTCTTAAATGTAATATTTGAGACAAAGACCGAGGATCCAGCCACATAGCTCATATATTACAAGGATAGTCCCATGTCTGGACATTCTTGTACACATATCACAGCATGTGCCCCTTAGATGTGTGAAGCAGAGCTAAGGATTGTTTACTCTGCCCCACAGGTACTTTTAAACTAAGCACAATAACAGTACAAACAAAACGTCCAGCTGACATGGGTCTTCAGAGGTTGCATATCTCGAGTTAATCATAAACTGTTAAAACTGCTTTTGGTGGCCAGTTTCTGTGCTTGTAGGACTGCAGAGCTGGGGGTCCTTATTTCTAGAAACCCCTAATTGGTCTCAGCCAAAGTTTGGGTGTGCCTTATAAGTAGCCTGCATTCCCTCCTAATAGTAGTCATAGACCATAATTAGATTTAATCCTCTGCCTTAAACTGCCAAAACATATGCTGAACTGTACTAATAGAACAATAAAAAATGAACCTGTGCCTCCAAAAGCTTCTAAATGAGAAAATATAGCAATATATGAAAACTTACCATTTCAGTAAATATTCAGATGAACACTGCTGCAGTAGCCTTAGCTATGTGGGCTATAACCTGCCAAGGATATAACAGTCAGCCAGCTTCCAAAGCTCCAGGGCATCATCAATGTACTCAAAGTGTCAAGAAGCTTGAGATGAGCTGAATAAAAGATACATTTGCGCACCAAGCCCTTCAGAGTTTCCTGCCAACAAAGTGAGAGATAGGCTGCAGTAGCCTTAGCTATATGTGTAGATTACCCTAACTTACTACATTTGGATGGTGGAAGGAGAAGAGTCTAGAACTCCCTGGAGAATGGTCCTAGCAAAGTTTGACCTGGACATAGAGAAGGAATCAAGTTTATTTTGCTTTGTAAATTATGTACAGAGGACCAAGTCGCAGCTTCTAGAATACTTCAAGAATCCAACCCTTTTTAAAAATGTATAAACAAAGCCAAGGCTCTGGTAAAGTGGGCTTTGAGACCGGCTGGAATAGTTTTCCTATGGTGAGTATAGCAGAAGGTAATAGCCTTAGACGGCCATTTGGAAGTAATCTGTTTTGACATAGGTTGTCCCTTCTTATCTTCACAAGAAATGAACAATTGATTTGAAGATCTAGAAAATGTAGTTGTGTCAAGATAGTACCTGAGTTGTCTTTGGACAGCCGAAGTATGAACTATCCTTTCTCCCTCACTTTTAGGTTCAGGAAGGAAAACAGGGGGATGGATAGTTTGGCTTTAAGTAAACTCAGATGTTGCAACTGAGATACTCTCGTTGCAGAGGTCAGAGCAACCAGTAAAATCGTTTTCCATGTTAAGATCCTCAAATCATCCAAGTTAACTAGTTCAAATGGAACTAGTGTTAGCCTTTCTAACACAAACTTAAGATCCCAAGGAGGGGCTACTAGTTTGCTTGTAGGTGTCTTGTGCAAAAATAGCTTTCAAAAAAACATGTTGATATGAAAATGCTTTGAATAAGGATGATCCAGGGGCAGACTTACTGAAATGGTCAATAAATGAACCTTGATAGAGGAATGAGAAAGGCCATTGGACAGTAACTCACACAAATATTATAAAGTCAGAGAACAACCAGCCCTGAATGGGTACTGGTTATGTTGTTGCCTCCAACTAGAAAATCTATTCCATCTGCTAATATATGATTTTATAGGGTCCCTATTAATTATTCGAATGTTTTAAAGTTCGAATGTCGTATGTTTGACACCATATGATCGAACTTTAAAAAGTTTGAAGGTGAAAAGCAATGTCTCCATACAGCAGAGAATGGGAAAATTTCCCTTTTCTGCACTGAAATGCGATCTCAGAGTTCATATATTTAAGTAGGGGGTGTATGGGGGGTGCATGGGGGGCTTGCCCCCCTGCTCAGAGCATTAAGGTAAGTTTTTTTTTTAATTTTTTATTATATTTTCAAAGTTTCAAACTTCGCTCATATGTTGTCAAACATATGAGGTTTGAAGTTTTGAAACTTTGAATATACTATGGAACTCCTTTCCCCCCTCCATTCGTACAACCACTAGCCTCCCATACTTTAAAAAATTACTTCACTCTCATCTAACATCCACATGGCAATGCTCCTGCTCCCATCCCCCATAACCTACTCTCCACTCCTTTTTCTCTTCCCCTTCTTATAAATTCCAGTTAGCGAATTCATGCTCGCTTGTAGTATACAACTCCTTACTTGTACCTAGCAATCTCTTAGCCTACTGCATCTAACTACCTATCCCACTAGAAAAAAAAAACACATTCGACTTTTAATATTTTTGCATTTATTACTTTTGATTAAAATATGTTTGATCTGTCTTATAACCAGAAATTGTACAATGTTAATCTCTGTAATCTTCATGTAATCTATGTGTGGAACTTAATCTTTGTATAATCTGTATGTGGAGCATTTCTCCCCAGGACTCCATTGAAAATGGGTTCTTTAGGCCCAATGGACTATCCTGGTTAAACAACTGCAAATAAATAAATAAATAATAAATAATATAGACCTGATTTTATACTAGCAGGCTTTCTTGCCTCTATTAGTAGCTACTGCACACCCTCAGTAAACAGGTGACTAATAGGAATTAAAACCATTTCATCCAGGCAGTCAAATGAAGTTAACTTATGGCAACAACCCTGTTCTTGTGTGAGTAGATCCAGTCTGTGAGGAAGCTTGTGGCAATTGCCCCTGACCATTTCTGAAAGAAGAGAGAACCACAGTTGTGTGGACCAGAAGGGAGCCACCACAATTATCTTTCTGGATTCTTTCTGAATTTTCATAAGTACCCAGGATACTTTCAGGCCTTTTTGCATGGTGTTCTGGAACAGAATTTTTCCAGTTGATTGTTCAGAGTGGACACAAAGAGGTCTACATAAGGAACTCCCCATGGACAGCTCCAGTAAATATTGGAAGAACCAAACTGAACTAGTTTCTATTCATAAGGATCTGCCCTGGTTCTGCTCAGCTTGTCTGCCACACAGTTTTGCTATGATGGAATGTAGGCTTCCAGTATAGTGAGATTATACTATAAAGCTATATGCCAAACTAACATGGTTGGTCCGTAAATCTGCAAAGGGGGTATGACCTGCCCCCCCACACACACACTTGCTATGCACCACAAGACTGTGGTATTGCTTGCAACAACTTAAAGACATGTTGGGGACCAAAGATTATTCACAGAGTTGAGTGCCTTGATCAAAGGAAGCATGTCTTTGATATTTATGTGCATCGGTCTGCCCTTGGTGTCCCATTCATTCTGCAGTTTTATTCCTCCTAAAACTGCTCCCCAAGTAAAGTCTGAGGCATCTGTGGTGACTGACTGCTTTGGAATGGAGAGAGAGACCTGGATTTAAGGATATCTGTTGTCTCCTCAAAATGATTTCTCTTCTGACAAACCCCAGCATCGGAATTTGAAAAGACAAAGGGTGTTGGAGCAGGGACCAAAGAGTCTTCAGATACCACTGTGCTTTTCTCATGTGGAGTCTTGCCATGGTTATCATGAGAATCAAAGAAGCTATGAGACCCCAAATCTGGAGGTATTCCCTGTCAGTGACTGATATGTGAGCAGAAAACCTTAAAATAGATCTAAATATAGATCTATTTTTTTCCAGTGGAAAAAAAAGCTCTTTGAACTGAGGTGTCTAGTTGACATCCCAGGAATACAATTCTGTGTGAGGTAGTCAAGAATGACTTCTGTCTGATCTCTTAGAATCCTAGCTTGTGTAAGAGATCTCTCACCCAGACAGAGATTCCTAACACTTTGAAAAAGGGTATGCAAAGATAAGCATGTCATCTAAATATGGAAATATGTGGATACCCTGGAGCCTCCAATGAGCTATAACTGGAGCTAGACACTTTCTTGGTTATGTAACACTGGATGAATACAGATGTGATGATAAGCATCTTTTAAGTCTAGTGTTACTAGGAAATGTGAAAGAGGAACAAGCGGTAACAGGTTGTGTAGTGACAACGTTTTGAATTTGGGGACTATCTATTAGGAAAGAAAGATCCAGAACTGGTCTCCAAGCCTTGTCATTTTTGGCACTAAAAATCTTTGACTAAAAGCTCTTCTCATCCTGAAAAGGAAGAACTGGTTGTATTACTCCTTGGAAAAGCATGCAGAGAAGAACAGGTAGAAGCAAAAGAGTCTGATATGGAGGATAGGAATGACCTACTAGAATGGAAGAATTTGCTCCCACTCCCATCTGTAACCATGATGAATGATCTTCAGAACCCATTTGTTTGAAACTATCTGCTGCCAAAGAGGAAAATGGTGATTCAGACTTTCTGAAAGAAAAAAGGGGTCAGGGTAGGAGGGGGTGATCATAAAATAAAATGCACTGTGAGATATTGAGTGCTGGTTGACTGGAAAATTGCAGACAGTAATGCACACACACACACACACACACACACACACACACACACACACACACACACACACACACACACACACACGCACGCCCGCATGCACGCACACACACACACACACACACACACACACACACACACACACATCCTCTAAAGCACACAGAACAGGAGGAAATGGTATAGGTTTTGGAAATTCCTTCCATAATAAATCACAGAATTTTCTGAGGGACTGAGAAACATCTGTGTTTTTCCAATGAAAACACCAGCACATTCTAGCAGTAGTCTCAGAAAAAGAAAGCCCCCCAAAGGGAAAGTCAAAAGCTAAACTTTACTCAAATCTGAATTAGAAATCTGAGGAAGAATCTTGTAACTTTCCCTTAATCTTCCTGTTTATATTAAGAATCTTAAATCTCTTTAGGAAAAGAAGTATCTCTCTTTCTTTTACCAGAAACTGCTTTACAAGAAGTATCAATGACCTGAATTAAACCCTGAGTCAGATCCACGGTTTTCCCCAAAGGGAACTTATCTTTCCTACAAAGGATCAACACTAATCTGACTGACGAGCTTTGAAAGCCTTAGACGAGTATACCCTTCAGCAGCAGTAAAACTCTGAAGGGCTTGGCACCCAAACTGTTTGGGGGAGTGGAAGGTGCCCTGAAACTTTGGAAGTTGGCTGGCTGTTATATCCTTGACAGGGTATAACAAATACAGCAAAGGCTACAGCAGCAGTGACCAATATGATGAACATCATAATCTGATGTCTGGTTCAGACAGTGTTGACTGAATTATTGAATTATTACTAAAATGTACATTATATATGCATATATAAGTACACACACACATATAGATAGATAGATAGATAGATAGATAGATAGATAGATAGATAGACAGACAGATAGATAAATAGATAGATATAGACAGATACATAGATATATATATATATATATATATATATATATATATCAGTTACTGTGTAGCCTGAATGGAAATGTATAGGTACTAGGGATAACTGAAGCAAATCATGCTCAAAATAGAAGGAAAATCCAGAAGTTTACTTAAACAAAATAAATAAATACAAACATTCTCACCTTGTTGAGTCTTCAGTCCTCTGAAACACTGATCTTACCCTATGGAGCTCTGATTTTTTTCTACTGTTTGCAGATTGAAAAAGACAAACACAGACAGATATGAAAAAGAGAAGCACAGAAATATGATTACTCAAAATGGATACACAAAGAGGAGCTTACAAAACCATAATGCTGTTCATCGATCAGGTGAGTTTGCTACTTTTCACTATGTAAGAATTATCACTTTAAGGGCCACAAAACTGTAGCAAGTCAGATAAACTGATGTGATGTGGAACAGACTCGTCAAACACTAATGAATTATGTAATTGTGTGGAAAGAACATGTTGAGAGCAAAGTAGAGAACAGTCTTCACTCCTCTTGTTTACTAAAATATGTATATAGCTGGATTCACTTCAGAATATAGAATCCCAAAATCTTGAAACCCAAAATATCGAGACCAAAATCTTGAAATTTCAAAACACTGAAAACTCAAAACACTGAATCTCATAATATTGAAAACACACAAGATACCAATACTGACTATATTCCAGCACAAGTACATATAGAAACAATTCAAAGACAAGCCATATGATTTTTCTCAAAGTGTAAGCAGGGAGGCAAGCCCCCCTGCACCCCCACACCCCCTGCTACTTAAATATATCAACTCTGAGATTGCACTTAGTGTAGTGAAGTGCAATCTTGGAGTTGATATATATAAGTAGAAGGGGATGTGGGGTGCCCAGCCCCCCACATGATGGGTGCACGGGAGCTTGCCCCCCTGCTTATTGTTGAAGGGTAATATATGTATGTATGTACTTGTGCTGAGATATTATCAGTGTTGGTATCTTGTGTGTTTTCAATATTATGAGATTCAGTGTTTTGAGTTTTCAGCGTTTTGAAATTTCAAGATTTTGGTCTCGATATTTTGGGTTTCAAGACTTTGGGATTCTATATTCTGAAGTGAATCTGTATATAACCATATGTATATTATATGTGTATGTACATACACGTATATATATAGATATCTGTGTATGTTATATGTGTATGTACATATTGACATTTGTGGGGGGTCCAAATGGAAAGACCAATTTTCATTGGAACCAGGGGAGAAAAGTCTTAGGCATTACAAACACAAAACAATTTGTTTTATATAGCATAATATATTGATGAATGATATAATTGTTTGATAGGCTTTGGAAAGAGTTATCGCAATCTCATTAGGCAGTATTAAATAACAGCTAAGAAAATAGTTAAGCAAGTTTATATATTAAATGCCTGAAACCAAGAACAATGTGACAGTCTTTATTGTCAAAGATCCTGCCTCTTAATTTTCTGGTCCAGCATTAGCAATCACAGACTTACTAGCAAACAAACTAGGCAAATAATTTGTGTTTGTGATTATACTACAAACACACACACACACACACACACACACACACACACACACACTTGAAATACCGTAAGTTGAGGCATTCATTTTTGGCTTTTTCTTTTACAGACCAATTATACAATAGTGCACATACTTATGTAACAAAGTCTCATGCCATCTGATGCAAATGGAGAACGTACAAAGATTCTTTACAAAGAGAATAAAAGGTCTTCAACACTTGTTTGTAACAAATGACTGCAACAACTCTCTCTTTCTTCTTTCCATCTTAGTGTCTTCTTAGAGACCCATGCCTAGCATGCAAGGCAAATTAAAAAAATAAAATAAAAAAGGACTTTAACTTTTACTGGAGAAAGTTAATTAGTGCATTGGTGCCAGTCAACTTTCTACAGCCAATTAGTCAGATACACGACCTCTCAGCTTTTCAAGTGAAGAGCAAAATAAAGGACTTCTGCTTTTAAATCTGTAATCAGTTTGCTACAGCTTAATGGTATACACATAAAGTGCTGAAGTGACTTTCTGTGCCAGCATTCAGAAATGCTGGTTCAGAAAAAAAACAATGCAAAAAATGCACTTCTCAATCGTGACTTTTAGCACTTTGTGCACAGGGCAGCTGCTCCCTTTGCTCTGCTCTTGCTATGCTTCTGCATCAAGTGATCCATGGCATGAAGCTCTTTGATAGCCAATAGGCCATGATTTTGTTCACACAACCTACAGCCTCTGAACCTAAAATGGGATTGGGCCCACATGATCAGAAAATAGAATGCACTGTGAGGTATAGTGTGCCTAAAGAAAACTATATCAGGCATAAAAATTGTAATAATCTGTTATAAACTGAAAACAGAAATGTGAATATGGCAAGTGTTTGGACTTTGGATAAGAATTAAAAAGGACTATACTGTATAAATTGGCATAAATATCTTGCAGTGATTTGTGCATTGTTGCATTGATGGTGCTGTCAAAGATTTCACCACCCATAAGGCATAGAACAAGTTAGTGCAAGGAAATGATGTGAATTTGTGATATTTAAAGATAAGGAGCCCTGTGGTACTGAGGCCAGCTCTGCACAAAAATACCAAGGAAAGCAATAAAAAGCTCAGCCCAGAGGCTCAAGAAACTTTTCCCATAACCTGCAAATAACTTTTGTTTGTTGCTGTAGTTTTACTCGGTTTGGGAAGGTGCACCATGCTCCCAACAGTTTCTCTATATGTAGCCTCCTTAATGCCTGCAGATTTCAGCAAGTGTTAGGATACAGATCTTAAATCGTTACTAATGTAACACAATGGGGGTGCTTCAACGATTGTGAAATGGCATAATTATTAAATATCATGCTCTGCACACCATACTGTTACGCCGAGCATATATCACCATGGAGACCCAAGGGTATGAAAACTGCATGCAAGAACTTCTGCATAAACATACCAGTGAGTTGCCCTGATGTACTACATATAGGTGCAGTGCACTTCAGTAAGGCTGCAACATACAGGCGCAGTGCACTTCAGGAAGGCTGCATCATATAGGTGTAGTGCAGTTCAGCAAGGCTGCATCATATAGGTGCAGTGCACTTCAGCAAGGCTGCATCATATAGGTGCAGGGCACTTCAGCAAGGTTGCATCATATAGGTGCAGTTCACTTCAGCAAGGCTGCATCATATAGGTGCAGTGCACTTCAGTAAGGCTGCATCATATAGGTGCAGTGCACTTCAGTAAGGTTGCATCATATAGGTGCAGTGCACTTCAGTAAGGCTGCATTATATAGGTGCAGTTCAGTTCAGCAAGGCTTCATCATATAGGTGCGGTGCACTTCAGTAAGGCTGTATCATATAGGTGCAGTGCACTTCAATAAGGCTGCATCATACAGGTGCATTGCACTTCAGCAAGGCTGCATCATATAGGTGCAGTGCACTTCAGTAAGCTTGCATCATATAGGTGCAGTGCACTTCATTAAGGCTACATTAGTGCCAGTGCAGCTACAGTGAAGGTGGAGTGGTGGTGGCCCTGCACACTGATTACGTATTGTAACCTGGTGAGGAAGGAATTGGGATGCTGTACCAAGAGCAAACAAACTAGCAGTTTGAAGATGGGAGATGCCACTAGACAAAAAACATAGAGTCTGAACATTATGGAAGGTGGAAAGGATAGTAGTGAACAAACATGCAGTTCAGCATCAAAGAAGATGTCAAGGGCACTTTACACACCAAGTCTGTAGTCTAAAATTACAGAAGAAGTGAAGCAGGCCCCTGGAACAGCCATGTTTAACTTTACAGTAGGTGGGAGGCACCATAGACAACAAGCATGCGGTGCAACTTCACAGGAGGTGGGGGTTTAGAAAGTGAATATGCAGATACAGTGAATCTGACAGAGGGGCACTCCAGTCAATGAATATAGTGCATCATCACAGAAGGGAGGAGGGATCCCAGAAAACAAGCATGTACTCTGGCATCATAAGATACAGAAGGGGCTATGGACAAGGAGCATGAAGTCTAACATCACAAAGGGGGCATGGCTTGCAGCCAATGGGCATAAAGAAGGAATGGGCAACCAAGAGAAAGCACATAGTGCAACAACACAGGAGATGTTAAGTAACCCAGACAACAGGCATGTTGTCTGCCATTACAGATGGAGGATGACTCCATCTTAGATACAAGTATGTAGTCTAACATCACGGATGGGGGGGGTCCCTAGACAACAGGCATGTAGTCTGACATTAGAGAGGGAGGGATGGTGATGCTCAGTGGATTACAAACTTGTAGTATGACATACCAGGAGAGGGAAGGGTGTGATCCCAGACAATAAACATGTAGTCTAATATAATGGAAGGTGATAATTACACCCTAGACAAAAAAAATGTAGTCTAACATCACAAAAGGTTTGGGAGGAAGCTAGACAACAGGCATTCAGTTTAACATCACAAGAGTTTAAAAGGAGACCCTAGAAAATACACATGTATTCTAACAAAGCAAAAGATGGGAGAGAACCTGGATATCCCAAATGCAGTCAGGTGTAGTTTTAGCAACTGATGACTTTTTTCATAATTTTTTTTTTATCATAATTGGTCACAAATGAATTGACTTCTATTATATGTAGACATCTTGCTGTTTGTGTGTCTCCACCATCCACTGTTAGTGTGTGTGTGTGTGTGTGTGTGTGTGTGTGTGTGTGTGTGTGTGCGTGGTGTGGGGGGGTGGGGGTAGGGGGGGAATTCACTTTTTCCAACTGCTGTGTGATTCTGAAAATGGTGCATATACATTTGGAGGGGTACTGTGCCTTATCCTCCTACATAAGTGGTGGGCAGTAAGGCTTGTCCCCTGCAAAGAACACTTTTTTTTACCACAGTTCTGTGTTTTTTTTCTTTTTTGCCCTTTATTACATATAGTTTTGCTTTCTGATTTTTGTCATATTTTTTTTTCCTTTTGTTGCATATCCTATTTAATTTGGGATGGTACCAGGGCAGTTTGTTTATAAGCCTAGTTCTGGGCTTACTTCTGCTAGGTACAGCAGCCTCTATGCAGCCGCTGACATAACTGTACAGAGTTTTGTAGAGAAATGCAGCATAGCCTGGTGTATTCTGCTGGTTTGGATGGACAATTTGCCTTAGAGTAGTTCCTAATTGTTACTGGTTTTAATAGGATTACAGATTTGATTTTGAAGGAGACCGCTTTATGGTCAGACCTTACCAGGGAGAATGAGACATGGTAGAGAGTGTAGTGTTCTCCACTATTTGTGAGTGCGAAGTCCAGTATGTTGGAGCCTCTAGTGGGCATAGTCACTATTTGGTTAAGGTTGTTTGTAATTATGAATTCCAGGAATCTCTGTGTCTATAGATTTTAGCCTGTGTAGGATTCCCAATCTATAGAGGGGTAATGAAAGTTTCCCACGACTAGGGTGTTAGGTTGCATAGTAAGTGTATTCATTAGGTCCAAGTATGCATTATGAGCTTCTTGAGAGATGGAGGGTGACCTATAGCTGGCTAGGATATGGCACAGGATTTTGTCTGTGGTGATCTGCACATGGAGGAACTCCAGTACATTATCCTGTTTGACCACCCTAGAGGTATGCTTGATATTGATGTATATTGAGACACCTCTGCCTTTAGCCCTTGTCTGTCAACTACTGGTCTAAAGGTGTGGAAGGCACTGAAACTTGCACTACCAGGGTACTCTCTGACACTTTAAACCATGTTTCAGTAACTGTACAGGTATCTGTATTATTGAGTGTGAGGAGGGCTCCTCACAATGAGCAGTAGCTCCTTGAGGATCCGTTGAGTTGATTTTGCCATGTTGGTAGGTTTGTTGATTTGGCATTGCCTAAAGAGGCACTTCCCCTTCCTTTTCAAACACTTTTCTGACAATCTCAATCATAAAATCTCTGATTATTCACCTAGATCACCTTTTCTCTAGCAAGAAACATAACTGTGAATTTGTTAATTCTTACTCCTCCAAATGCTAATCCTGTAATTACAATTCCTTTAGCCAATTCTTCCTGTGAGTCAGCTAGATACTGACTGTTTGTAAGATACTTCGACTGCATGAACATCTCCTTTTCCTATCTGATTGACAGTTCACTACTAGCATCACCATCAGCAGCATTCTGATGCATATTATTACTACTATCAACAAAGGTCCTCTCCTAGTCCTCCTCCATTATTCATGCCTCTAAGATCTACCTATGTAATCAAAATAGACGCAGGAAGTGCAAACACCACAGTCGAAAAAAGTAGGGGATGTTCTCTGATGCCCTAGCCAAATGAATGCCACCTTGGGTCTTTCCTGAAAAGAGGCCATAGTGGGACTAACTCAGACAACAGAGTATAAAAGTCTTTCGGCTTTTCCTGGTTAGGGGTCGCCACAGCGGAACTCCGGTCCGCTAATCATTGGCAGTAGATTTTTACATACTGGCTTGCCGGGCCTAATGCACAACCTTCAATGAAGGAATGCCCATTCACACATGTCGCCACACAGAAGATGCTCTAACTGAGAATCGAACGGGCAATGTCTAACTGTGAGGCAACAACGCTACCGCAGTTTTTTTTCAGACAACACACTATAAATAAACAAAATAAATAAATATATTTTAAACTTTATTCTAGTGGGTTTCAAAGGGAGTTTATACAAATTATTATTATTTTTGTGTACCTAAAAAGAAAAGCTGCAGATTTTTAGACCTTTGAGTCTAGCTTCAGAGTACACCCTTTTAAATTATACCTCTGTATACTCTTTCATCTACTTTTTCCTTTAAAGAATGCTTCAATATACTTTCCCATTCCACTGTATATTCACTTCTTGTTATTTTCCCACCTCTACCTCTTGGTCTTCCTCCACTTATAACACCGTTGCTTATACCTCTCCATAGTTACTTTCTGCTGCTATAACTAAAATTCAGCATATCCTTGTACTATGTTGGCTGATATCTTTTCATTCCTTCCTGTATAACTCTCAAATGGCAACAAAATCATTTGTCATTTCTCTGTCTCTTTCTACATGCTCTGGAATCATAAATAACTCAACATAAGCCTACTTAAGTTATATTTACTACTTACAAACTTTTTTCTCTTTTCTCACTGACTTTACATAGCAGTTTCATATTTAAACTGTCTCTAACTTTTCTTTACAGCCTCTTCTAGTTCACAGCACCATCTTATTTACTTGCACAAATTACAATTAGTATTGCATAGGCTGAGTGGCACACACGGTTGAATCCCTGAGTGGGGCCAGATGACCTGAGTTTGATTAACAGATATGGAGCTAACAGTGGGACACTAGGAGTGAGCTAGTGCCTGATGTAAGCTTGCCTAGCATGGGGGGTGGGTAGCAGATGTTGTACACCAGCATCTTAACATTTGTAAATGCTTGGTACATAGTTTCATGATTAGGGACATGAATGGTGTTGTCAAACCAGTGATAGTAATCTTTACTGTACATCCTTAAAAGTGCTTATGCATGACTGGGAGGAACTGAAATCTCCCACAGTGATGCAAGTGCACATATAAGACATAATACCTGGGTTAGGCCTCGAGAAGATTTCTCTGAACTCAGCTTTGCCATGTAAATGACGGTGGGTGTGTGGATTTCAAGTAGTTATCTATCCTGAGGATAATTTAGTTCCAACCCTTAAATGCAGGTACTCCCAGTTTGGGAAGGATGAAACCAGATTCTCAGGCTGCTGGGACAAGGAGATTCCCTGTCCCTGTAGGGCAAAAGCAAAAATGTCATTAGGGCACAAGAAGCCTCATGCTTCCCTTGATGATTGTTCCCTCCTATAAGGTCTCCCCCCGGGAAGTGTACGGCTGCCATTATCCATGGAATAAGTTAGCTTAAGCCCAGTTACGATGGTGATGATCAGTAGGTGGTGAGGTAAAAAGAACTATAAAAACATATACTTTCTTTATATTTTTGTCCCAGAACTGCAGTACTTTATATTGATATATCTTCCAACTCTTGGCCTGATTTTTATAAATACATAATACAAGATGCCTAATTTTTGCTCTAATAAACTCAGTTGTCTTTGAACATATTATTTATTCTTTACTTTAAGCATCATATCACAAGCACTCAGCTTTATTACAAACAATGTATGCACACCTTTTCTCCTCATCCTCCTGTAACCTCTTTCTTTACTAAACAAATGAAAATCTGAACCATTACGGCTTTAATGGAAGCTCCCGTCTTATTTCAGATAAGACTATGTAAATGATGTGCATCACTTCCAAAAGTGCTGTGCACAGGCTTTGTGCATTTTCAGCAGAAATCATACTGTTTGTGTCTAAAATCTTGAAGACTGCTGCCAGCTGGCATGCCCAGACATTTCTATCTGTCTGAGGCATAATCCTTCCCCCCATATCCATCATAGGGAACAATCCAGCGTTAGCTACTTAATTCTTTATCCCTCCTTTCTGCCTCCTTTATTCAAGCTGTTAACAGAACCCTGGTTGCTGGTGGCAGACATCTGTGTATCAGTGCCAGTGGGCTGGTCCACCTGACAGCAAACACTAGAAAGGTGGCACTGCCATGTACCCGGATAGCACTATGTTCAACAGAAATTACTTTTATATAAGTGCTGCACCTTAATTTTGTTTCCATACTCTAACCAGACATTGTCACATTAAGGAGGATCACAATGGCCTATGTTTTAAAGCCTAAACTAAAGTCAGTTTATTCAACTGCTGAATGTTTGACAAATCAAAGCTAAGCATATCATAGACACACAGATGAAAGATATTGATGAAAGCAAAACTAATACATTGCATTTTTACTTAACTTGGCATTTAAATGCAGATGTAAACAATACCTCTTTTTGGGCTTTTCAGAGTCCATGTTCAGATGTTGATGTTTGAAAGGTGATGTGTCCTTCACGTTTGGATGTCCTTTTTCTGATAAAACAAATTACAAATTAAAGCCATAGAGGTAAATTTACATCCAAACGTTGTACACATTTAATACTTCAGATACTATATGGCATTACCTATTTATGTGCCATTATGTCTTCTAATAACACTTGAAAACAGAAACTAAAACATTGCAAACTCTTACACACTTCAGCTTTGCCTCCATTAAGCACTTGTGGTTGGCATCTCTGGACTTTCACCTGAAACACCCTAGGATTTATGAAGACCCATCATACATATGTATTTCCAGAGAAGAAGCTAGTCAATAACTGACCCTATCTTGTCTGATCAGGTCAGATCTACAAAACTATGTATTTCCTATATCAAAAAAAAAAAAAAACTCTTTTTAAATGTATCTCTAGATAAAAACAAGGGAACTAAGCTCTCAGAACATATAACTGAATTAACCTTCCCAAGTGAAGCAGGGCTGTACATGACAATCTCAGTGTAGATTTCTGTCTACCCATCCTATTATCAAGACTAACTTTAAAGGTAGCCAAATTAGTACTTTGACCTTTAGTACTAACTTATGCCATAAACTGGTAATATGTTGTGTAAAGAACCTATCCCAGCTGTTAGTCTTATTTATTTACTGATCGCGATTTACGTCCCTAGTGTGTATGGTTGTACAGCCACTGGTTTGTGAAGAAATACAAGGCCAAATAGGACTTGGTCTTTCATGTCTTGAAAAACAAGATAGAGGTTACGTCAGAACAACTGGTAGGCCGCTAAGTATGAGAAGATTCATGCTAATCTACTGGGGTAGTTGAAGGATTTAAGATATTTAGTTTTGTTGGTTAGAACACTTTGGGGTCTTTCCACTTGAGCAATATACCAAGAGTCCAGTACAAGGACAGTTTCTTTGGATCTTGAAGATATTCCCTAGAAATTAACAGGGCCAGTTAGAAGAGGACTGCAGAGTAATGCTTCGATTCTTAGAGAGGTACCCAATATTAACAAACCACTCAGGCTTGCTGGATTACACTTTTAGTTACACACACACTCCCATTTAACTTTTTTTTTGGGTTTCTATATTAGACTTCACCAAATCTCAGCATTCTGCTATCAAAGAACAAACACAGCAGGTTATCATTATATGGATAAACAATGTACCATCCTGGAAAAACTCACTTCCATAACCTTGTTGCTTACATTCACATGAGGCTTGACAGGGTAATAGCAAACTTCTGCCACTTCTTAACTTGCAAGGCACCAATAATCTCCCACAATGAGACAGGGCAACCGTGAAGTATACCGGGTACTGCTGAGTTCACACTAATTCACCGTATGTCCATGACTCTAGAAAAAAATCCAAAATCTTCTCAGTTTTCCTTCTAGAATGCTGCTTTAGAATTAAATGGAATGAATGATGTCACAAACACAGTGATGCATTAGAATGATTGAACTAAAAACTGCTGGGCAGTCAGCTGATAGAATTAACCTATGAGCTGCACATGCCAATAACTTATTTATTTATTTATTTATTTATTTTACATTTGTTAACCGGGTTAGTCCAGCTGAGCGTTTGGCTTGTTTTCAGTGGAGACCCGAGGAGAAAAGCTCTGCAGTGAGTTTTTAAATTGTACTTACAAACAGTTAAGAAATTCTCATTTGCAACTAAACAAACAGTTAAAGAGATAACATTTAACAAAACTTCAAAACATTTTTTGAACATTAACAATAAATCATACAGAAAACACTTGAGTACAATGTCATGAAAGTAATAAAGTGTTCATAATTCCTGTTTGGTTATATACAGTATATGTACAAAAGGAACAGCATGGGGATAAAGTGGTTAAACATAGTGACAGAGGGGTAGAAGTTTATTAAGATAGACTGCAGAAAGGCAAAAGAGGGAGAAGAAATAGAAGGGAAGAGTATAGTGGGAGAACAGGGAAGTAAGAATGAGAGGACTGATGGAGGGGGAGGTATTAGAAGCTAGGGTAGGGTAGTTTCAGGGAGGATGACTACAGTGGCAGGACCATTTGTTTGTTAGGTATCTCTGAGTGGCTAGCTTGAAATGCTTGGTATGGTAAAGAGACCTAATTTCTTGGGGTAGTTGGTTCCAAGTTGCAGCAGGGTTATAGTTATAGAGTAAACATCCTGTTTTGGTTTTGGGTTTATAAATCTGTAGGAAGTCCTGGTCTGAGCTATGAAGTGTCCTGGTTGGGGAATATTTAGATATAATAGATAAAAGGCTAGGGCAGAAAGATGGTAGATAGAGGATTAGAGGATGGAGTGGATAATTTGCAGTTGATGTAGTAGGAGCAAATGAAGGAATTCGAGCCAGTCCAATTGTTTGAGGGATAGGCAATGGTGTGACTTGTAGGTTTGGTTTGCAGCAAATCTAGCAATTTTGTTATAGGTAGTTTCAAGTTTAGTTATGAGTGCAGTGTTAAGGATCATGACTAACTGACAGCTATAAAGGAGGGTGGGAAGAAGAAATGCATGGGAGAGAGTTATTCTGGCTGTATTGGTTAAATGTGTTTATGATAAAGGAGTCCAAGTTTCTGGTGAATCTTTCTGATAGAGTTAGTGACTTGGAGATCAAATCTAAGCTGATTGTCTATTATGATTCCCAGCAGTTTAGTGCTGGGTTCAGCAGTAATGATCTTGTTATTGCTTGATAGGATGGAAAATGCAGTTTTGAGATTGATGAGGTTTTTTGGGAGGAAGAGTAGGATCTTAGTTTTCTTAGGGTTGAGAATTAATTTGTTATCACAAAGCCATGCCTCTATGGTGCTGTATGATGCCTGGGTAGTAGAGTGGAGGTCAGATGGATTGTCGGCAATGGTGATGACCGTTGAATCATCGACATATTGTACAAGTGGAGAGTGGGGACAAGAGTTATAAAGTAGGTTAGGGAAACTATTGAAGAGGAGTGGCCCAAGTATGGATCCTGGGGGACTCCCACTGGGACGTTAAGGGGGGGGTAGAGTGCAGAATGCCATTTAACAGCCTGATGGCAGTTAGAGAGATAGCTAGAAAACCAGGATATGATGGGAGGAGAGAATTTTAAATGGGAGAGTTTGTCTGAGAGGAGGGGATGGGAAACAGTGTCAAAGGCTTTGGACAGGTCAAGGAACAGACATGAGACTAGTTTACTGTTGTCACAGGCCAGTGATACAGTATTGATGAAGGATATCAGTGCAGTTGTACTACTGTGTTTGGGACGAAATCCATGTTGTGTGTGTGTTAGAAGGTTCTCTTGCAGAAGGTACTGCATTATTTGCTTTTGAATACATTTCTCTAGAATCTTAGAGAGGGGAAACAGTATAGCAATTGGTATGAAGTTTGATATATCAGAAGAATTACCACCTTTATGTATAGGTAATGTTTAGAAAGTTTTCCATATTGCTGGAACATATGATTCAGAGATAGATTGGTTAATCAGGATGGAAACTGGACAGGCTAGGGGTTTAGCAATCTGTAGGAAATAGGAAGGTAGATTATCAGCTGAGGGGGAGTAGGGTTTGAGCTTAGAGAGTAGGGATTCAATATAGTTAGTTGAAACTAATTTAAGGGAAAAAGATTTAGAAGGATAGGGAGGAGAAGCTGAGAATGTGGAGTTATTAGCATTTTCTTAGTGGGAAGAGCATTAATTATGGTAGTTATTGAGTGAATAAAATGATTGTTAAATGTAGTGGCAGTTCCTTCTGAAGTTTTATTTGGGCATGGGTTAGGAGGGAAAGGGTTTCCTGGATGTAGTATATGATTGTGTTCCAGAATTTTTTAGGGTCTGATTTAAGGGCAGTGGGAGGATTTGCATTGAAGTTAGTCTTGTCTTTGTTGATAATTTTCTTTATTTGATTCCTAAGTTCTTTATAGGTTTGTAGGAGAGAAGGGGTCTTAGTTTTAGTCCATAATTTCCATATCCTGTCACGGTTTTTCATCAGGGTTCGAGTAGATTTGGTCAGCCAAGGAGCGGTGTTAGCTTTGATTCTTATTGTGTGGAGAGAAGCAAGGGAGTTGAGGATGTTAAGAAACGTGGAGGTTAAAGAGTGGACAGCCTCATCTAAAGGGAGTGTAGTGAGATAGGACCAGTTAATACTAGAGGGATGGTCAGTGAAAGAGTCAGGAATGAAAGATGAGATTTTGTGAGAAGTGATAAACTTGAAAGGTCTGGTGAAATGGGGAGTATGTCTAGTTACTGTGATAGGGCAGTGGTGAATAAGGGCATTTGGTAGTGTGTGAGGGTTATGGTAGTTCCAAGCATTTAAAAAGAAATGAGACCACAGAGTACCTGTACATTAAGGTACAAATAGTTAATGGTCAATACTGTGCAGACACATTTTTCTTTAAAGGCAATGCAGATTTTTGCTTTCAGTATTAAAAAAAACTAAGGCTAGGCTGTTGATGGAGTCAATCCACTCTTAAAGCTGCCTGCAGTTGTAAACTGAGAAGCAGCAGGCACATTATAGCTTCTTCAGTAACAGCAAGTCAGGGGTTTATCTGTTTGTATGCATATATGAACTACACACACACACACACACTCACACACACACACACACACACACACACACACACACATATATATATTATATATATATATATATATATATATATATATATATATATATATTCACTTTAGAAGATCAAAAGCCCATAACACTGAAATTCAAAACATTGAGACCAAAATCTAGAAAATTCAAAACACTGAAAACTCAAAACATTGAATCCCATAACATTGACAAAACATAGAAAAGCAACATATACTATATTCCAGCACAACTACATACAGAACCAAATAAAAACAAACCATATTACACTTCTTCTAATATAAGAAGAGGGGAACCCCCCCCCCGGCACCCCCCACACCCCTTGCTAATTAAATATATCAACTCCAAGGTCGCACTGCACTACACTAAGATGTGTTATGTTGTAGTATAGCAAGTAAGAAGGGAAATGACTGAAGTTACCTCTGAATCTCCGGTAAGTATCTCACAGATATATATATATATATATAGTAATGTGTAATGTTTTTAGAATGAAGTAGTGTTTCCAAGAGAAGGTTGAGGATAGTTTTTTTTTACAATTTAAATATGCAGTCATGAAGAGCAAAATGGTATGCTTGCCATTTTAATCTGTGTAGTGCAATCTCAGTGTTGCTATATTTAAGTAGCAGGGGATGTGGGGAGTGCAGGGGAGCTTGCCCCCCTGCTTATAGTTGGAGAAGTGTAAAATGGTTTGCTTTTTATTTGCTTCTGTATGTCGTTGTGCTGACATATATTACATTTTGGTTTCCTATGTATTTTCAGTGTTATGGGATTCAATGTTTTGATTTTTCAGTGTTTTTAATTTTCTTGATTTTGGTCTCAATGTTTTGAATTTCAGTGTTATGGGCTTTTGATCTTATAAAGTGAATATATATATATATATATATATATATATATATATACAGAGAGAGAGAGAGAGAAAGAGAAAGAAAGGTGTGTGTGTGTGTGTGTGTGTGTGTGTGTGTGTGTGTGTGTGTGTGTGTGTGTGTGGGTGGGTGTGTATGTATATATATATATATATATATATATATATATATATATATATATATATATATATATATACATATATATATATATATATATATATATATATACTAAAATTGAATAAAACACCCACATCTCAGCATTTACAAAGTCAGCAACCAAATGCCATCTTTGCCAATATTGACATTTTACTACATATATGCTGATGGACAATCTCAGTGCATGCGAAACTTAACATAAATAACGTGATAATAAAATATATTTTTTGACAGGTGGGCAAGCACACTGCAACCCCCATATGGGGAACTGGGTCACCCTGAACACCCCCTGTGAATTGTATACACTAACTCCAAGATTGCACAGTCTTAAGGAAAGGGCATATTTCTCCTACCCTGAAAATTGTGGGCTCTCGTACACCTGTTGATCTCTATTTATTCAAGGAAATTTTGTCAGCTATACAGATGTCAACCAAATGTAGAGTCAACCAATATGCACACAAGCATCTATATATATATATATATATATATATATATATATATATATATATATAAAATCCAAAAATAGCGATTACCAAGGCTGTGGTCACTGGCATAAATGCCTTTATTGCACACGTAAAGCATGATAAAAACAATACAAAAATAAAAAAAATGTTATTTACATTATTGTATACCTACAGAAATGCTGAACTAGTTTGTCATTTCCTGATATTGGGGGATAATAATCCATGCACTACAGAGATATAATACATAATATGTCAATTTTAAATGATATGTAGAAAGTGCTGTTTGTAAGTTGAAAAGGGAAGGAGTGTGCATTTATGTACGTGTGTGTTTTAACTTCCTAACAGATAACCACAGCTCTTTAATTTTCATTATTTTGTACATTACTTCGATTCTTAGTTAGAACGTTGTTTGTGTGGCGAAATGTGTGAATGGGCATTCCTTCGTTGAAGGTTGTACGTTAGGCCCAGCAAGCCAGCACGTAAAACTCTACTGCCAATTATTAGCGGACCGGAGTTCCGCTGTGGCGACCCCTAACCGGGAAAAGCTGAAAGACACAAACAAACTTTACAAATGAAATATATCTGAGGTGGTGCATACTAAGGAATGACTGGCCGGATACAGAAATCAGGATATTGAAAATATGTTCCTAAATATGCTGTAAACACTGAGAGTACTGTCCTTGGTAGGTTGAAATCCCATCCTCTGAGTACAGCTGCACAGAATCCTTTGTTTCCAAACTAAGCAATAGATGTTCGACATTAGATCATCGTTGCAGTAGCCTAAACTATTTGGATTAAATCCTGTGAATGATATGACCAACTGACCAGTTTTTCAAAGCTTAATGGTGTCTTCCATGAAGTATAATTGTCAGGAGCAAAGGTAGAGCTATCCATATAAAAGGCAAAGTGCCAACTTTCTTGATGCCAACATGCATTCCTTCTGCAGGCTTTATGAAGCTAACAGTCAGCTAGCAATTCTTCAAGGCTGTGCAGATAAGTTTGTTGCTGGGGAAAACCTTTGTACGTTGTATTTTCCTGAGGAAAACTGATATTTCTTTTGTGAAATTATTATATTTGGGCTAGAAAACCTATTTGCTGTGGACTGTCATCCTGTCTGAGGGCATTTTACTAAAGTGAATGCTTGTGGAATCTTTTTGTGAAGAATATATATTTTTTATTGTTTCTTACTTGCATTTTATACCATGTATGTGTTAGGAGCAGGACTTGGTGCTTTTAGAAACTGTCAGTGTGTATTTACCTCTAAACCTTCCATTTTGACTACCACTGGGTTACTGATTCTTTCAGACTCTGATATCCATCTTTGAGGCTTCCTTCATGGCCAGACCCATGGAACAGTTACCAGTTTTCTTGGTTCTTCCTCCCTGCATCAGCAAAAATAAATAAGTTATCTTGCAGTCTTTGAGTGTCAGGTCAGCTCCAATTTTGCCTCAGCAGCCTAAGAGTGATTTTGCTGTGACCTGTCTTGGTTCGTTGGACCACTCATCATTTTCCCCTGGTTCCTCTAGTGTAGCACCTACAGCCAATACGGACTGGAGGATAGATATTTCATCTGTGGCTGTAGGACTGGTCTCCACAAACAAGGGAGAAGTACTCTTGTCAGTCTCTGAGGAGGTAGAGGGTGAAAGAGAACCATATAGTCAGGAAATGGAGCCTGAGCCCCAGAATAAAAAGGTGGGAGGTTGGCATAATGGTTAAGATGTTTACCTTACAGACACAAGGTGCAGGGTTTGATTCTCACATGGGGTAACTGGCTAGGCTTAAAATGGCCCACAAGGGCAGTTAGCCTAGAACTAACCTATAATTAATTAACAGTGTGCCAAGCTTGGGTCAGTCCTTTCCCTGGAAGTGTCTCAGCAAAAGAACAAAATGTTACTTCTCCTATTTCTATTTCAATGGATATTGAAGATTTCCTTGAATTTGCCAGGGAATTGCTTTCTGTTTTTACTTTTCCCTAATTTATCTTCAGGAAAGAAATGAAAAATAGTTTGTTGTCCTGATTTTGATTTTCAGTCAGAATAGCAGGGATTGCAATGAGATGTTGTTCTTCATAGTTTCATCAAAACCTGAAGATTCTGCATCTGAGGAAAGTGTTGGTTCAGATTTTTCCTAGAAGACTGATCTTATTCTGAAACAATCTAAAATGAAACAGATTTTTTTACTGGGATCAGAATGGGATTCATATTCCTATTATTATGATGTTACAGATGAAAATTCCACAATCTGCAGATGTCCCTCCAGTTTTATGTAATTTAGAGGATGTTTTCCTGACAGCTTATAATATTCGTGACAGTCAACCTTCTGCTCCTGGGAAGTCTGATAGGTTATACAAGGTACCAAAAAGTCACAAATACTTGTTTACTAACTCTAAAGCAGACCCTGCAGATATTTTCCTGTCCAAAACTGCTTCCACTAGACAGATAACTAATGCTAATCCCATTCCCTGTGACAAAGATGGGAAAACGTTTGACAAATTTGAGAAGACATTTTATTCTTCTGATACTAAAGCATTCAGAATTGCAAAATTCCAGGCTCACATTTTAAAGTTTTTCCTTCTGTCTTTTGAGAACATAAATAAATGTTTTGTATCTGCTTTACCTTATAGTCTTTTATTTATTTACTTATTTGGTACTTATGTATTATCTCAATCACATTCCGAACAGGGCAAACGTATCCTTTCCAAGCCGTTTTGTTTTCTTTCTCTCTAATGATGTTTTAGTGTTGAAACGACATTTTATTTGAAGGATACTTCATGCTTACTTCAGTTTTGCTGTCTTCATAGTGTTAATGCAAGTACTCACATTACTAAAGTGGAAATTGACTGAAATTTAGGTTTCAGTTTCTACTGATTAATGTACAGGTATAAATGCTGCTTTCACATCCAAAATAAAGACTATGAAGACAGCAAAACTGAAAGAAGCATGAAGCACCCTTCAATTAAAATGTAATTTCAACAGTAAAACATCATTAGAGAGAGAGAAAAGTAAATGTGATGGTTTTACATCAGCCAGGGATCTGGACTCTTTGATGTCATTCTTAACATCACAGCGTGAAGCAAAGATCAGTAACATTGCAATTACTTTGATGGCAGAAATATTATCTGACATGCCTAAAAGGTCACTGTCATATCTCTCAACTGTCTAGATTTTTGCAGAATGTCCAGATTTATGCCTCATATTTTGGTCCATTCATCTTAAAAGTTGTGTTTTTTCTGGCAAATCACTGTGGAATGCTGTCGCTAAATAATAACATACATTTGCGTTTTAGACTATTTCTTCCAGAAAATGCATGATAACACAAGTCATATTATTCTAGCCGCCTTCTAAGAGCAATATTTAAAACCTGTCACTATTCTGGCCCCTTTGTTCACTACATATCTCGACAGGAGCATGGCTTGGAAATTAGCCTTTTGCCCTGTTCGGAATGTGGTTGCAATAATACGCAAGTACCAAATATTTATTTATATACACTTTGTTACCAGGAAAATTCAACTGGACACAAGTCATTTTTCAGCAGAGGCCCAGGGAGAAGAGCTCCATGATTATGATGTTGCTGACACTGTCTCCATAGCTGCTGCTTCTGAGTCAGTCATGTGACAATTTACTTAGGTATCGTCTCAGTTATCTTCCTGAAGATGATAAAACTGAAATTTTAAACTCTCCCTTGGGCAAGGAAGTTCTTTATGATCCTTTTGTAGCTAAGGTGCTTAAGAGTTTCGATGTTAAGGTAAAGTTCCTTCAGAGGGGTGACAAATTTTCTAGACTTCAGTTTTATAAGCAAATAAAAAAAATCTTTTTACATCAGCTCCTTTATTCAAAAAGCAATTCAAGCACCTAAGTGCCAATAAATGGAATTTTAAAAAGCAGTGCTTACAAAGCCTCTCAAAATCAAGGACAGTCCAAAAACCAGAACAACTATTTGCCTAATCAGGCTCCCCTTCCCACCCAGGCAGTCTCTCCCTCTTTCGGTGCCTACACCTTTCTTTGTGGTACCATATTGTTTCAAACAAATGAGTTGTGAAAGTCATTCAGCACAGCTATTCATGGCAATGGGAGTCCCTACCTCCTTAGCAGGGCATTCTTCCTTATCCACTAAACCAATGTTCCCATTTCCTCCATTTCTAAAATACAGATTATTTCATTGAATCATAGAAAAAGTGCCTGTCTGTCTGTAAGATGGGTATAGGGTTATATTCAAGGGTTTTTCTGGAGCAAATAAAAGAAAGAACTTGGAGGCCCATGTTAGATCTTTTCTGTCTTATTGTTAAGATCCACAAGTACAAAATGTAATCCCTTCAGACCCTGTAAATTTTTATCCCTTTACTAGTTTTCTTGGTAAAGCTAGACTTAAAAGATGCCTACCATCACACTTGCACTGGCAAACATTTTAGATTTGTTTTCAGATCTTCTGTGTTTGGCTTATATATCTCTGTTTTACCTTTTGGTCTATCTACTGCACCAAAGGTATTTACAAAGCATCTGTCTTCAGTAATCGCTAATTGCAGACTTCAAGGCATTCACATTTTTCTATATTGGATGATTGCCTTATATTTGTAGACTCTTTTTTCAGTTGTCAAGAGCCTTTAGCAACTGATCAGAATCTACTACTAATTTGGGTTTTGAAGTGAACTTACTGAAATCTTCTCTTACACAATAATTTTCTTGGGATGTCTGTTAGATTCTACCCTAGGAAGAGCTTTTCTTCCACTAGACAAAATAGAAAAACAGTTGCCCTGCATTTTTCTAGCCAAAATCAGGTATCTGATAGGGGGTTTCTCAAGATCCTGTGGTACACGGCATCTATGATTGTTATGATTCCCTTGACTGGACTTCACATGAGAATATTTTAAATTGTACCTCAGGCCAGGATGAACTCAACAGCTGCACCCTTTGTATTTTCATATCCCAATTCCATTATTTGTGAGGAGAGACGTTTCTTGGTGGTAGATCATTTCTCTTGGAATTCAGGTCTTCCATTCACCCCTCAGCTTCTACTTCAGTTGGTCATAATAGATGCGTCTGACCTATCATGGGGATCTGTATCCAAAAGGGTGAAAGTACAAGGTCTGTGCAATAAACAGGACAGGACAGACTACAGCACATAATGTCAAAGAAATGATGGCAATAATAAAGGCTTTGAAAGCCTTAAATCCTTGCTGGTCTCCAGACCTCTGCAAGTTTTCACAGGCAACTCCACAGTGATGTGGTACATAAACAAACATAAGGGCACCAGAGCTTACCCTCTTCTGCAGACTTGCTGTGCTAGCCTGGGAGGTAATACCTCAGCTCACTTTGACTCTGCAGGCTTCATGCATTTCATAAGAGCTTTGTAGCAGACAAGATAAGCAGGACCAGAACAGACCCTCACAACTTGAAATTGTACACTTTGGTCTTCCATCAATTGTTCCAACTCTGATGAACACCAGAAGTACTTCTGTTTGCCTTCTCTCAAGAAGAGTCAGTTAGAGAAATTTTGCTTTTGTTTTCCTTGCAAACAGACCTGGAAGACAGATGCCTTTTAATTCCTCATGAGCGGGGATGTTCCTTTATGCTTTTCCACTCTTTCCACTAGGTTCTTCTAAAGAATCTAAAGGTTCAGAAGGAATGCCAAAAATAGTGGTGGTGGTGACTCCCTTTTGGCCCAGGCAACATTAGTTCGCCCTTCATTTGAAACTGGCCAGGGGCAATTACCATAAGCTTCCACACAGACTGAATTTACTCAGACAAGACAGGGGTCGTTTGATACACCCCAGGCTGAATTATCTTCATTTAACTGTCTAAATGATAGAGTTTTAATGCTTTTAATACAGTTTTCTCTGAGGGTATGCACCGTGTACTAAAAAAGGTTAAAATGCCTGCTACTTGAAAATTATATATGCCTAAACAGAAAAGATTTGCTAGTCTGTGCCATTCTAAGGGCCAGCATCCTTTTAAGGACCAGCTTCAACTGGTTCTTGATTATTTCAAGTTACTGTCTTCTGGCCTTTTACACTTCTGTTAAGATTCATCTATCTGTCATTTCTGCTTGTCTGCCCTTGGATCCATCCCTTTTCTGTTTCCAAGTCAATCATTTTTTGAAAGGGGTTTTACATATCCATCTGCCTAGAAAGCAGGTCTCTCCCTGTGACTCTAAATTTTGTGCTTGAGAAGCTCTCTCTTTTTCCACTTGAATCAACTCATCAGGCTGATTTGAGGTTCTTAACATGGACTTACTCATTGCCAAGACTTCTGCTAGAATAGTATCTGAGTTATAAACTCTTATGGGGAGTCAACCCTACCTCATTTTCCATAAGGTTAGTGTTTTCAACAGAACTAACCAGTCCTTTATAATTAAAGTAGTCCCAGAGTTTACCTTAAACCAGTCTATTAATCTGCCTGAATTTTTATTCCGGATCCCCAGTACAAGGGAGAAATAATTTTCATGCCCTGTATGGCCACAGGCAGCTCAGATGTCACCTAACAAAATTGAAATTTTCAGGAAAGCTATTTGTCTCCTTTGAAAGAAAGAAAAATGCACAGCCAGTTTTAAAGGAGACCATTTCAAGATGATTGTCTTTTTCAATTTTGTTTTTTTTTTTTTTGCTATTCTCACCATAATATGTCACTTCCAGGCAGTGTTAGGGTTCATTCCAACAGGGTTTTGTTTTTTTCTGTGGCTTTCTGGAAAGGAGTGGACTCTACACATATTGTAGAGGTAGCAGCTTGGACCTCTGTTTATGCCTTTACAAAGTACTACAAATTGTATTCCATTTTCAGAGCCAGAACAGGCTTTGACAGTACCATTCTCTAGGGTCTTCTCATTTATTCATTTCTTCCTAACTCCTTTTTGAGTCTAAACCATGGTAATCTAAGCAAATAGCTTGGGTTACTGTACTGATCTAATGTTGACCGTAGTACAGTTGTGGAAGTATTAGATCACAGTTGCAGTAGCCATACCTTCTCTTAAGATCTCCTTTTGTAGCTGTTACTTTAGTTTTAGGTTTCCTTGCGTTTTCTTTTTCAGGGCTATTGCCATCCTTCCTGGGGAAAAAGCTCTGAAGCTTTTGATGATCTAATTGCCTTTTACGTTAAGATTCTGGCAGTTAGAGCATGTGGAAGGTACCCTTAAGCTTTTAAAAGCAGGACTACTCAAGCCGGTTAGTTATATCCTTGGCAGAATATAACCAAGATAGGTTAGGCTACAGCAACAGTAGAACATCTACTGTATGATATGTTTACATACACAATTGTATTTTATTTTATTTATTTTATTTTACATTTGTTAACCGGGGGTGTCTGACTGAGCCGAAAAGGCCCTTTTTCAGCAGAGGCTCGGGGAGAAAATCTCCACAAAGAAAAATTACATATACATTTAGTTATTTAGACATGATCAGTATACACACAAATTACAAAAGACATGTTTTTACAGTGGTATGCAGCACATCAGCAGTTACAGTGGAGAGAGCAAACAAAAAAATATTAATTTAAAAATAAAGGTAATTAATAGATTTGTGGTGTACAGCTGAAATCTGGAACATAGGTGGAATACATACATAGTGCACAGGTACAGTACATACACTGTAGATTAGCCAGTGTTTCTGAGTAAGATTGAAAACTATTATCACGTACTCTAGATTTAGTATGTATACCTTATCCGCTTTCACTAGCCTGGGGAGCAATCATGGCACTGCCAACTTTGCTTGAGATGTTGCCTGATGAGGTCTTTAAAAGAGACTTTGGATGATGTGTTTTGAATGCTAGTGGGGACAGAGTTCCATTTTTTAGCCACTGAACTACTATATAGCACATTTCCAAAGTTATTGTAGCTGTTGGTGACTTCTAGTAGTAGTTTGCTTGATGATCTAAGAGGCCTTTTGGCTGAGTGATCTTGTACTAGGTTTTTGAGGGCAGGACACTTATTGGGGAGGTAATAGATAATGTCCTTCAGATGGGGCATTATTGGGAAACAACAGACTGCCCAGCTTTGTGACTTTACCTGATATAGCAGGCAGACTGTTTATATATCCTTAGTGGTGTATGTCATCTTATTTCCCAATAATGTCCTAACAGTGCATTAGTGCAACTAAGAAATGTCAAAGCTACGTGCATTTAAATGGAAGTTTAAAAAAAGAAAAAAAACTGTTTAGATCTGTGTGAGTGTGTGTGTATGTGTGTGGGGGGTGCATTTTAATACAGAAACACACAGATACACAGACACAGGCACAAGCAACATATCCCAAACACACATGCTGTATATGAAATATTAAGTATGGCATATAATGTCAGCTTCATTCATAGCCCTGTTTTGCTCAGTGTCACAGCTCTGATTAACAAGAACAGAGGTCAAGAGGTGTGCTTTATTATTAAGCAGATGTTTAAACAGTATTTCAGGATCTGAGAAATGAACAGGTGATCTTGTAAGCCAGTGCAGTGCATTCATGGTGAAAAAAGGTGACATACTGACACTAGAAGTAATTTTCCAGAAACCAACTGCTTTTGGTCCCCAGAGAAGGGAAGGAGACCTCAATAAATAAGGAAACTGATTACACAACTGTCTGTCAGAGAAACATAAAAATACTGCCTTTTAAGGGGTCACAGTAGTCATTGTTCTAAAGTAATTTCAGATGAAAAGACATTAACCAGACATCATTTCCTATGGATCCCCTGGGAGCATACTTTAGGGGAAACAGTTAAAAGCTACAATGTCTACAGACCCTTAACTGTTAAAACCCATGTGAAGTGCAGTTTTAACTGTTCTTTGCAGAGACTACATTGAACATATGTCAGGATTTTAATTCAGATACTTTGGTATTATTGCTATATTTATATTGAGATAGAGTTTTCTGTATGCATGATTTCCTGTGAGGGGAATCATGAAAGAATAATCAAATAAAAAAAAATTGCCATGGAAGAATAGGATAGAGAAAAAGTTGAAGCACTAAAATCCATGATAATTAATATGGTTTCAGAACTATAAGTAGGCTGCGCTGAACAAATAGTCCCTTGATTTACAAATAATAATAAACCATTGAGGAAAAAAACTCTCTCATCTGTCCTTGTTAAGAGCTGCCAAATGGTCTGCCATATTCATTGCAATAACCTCAGCAAGTTCAGCAAGAGGTGAAAGTCTGTAGATGAATACAACAGTTAGTAGCACCTTAGATGAGCAGGCAAACTGATGTGGACCAACACTTCCATAAAAGTTAAGAAATTTTTCACAAGATTTACCTAAAATGCATTTACAGTAACAAAAGTATCATATCCATGGATGTATTACAGCTAGGACATCAGGACAGCCGCAAGTGTTCATTTTGCACTTCATTGTGCACTGCTGATCATAGTAGCAACATTTCTGAACCTTCACGTTTAACAGACGTCTGCACTACCCTGCGTAAAACAGCACATCAAAAAGTGTTACTATTGCTATTTGCTGTCCGACAGTGTTACAGGCAATGAAGACATGAATTCTGTATAAAGCTACAGTGGACAGAAAATTCTGTAAATTATATTTACATCTGAATGGTAGTCATCCAAAAACAGCAGAAAAATAGAGGAACACAGAAGAATAAAAGTGCAGCATAAGTGTTTTGTCCAATATCTTTAAAAAAGTAGAGAGGCACAGCCACATTCAGATTTTCATAAAAATAAAGACTTGCGCATGGTATCCACTTTTCTGTTCATTAGCAGAAAGTAATCAAGTTATCAAATGCAGTCTAGGTAAAAATCAATTTTCTCATATGCTAACAGAAACTAATATCTTCTGCATGTCAAAAACTAAATTACATGATAGAGCACAGACAATTTACTGATTTTGTAAATATAGAGTAATGTTCAACCTTCATAGACTTCCAAAAATTTTTTTGTAGATGGATACATATCCTTTTTATATAATTCTTCATTCCCACTCTCATCTGTTGTTCTTCAAATGTGGCAATGACATTTAAAATGTGAACATTACTTTCATCACTTCCCCAAAATATACAACAATAAAGAACAGCAAAAAACTTTTCTTTGTTATGCATCCCTCAGAACTTTCTCAAGAACCATATAGTATAAAATGTAAAAGGCAATGAGCTAGATTCAATAAGCTCTACATGATTTGGTCATGTCATGTTCACATCGCTGCACAATGCTCACATTATAGCGTGCCAATTTGTATTCAGTAAATGGCTCTGTAGAGCCACACAAACCAGGTAAACATCATGGCATTCTAATTAGTGCATAAGCAAATGAATTATATACTAATCAAGCAATCCAAGATGGTGGAGGTATTCAGCAAGCTATAAAGGAATCATATCTGGTGCATGTAGCCATCTGCCATGTGCTCCAAAACCTTTTGGAATACATCCACAGAAACTACACAAGAAAGAATGAATGAATGTCCAGGAAATCTGCAATTTCACCTGAAACCAAGGGCAAACCAAGTGAAACCAGTACCGGTGGAGGCCAAGTTATGTGTAGCACTTAGAATTTTAGCAACAGTAACCTTTCAGAGACCCACAGGGGACATTATGGAGGTGTCACAGGCATCAGCATCCAGGATTCTACACCAATTCCTGAATGCTATGCTACAGCATGCCAGTGACTATTTATTCCTCTCCTTACCCGTGAAGACAGCGCTAGAACTATGCAGGAGTTGTACCGTACAGCACACTTCCCTGAAGTCTTGAGTGCCATAGGCTGCACCCACATTGAGATCAAATCACCACCCAGGGAACAAGGAAGGGTCTACATCAACAGAAAGGGGTTCTACTCCTTTAACGTCCAGGTCATGCTACGGTAGTTATCCTGAATGTGTGTGTTAGCAACCCTGGCAGTTATCAGAATTCCCATGTCTGACACACTATGCAGCTCTACCATGGGTTTTTCAGGGATGATGTCCATAAGGCCATTTACTGGGGGATGGAGGGGATGAACTGGAACCATAGTTGATGATGGCCATAAGAAATACACACACAGACACACACACACACACACACACACACACACACACACACACACACACACACACACACACACACACACACACACACACAGATAGAAGAATGCTATAATGGGGCACATGCTCAAACAAGAACCATCATACATAGAACATGTGTTTGGTCAGCTGAAATCACAGTATTCGTGCCTAGATACATCAGGGGGGCCCCTGCAGTATGATCCCAGTACTTGTGCCAAAATTATTACAGTATGTGCTATCCTACACAATCTCATTATCAAAAACAGTTGGAGCAGGAACACCAAGGGGTAGGAGGATACATTCCAACACCACTGGCAGGTTCACAACATCTACATGAAGGTGAGGAGTCAGAGAAGGAGCTCCCAGCTGCTGTGGGTATAGGTTGACATAGGCTTCCACCATATGCCATTGTCCTGGCCAAGATGCAACGGATAGCCCAGATGCTGTCCTTCTAATGGATACACCTTTCATCCTATGCACATATATAGAGTACAATTGATGCCAGGCAATGCTCACAGCCTTTACTTCCCCATATAATAGCTGTGTACTGCTAGCATCTGATAGAATTAGTCCTGAATAACAGCAGTTGCAACTGAAGGACTGTCAACATCAGTGTAGTACCTGTAATAGAAAAATGTGTAAGAACATTTTTTTATTTATTTTTATTTATTTTACATTTGTTTACCAGGAAAGTCAGACTGGGCAGTAATACAGAAAGGATGCAACTTTGCAACAAAAACAAGCTAGTTTCTAAAGTTCTATACAAAAAGTATTCATCTTTGTCCTTTTGTGGAACATTTAAACAATAGTAACATAAACACTTTAGTTTCTAAAGTTCTTCACCAAAGTGTTCAACATATTCCTTTTGAGGAACATTTAAACAATACACAGAAGGTGGAATACAAGTGGATGTTGTAAGATTGTGATACACTTTGAAGTATATATATGTTCCTATAAGAGAAGCTACTCATGTAAAGCACCATTTGCAGTAATGAGAAAGGACTGGGTATTTATTAGGTTAGTCAGGCTCTTGACAGTTACATATCCAAGAAGTGGAGAGATAGGACCTCAGCTGACTTTTGAAGTTAAGTTTGTTATTTTGCATTCTGATTCCATTAAGGAGAGAATTCCAGATTTTGGCAAATGCACTTGAGTAGAGGGATTCACCAGACATATTTTTGCTTTTAAATATTTCTACTAGCATTTTATTTGTGAATCATAGTTGGCAGTTGTTGTTGTTGTAGAGATTGAGTAGGCTTGCTAGAGCTGTATTTTATTAGGATGGTATACTATTTGATGTGCCATGGTTAGTTGATTGAAGTATAAAAGGTTAGGTAGTTCAAGCCAGTGTAATTGTTTAAGGGCTCGATAGTGATGGGATCGATATGAGAAGCTGGTAGCAAACTTTAGTATCTTGTTGTAGCAAGTGGTTAATTTGCTTAAGTCACCTTTGTTTAGGTTGTTTAGAATAGGAGATGCATATAGTAATGTGGAAATTAGGTGCGTTCTGGCTATGATGACTTTACTGTCAGCAGTGTGGTAGTTTTTGCATTGATAAAAGGTGCTGATTTTTTTGTGAACTTTAGTTATGGTATGAACTACATGTTTGCCGAATTTCAGATTTTCCACAATGATTGTTCCTAGGAGTTTGTTTTGTGGCACCGGGCTGATGAGGGTGTTGTCCTTTGAAGATATTTGAAAAAGGAGATGGTGTCAAGAGTCTTTGAGGGGTGGAAAAGCACAAGTTGTTTTTTTTGGGGGGGTATTTAGAATAAGCTGGGAGTTTGACAGCCAGGAGAGAGGTAGCTGAGCAGATTAGTGTGGCATTGTCGGTGTACTGTACCACGTTTGCATGAAGTGCGCCTTTGTGTAGATTGTAAATAAGGTGAGAAGCAAGGGTTCAAATATTGACCCCTGTGGAACACCTAGATTAACTGGAAGGAAGGGAGATAGGGAGTCCATCCATTTGATGGCTTGCTGCTGGTTGGAAAGGTAGTTTTTAAACCAAACCAGGGTGGAGTAATCAAGATGGAATTCAGAGAGGACAGTGAGAACTTTGTTATGGGAACTGTATCAAATGCTTTAGATAAGTCTAGATAGACAGCTGAGACTAGATTACCTAGGTTCTGTCGCTGATTGACAAAACTAGTAAAACTGATGAGGGCAGTGGTGGCGCTATGGTCCAGGTGGAATCCATGTTGTATTTTGGCAAGAACATTGTTGGCTAAGAGGTAGTTTAGTATCTAGTAGTGAATGCATTTTTCAAGTATTTTAAACAATGAGGAGAATATGGCTATTTGTTGGTAGTTGGATAATTCAGCTGAGGTCCACCTTTATATAATGGAATTATGTGAGAGATTTTTCAGTGGGAAGGTACTGATTGCTCAGCTATGGATCTGTTAATTAGAATAAAGACAGGGTATGGAATGGTTCTGGAAGTAATTCATAAGTATTCAACTGGGAGGTCGTCTGCTGTGAGGGTAGTAGGTTTTAGTTTGGACAGGTGTTTATAGATGAGACAGATTGGGATTGGTTTGAGTGAAAAGAGTTTCTGGCTGTTTGGAAGTTTATGAAGATCTGGGAGACTAGTGGGGGAGAAGGGGGTAATCAATTTGAGAAGTGAGTTGGAGAAGTAGTCATTGAATTGAGTTGCAGTGTTGATGGTGGCATCATTTATGTTTGGGGGTGGGGTACTAGTTTTACCTGGTTGTAACATTTTGTTATTGGTTGCCCAGAATTTTTGTGAGTTTGAGCTGTATTTAGTTTGAGTGTCAGAAACATGGGTTTTTTATCATTTTTTATTTGCTTTTTGGCTTTATTTCTTAGTTTAAGAAATAATTGTCTATTTAAGCTAGTTTTATTATTATGGCATATGTCCAAGACCTTGTCTCTTTCTTTTAGAAGTTGTCAAATGGTTTTGGAGAGCCAGGGGCATAGTTGGAGTTGGTGCTAATGGTTCTAAGAGGGGCTAGTTGATTAAGTATGTCTAAAAAGGTAGAGTTAAAGTGGGCTACTGCCATGTCCAATGGTAGGGAGGTGAGTGGGGACCAGTTGAACTGATTTAAGGCTGATATGAAGTCTTTTGATTTGAATTTTTTGTGTAGCTTATTTGTTGGAGGGATGGTCGTTTTAAGGGTTTAATGTGTTGCCTTAGTAGAAAGTTAGGGAGATGATTGCTTAAAATGTTGGGTAGAGTGTCAAAGTTTTGAGCTGAGGAAGGATGGTTAGTGAGGATCCAGCAAGTATGGACCCTTTGTTTGTAGATTTATCTGTATGGGTGGGAGTTTGTATTAACTGCCTGAAACCATAGAGGTTAATATGCTTGGAGTATAGGGGTGAGATAAAGGAGGACCATTCTATAGTCCACTAGGATGAGTGTTTCTTGTGGGAGCAGTTATGATGTGCAGTGGATTATGGCTTCAAGTTTATTAGTATTGTCCCCGGAGGTATATATATATATATATATATATATATATATATATATATATATATATATATATATATATATATATATATATATATATATATCCTAGTAGGTTTACATGTCTTAGTTGGTTAAGTCTCACCTTGGTAAAAAGGGTCTCTGCATTCTGAAATTTAGGGATGTCCATAGTAATAAGGTCAATGGTAAAGTTGTTTTTGAAGAGAAGGGTGACACAACCTCCTCTCTTATGTAATCTATCTGTTCTAAATATATTGTACCCAGGTGGAAGTATTTTGTTATCTTTTTGTGTGGCTTGAGACATGTTTTTGTAAGCAGTACTAAGCCAGGGACGTATAATGAAAGAGTAGCATGGAGTTCATCTATTTTGTTCAGCATACTTCTAATATTAAGGCTGAGTACTAGTAAGTCTGTTTGTTTTTCTTATGGAGTTCAGGTGATATGTGCTTAGGACTGAAGGGGATGCAAGGTTAGTGGGGGGGCCTGGATTTAGGTGAATATCCCCAGTGAGTATTAGTTGAGATGCAAGGTTAGCAAGGGTTACCAAGTATTTGGATATAAGTAGGTTATACTGTAAACTGGGGTGACTTTTAGAGCAGTAATGGTGGATTTGAAATGGGGCTAAGTCTAGCATGGAATGGTTGAATATGGCAGGTGAGATGTGACAGAATACTGCGTGAGGTACTAGGTAGTTAGATTTGATGGGAGACTTAGAGTAAAGATTCAGGCTGACAGAATGTTGGTAGGAGGTAAGTATGGTTGCTCGGAGGAGGGATATTATAAGTGTGGTTAACAGTAGATGTATAATGTTTTTCTGAAAGAGGAGTATGCTTGGAATAGAGTTAGCGGCTATTGTAGGGAGTATAAAATTTAAGTACAAGTTAGTGGTGTGCAAGTATGCTGCTAAATAGAAGGGAAGTTTGGTATCCTTATTTATGTGTAAAATTGATAGTGATTATTAGGTATGAGGTGTGATAGTTACTTAGGGGCTGGAGGCAAAAGGGTTAGGCAAGGGGTGCATTAGTTGGTTAGTGTTTGTATGGAATGGCAGAAAGGTGTGTGCTAGTAAATTAAAGTGTGATTGGTAGAAATGACTATAAGAGTAGTACTAGGTGTGGTTTTGATCTCAGGGTGTGATTGGTTGATGTAAGCAGTTGTGGGTGTTGCGTTAGGGTGGTTAGCTATAAATTAATGAAAGAGGAGATGGGTGGGAATGTGGGTAGGGTAGTGGAGTAGAGTGAGCCTGAGCATAGCGAGGGCAAACTGAGTGGGCTGAACCACAGCAGAGGACTTTGCAGAATTTCCAAAAAAAAAAAAAAAAGAAAAAAGAAAGAAAGAAATCACTTAATACCATAAGTGCAGGTCCCTTATGTCTTTTGCTGATTTCAAATTACTTTGCAAGAAACAGCGCTGCTTTCTTGGTGTAGAGGGGGAATGGACCTAAAGACAGAGCCCTAGCAGTGTACTTGCTACTAGCATAACTGAGATAGCTTTAATTGTCAGTCACTAATAAGTTGGTTTAGAAACATACACAGTTGGTGAGTTAGCAAGTCCTGTTTCTTTAAATGCAGTGATTTAGGGTAAACATGTCCAGGCAGCCACTTCAGTGGGCAGAATACTTGTTAGTGCAGGTAATTTGGGAACTGTTGATGAGTTAGTAAGACCCACTTCCTTAAACAAGGTGGTTTAGAGTGCAATCGGACATAACTAACATTTGTAATATATACTTATGCAGTTTAAAAAATAACCTGGCTCATGCAACTGAAATGCAAGCTATAGAAAAGGCAGACCAAAAACTTTACTCATCTCTATACACTCGCAAGTAGAGCAATAAGCATAACTGAAAACAGTCTTCTCACCTTCAAGTTCCCTAGCTACATGGTTCCCTTTTAGTGTATATTCAGTCTTCTGAGCACTCTGAAAATGCAAATGAGGTGCGAACCCATTCGATTTGTGAATACCAAACCTTTGAATTTCTATAACAGCAAATGTTTCTTGTCCTTCAGTTAAGGAATCAGGATCCTTGAATTATTAACCAGCAAGCTTCTCACTGTCTGCAGTGCTTAATCCACAAAATCTGTTGAAACAGGTATCCTATGAGCTTTTAGTGATCACCAACAAAAAACATTCAGCAAACCTCTTTCCATAAGCTATTGGACTGTAGATTATTGCTTTAGTTACTAAATATAATGATTCCCCAATGTTTTATTGAGACTAAATTCAGTGATGCTTCAGCTCAAAGAAAGCAAACATACATACATACATAGATTAATAAATAAATAACATAAATAAATCATTTTTTGCACACTCTCATGTTGGGGGCTTCACTCTCCACAGCCTTCTTACTGATATACTAACTGTGCAACTGTATAACCTTGGTGAAAAAAAAAAAAGAACATTTTATTAGCAACCTACTTTCCAGCTACTCTAAAATAGGTCCACATCAAAAGTTCCACACAAATCTGGGTAATAACAGAAATACACACACACACACACACACACACACACACACACACACACACACACACACACACACACACACACACACTTTTAGAAATAGAAATTACTTAGCGATAAACACAAAAATTAAAGAAAAAAATTACCTCATTGCAGGTGACAAACACTGTTTGGAAAAAGTTGGGATGGGGTTGCACTTGGTAGAAAAACACCTCATATAATCATTACCATCAGTTATCATCAACCCCCCTTTTCCCCTTTTGCTGCATGAGGTTGGGGTATCAGGTAAACTCTTGCCATCAATTTAGATTCAGTGTCACTCTCCTACCTTCTTTGAAAGTCATGCTTGACTCTCACAGGTCTTTTCTCTTGCCTTCTTCCTGTCTCTTTCAAATCTTCTTCACCAAATCATTTTCTGCTTTCTTGCTCATGTGCCTGAACCACTGTAATCTGTTTTCTTTTACCTTTCTATAATTGAACCTATTTTGGCTTCTGCTTTGATGTCTTCATTTCTTCAACCGTCCCACAATATGTATTCTATTACCCATCTCAAGAACTTCATCTCCATCAACGCTAGCTTCCTCAACTGCATTACATTCACTAAGTTTTTGTACCGTACAGTAGTACTGGTCACACCATTGTTTTGCACACCTGCCTTTTAGCTTCTTTCATGTTCTGCTATAACACACGACCCCTGACCTCTGTGCTAGTTGGCTGAGCCCGTCTGGTTTTAGCTTTGACCTGCTCATTCAGACTTTCCTTCTCATTTGCTCCTCTCAGATAATCAAAGCTGTCAACCTGTTCTACTATTTCTTTTCTATCTCAAATTTCAGATTCCTGTGATGCCCCCATTTGCTACCATTAGAACCGTCTTGGCTGTATTCAGTTTCATCCTGTGTGCCTTCAGGTTTGCATTCCATTCCCCTATGATTTGCTGAAGTTCATGTTCAGAGTCTGCCTGTAATGCCATATTGTCTGTTAGAGCAGCTTTGTTTATCTATCTCATCCAACCTGTTTGCTCATGTAGTTCATCACCAGTATAAACAGCAATGGTTTCAGTGCTGAACCCTGATGCACATCCAACCCACTGAGAACACCTCTGAGAGTGTGAACACTATACTTGTGTCATAGTCCACACCAATTCTATCAATGTTTCTGGGACTTTGCACTATCACAAGACTTTCTTGGGATCTTATCATATCCTTTCTCCAAGTCCAGGAATGCCCAGTTGGACTTCTTCTTCATCTCCAGCTTTTTCTCAACTATCTGTCTCAGTGCACACCTCTGATAGATCATGATGCATCCTGATCTGAATCCAAACTGCACATCTCCCATCTTACTTTCTTCTACATTGGGTATTTGCTTATTGCTACCTTCTCCAGCACATTAACACAGTGTTACAGGAAACTGATACTTCAAAACTGCCCACAGTTGATAACATCCCCTTTGTTCTTGTGCATTTTCATTAGAATGCTTATCCTCCTGTGATCTGGGATATGCCTTTCTTTCCATACGACCTTGAGTAGCCTTTGGAGCCATGTCTCCCCTAACTCACCCAGCATCTTGACGATATCTACTGTGACTTTATCTGAGCCTGCTGCTTTCCTTGGCTTCATTTTCCTTAGTGCTGTTCTTACTTCCTTCTAGAGTGAGCTCTTCATCCTCTTTCATCATAGGCATCTTCCTCTTTTCATCATACACTATGTCATCTTTCATTGTAGGCCATTTCTGGGGCAATACAGCTTCTGTGGGTTTTTCTTCAATCAGAAGCTGCTAAAAATACTCCATCCATTTGCTAGATCACGTATAAACAACCTCAGAATGTCTGCATGAATGCACACAAGACATGTAAACCCTTTGGTAATACTGTGCCATGACAAATTTCAACCCACGTACATCATCACATTGCAGGCCAACATTTTCATGGCATTAAAATTCCTGGCTTAAGTGGCATAGCCATGGGTGGAGGGATGAGCAAACAGTGTACCATGTCAGGCAGTGATACTTAGCTGTGTAACAATGAACTGTGCCAATGGCATGTGTACCAAAGCAGAGACCTACACCCATAAGAGCAGTAGTATACCCATGATTAGCCCACTCTGCCATACCCACACAGGTTTGGGGATGTCTGACAGTAGGAACGACAGTAGCACAACAAAACCTACAGTGACAACTGATGTGACACACAAAGCACAGAAAATCAATTAGCAATGGTGAAATTAGTTAGCAACAATGCAAATCAGGGTAACTAGATAGGTAAGCCACAGGCATATTGGTAAGATAGGAATCCCATATTTATAAATAAAGAAAGCACACAGAATTGATGGAGTTCTAGTAATGCCACTTGTTAAATAACAAATAACACATAATTCTCCAGAAGAAGATTTTATTATGCACAAAACAGTGAACACTCTAAACAAGGTCTTGGAAAGGGTACATGGCAGGTAGGGATGGTGGACAAATGTACTGACATTTAATTTTTTTGGGTGGGTATTTCAAAGCAACCTGTAGAAAGGGGGGGTGGACAACAAGGGTACTGGAGTGGGCAGACAGGGGACAGGGTTATAACTTGGTATCATAACTGATGAATGGGCAAAGGGCAGACTGGTTGGCAACACAAACACAGAGGGATATGTTGGCTGCACACCCCTTACTATAGTGGTCCCACAGACATACATAGAGGAGGAGGGGGTTGTGTAGGTGATACAGTCCTGCTGCAAGAATAAGGCTGCAAATGTGTCCATGGTATATGTGGTAGAGTTAATTGTATATACACACACATATATATATATATATATATATATATATATATATATATATATACACAGCTCTATCTAGTCATATCACAGAGTGCATGTTACACCACAGGGTATCCCAGACTGTTCCCAACTGGACTGCAATGGGAACATGACATGTGACAGCAGTCTGTAGTAGGCATGATGCTTGTTGTAGCCACTGAAACTGCATGGATGTGGAATTGGTGCAGCTGTTAAAGCACACACACACACACACACACACACACACACACACACACACACACACACACGCACACACACACACACACACACACACACACACACACACACACACACACACACACACACACACACATAATTATATGTATAGGAACATCAGTGGCACAAATGCAGTCAATGGCCTGAACAATTCTCCTAGGCAGGGACTGAATTGTTACCACAAGGAATCCATGCATATATATGGCATATTCTAAACAATGACAAGGCTGAGAAGTTCTTCTGGGAGCATGTGTGGCAGGAATTTGTTGCAGGTGTTAATATTGTAGGTAACCACAACAGAACAGCACAACAGTACCACTACAGTGTCACTAATATGATACTGCATGTCTGTTTAAGTACCAGGGCCATTACATGAGAGAAGATTGCTATAGTGTGGAGCTGCCATCTATATATCAAAATTACTGACAATTTCCTGGTGTCCCTGCCTAGTAACACTGAGAAAATGTCTATACCTGGTGGAGGCCTGGGTGCAGGAGGCTTAACTCACCTCAGTACATCATGTCTGTTCAGAGGATGCACCGTTGATATCACTTTAAGTCACAACCCAGGTCCTCTGACACCCTACTGTTGTGTGCTTCTCAGTGTCGGCCACCACCATATGTTTCTTACAGGCATATTTGAGATGAGGCATGGCAGCATATGGCACAAGGTTCATTTGTCTATATCCCTTGCATATAACACTCAACTGTACTACTTTATTCATTTTCCAGTTTGAAGAGTATAAAAGCTCCCTTTCACAAGTTTCCAATCTGGCCAAACTCCTTGTCATGGGCTGCAGAGAATAGTTGTCAGCACCATATGTGCAGCTTGCGAAACAATCCGCATTCCCACTGTACGTGGCTGTTTAGTTCAGCCTGTTTCCTCCCCACTAACATTCCCGTTGTTCAGAGACTATTGGAGTAACATCATCTTGCCAGTTGCAGACTGACTGATGCACAAAATCTTCTGATTATTCAACTGAAAGCTGAGTGAGTTGAGACCTTTGCATTCTTAGTGGAAAAGAGCACCTAACTTAGCAGGCTAACTTAACTTTTAAAATTAGTGTTAGACCACAATGAGGAAAATGAATACAGCATTGTCATATCGAATCTGATTCCTATATCAGTATATGGCAGACAATAAGCTAGAATGCCCAGTACACTGTAAAATATTGCATAGGTGTGTGTGTGTGAGTGCATGTGAGCATGTGTGTTTACATGTGTGATTGTGTGCAGGAGAATGAATGAGGGGGCACCTGTGCTGGTCCAATGCATGAGCCACCAGAGGGAATCCATCTATCCACAACCCCTTTTCACATTTTTGCACATAAGGTCAGGGTGTCATTTCAAAACTAACAATCATCAAGAGCCAAGGTTCATACCACCTGGTGGCTAGCCTGCCATGGCTACCACCAGAGGGAATGACTACATGAAACAGTAGACTAGCTGTAGTGGTAATGCCACATGATTCAACGATATGTAATTTAACCAATAATGAGGTCTATCCACATTACAGCTAGCATGTCTCTGAAAGACATTTCCTGTGATTAGGGAAACTGATGCACCTGGTTGCAGCAATTTCCGTGAGCACTGCATTTGCTCTCTGAATCCTCTCCACCATACACAAACCTACAGTTTTATTTTTTCTTATTTCATATCTTATAAACTGGAAAATAAATCTGTGTATCTATGTTTGTGATCAGTCAGCAGTGAGCTTTGCACTCTTCCATCAATAAATTACTTTCTGAATGCTTATTTATCTAGATATGGAATTTGGAAATAATGCATGCCTTCTAATTACTAATTAGTAAATAATAAAGTTACTTATGTATATGTATATATATATATATATATATATATATATATATATATGTTTATGTATTTATTTATTTCCATTTGCTAACCTGAATGGGCCAGCTTATTATTTTGTACTGGTGGAATGGTTTAGGATTTGTCCTGTAGGTCATTTGTAATTTGATACAAATAGACGATTACAGTGTGTTTTTTTCTGTCTCACATCATCACACTTCGCACTACACCCCTAAGTAACATTTTATTGATTTATTGATATTTGTTAACCGGGTTAGTCCAGCTGGGCTTATGGCCTGTTTTCAGTGGAGACCCGAGGAGAAAAGCTCAAATGCATAATACAAAATTATAGAAAGTCACAACTTTACAATAAAAATAGATGTTGCATTAGTTTTGAGACATGTATCTTTCTCAGTTATGAAACCAGGGATGTAAATATAAAAATATGATAAAAATGGCAAACTGGTTCTACTGTATGACATTTTATTAATAATCTTATTGTCATTTTTTTAATTATACCTTGCCAGTCTTATCTTCTTCTCTTTCAGCTGTTCCCATTATGGGTCACCACAGCAGGTCATCTGTTTCCATTTCTTCCTGTCATCTGCATATTGCTGTGTCACACTAACCACATGCATGTCCTCTCTCACCACATCCATAAACCTTATCTTAGGCCTTCCTCTTTATCCTCTTACCTGGCAGCTCCATCTTTAGCATCCTTTTCCCAATATACCCAGCATCGCTCCTCAGCACATGTCCAAAACAAAGCAATCTCACCTCTCTGACTTTGTCTCCAAACCGTCCAACCTGAGCTTACCCTCTAATATACTGATTCCTATTCCTGTCCATCCTTGTCACACCCAGTGCAAATCTTAACATATTTAACTCTGTCACTTCCAGCTCTGACTCCTACATTTTTGTCAGTGCCACCGTCTCCAGCCCATACAACATAGCTGGTCTCACTACCCTCTTGTAGACCTTCCCTTTCACTCTTACTGGTACCCGTCTGTCACAAATCACTCCTGACACTCTTCTCCACCAATTCCACCCTGCCTGTGCTCTCTTCTTCACCTCTCTTCCACACTCACCATTACTCTGAACTGTTGATCCCAAGTACTTAAACTCATCCACCTTCGCCAACTCTACTCCCTGCATCCTCACCATTTCTCTATCCTCCCTCTCATTCACACACACATATTCTGTCTTAGTCCTGTTGACCTTCATTCCTCTCCTCTCTAGAGCATATCTCCACCTCTCCAGGGTCTCCTCAATGTAGTCCCTAATCTCACTACAGATCACAATGTCATCTACAAACATCATAGTCCATGGGGCCTCCTGTCTGATCTTGTCTGTCAACCTGTCCATTACCATTGCAAAGAAGAAAGGGCTCAGAGCTGATCCTTGATGTAATCCCACCTCCACTTTAAACGCATCTGTCACTCCCACTGCAGACTTTGCCACTGTCACACTACATTCGTACATATACTGTACCACTCTTACATACTTCTCTGCCACTCCTGACTTCCTTATACAATAATACAACTCCTCTCTAGGCATCCTATCATATGCTTTTTCCAAGTCCACAAAGATACAATACAACTCCTTTTGACCTTCTCTATATTTCTCTATCAACACTCACAGAGCAAACATCGCATCTGTAGTGCTCCTTCCCGGCATGAAACCATACTGCTGATCACTAATCATCACCTCCCTTCTTAACCTAGCTTCTACAACTCTTTCCCATAACTCCAAGCTGTGACTGATCAGTTTTATCCCTCTGTAGTTACTGCAGCTCTGCACATCACCCTTATTTTTAAAAATAGGTACCAAAACACTTTTTCTCCACTCCAGGCATCCTCTGACTTTCCAAGATTTCATTAAACAATCTGGTTAAAAACCTTGCCTGTCTTATGCTGCGTAATAGTAAATGGTGCCACTTTTAAAATATGTATATTTTAGTGGTGGTATCATGCAAACCTACTGGAAATGGAAGGGATTATTCTATTAGGTATGTAAATGCTATGAGAGGTATATCTTAGGTTCTAAGGTTCATAGGTTTATACCAGGCTATCAACCACCAGGGTCTTTAAAAGCCTAGCAGTGCAACTCAACCCATTTTTCCCAGAGTTCCTTGGACTCCTATATGGTGGGGTACATTAGTAAAGAGGTAGCTAAGGATTATGAATGTGTGTGTGGAGATTAATTTACTTACTATCAATCTCTGTCCATCAGAGACATGGTGGCCAGACCGGGGGGTAAATTTGCAATTTCCTATCCAATGACCAAGGTTTCTGTTGAATAGGGTCAGGGATGTACTTTGCTTTACATAGCTGGGGAGTTTATTCCATAGCAGGGGATCCTTTGAACACACATATTGGTCTCCCTAAAGTGTTCTATTTATGTTGCTGTCAAAGTTCAGGTCCTGGGATCAAGTGTTTCTGATGCTGTTTGTCTTGCAGAAGTTCAAGAGATCCATCAGAGCTGGATCTGAGGATGTTTTATATGATAGGCATAGATTACCTCTCAGTAACCTGTTGGAGACTCAGTACAGAAATAGGGACTTAAGGTGATATGTGTAGGACAGGGTATTTATACCCTGGATTCTCCTGGTGGAACCTCTGAGAGCGTTCCAAGTGTTGCAAGTGCCTTGTTAGGTACATGCCAATGGCTTGTCAGGTACATGCCAAAGGGGGCAATGTACTCAATGATTGGTTTGATAAGTGCTGAGTTGAGTGGCACATTAACTTCCTTGGACCTGGATGCCATACTCTTGCTTATGAGTTGGACGACATAGAATGATTTTCTTACTGTCTTGGCTAGTGCATAATATGTTCCCTGCAAAGCTGTTGAACAACTGACCTGTATGATTGTCATATGTCTGCAGTTTTACAATGCCTGCATTCACAAATGCAATGGTCATGGGGTATCATTCAACAGAATAGGCTATGGTTGATGTAAGTGCAGTGTGACAGCCTGATGGTGATGGTGGTCTAATACTAGCACAGTCTGAGAAAACTGTGCATCTATCACTAGTGGTTATGGTTGAGTGCACAGTACCATCTACATCCACTGACACAGCTGTGTTGCCTGTGGAACCTCCCTTACAGCTCCACTACAAATAGAAGGGCAGTCCATAGCTGACAGCACAACACAGGTAGTAGCCTCATCTCCTGCTACTGGAACTACAAAACATGATGGCAGCACCAGGGTGCAGAGTTCCAGTGGCCACTAATGTCATGCCTCCTGCTCACTTCCTGAATGAGATGTAACACTGGGCATTAATCAGTGAATGTGCAGGGCAATAACATAGGCAAAGATGGCTACTACCAATGCTGTGGCAGGGATGATTTGCATTCTTTGTGCCATGCATGCTGACATACATAAGGACATATATGCCACCTGTTTGGATCACTGGACAGATGCATAACTGCCATTGATATCTCCATAGAGTCTTCTGCATCTGTGTACCAGGGATGATGCATTTCCTATGTCTACCATTCCTCTGTGACCACTGCACTTCTTTATCCTACAAGGAAGGAGATACCACAGAGTCATATACTTCCACCTTCACCACACATGGAAACCAACCTCACAGATATAGTTTATGTGATGGCCATCCACACAGCATGACCAGGAGTCACAGTTATGCAGTTCCACATTATCCTTGCAAGTGGGTGTTAGAGACAGTGGCATTCCTTGTACAAGATGCCCCCATGGCTAAGGCTGATCATGGTCTGCATCATTCACACTTGAGGATCCTCACACCCCTCAACATCCATCAGAATGCAGCACTATACCATGTGCTGTGTCCCTTAACACCAGTACATTGCAAGCATCTGCACCATCATAACACCTGCCCTCCTTGGAAACCTCCACACCCCCTTGCACAGTGCACCCAGATCCCCAATCACCGACTGATGTAACACTATCACTTTTACAATCCCTCATTCTTTCCCACTTCTACATATGTAGCTGTTGCTGATCCCTGTCATTGTGCCCTACTCCATCTTTGTAAATAACTCGGTACACTGCCTACTCTGCTGTGTTACCTGAGTTTTGTTTTGTCTGATGCACAGCATGGCCAGACAGTACATAGTAAGCATAGCCTGGGTGCAGTATTGCTGGTGGTGCTTAGCCTGGGTGCAGTATTGCTGGTACTGCATAGCCTGAGTGCAATATTAAATTCGTCAGGCTTTACTCTTTCTCATATCTATTGCAACCCTTATTTGTGGCTTTTATGCCAGTGCCACCATATACTATGTCTACCTCAGCCCTGAGTAGGGATCGCCTCTAGCTGGTTTTGCCAATGGCTCTCACCTAGTACATTCTCTGCTGTGCATTACTCCTCTGTATCCACTGTCTTTCTAGCTTTCCAGTGGGAATTCTTGTTTCAGCTCCTTGCATACTAGCATGATATGCACCATCACAAGCAGATCCCTTCCTTAATGCTATTGAAGTTCAATCTTAACCAGTGGATGGGAAATTGGAAATTCACACCCAGTCTGACAATTGTCTGTGATAGACAGTGACTGCCACTAAATCATGCCCTAACATACACCCTTTAAAATAACCTCTAAGGCACAGTTGCTCATGTGACACATTTGGGTTGCATGACTAGGCTTATAAAGGCCACAGTGGTCATTAGCATAATATAAACCTATGAACCTGTAAACCTATGAGACAGCATATATCTTGTTACAGGTCTGCAGAACATACTACATGGTGCTAACAGAGCAATCTAAAAAATGGAAGTGGGCTTTCAACAATCTGAACATTCTCTCAACAATGTTTTGAGTCTGTGACAATGCAAAATGGTATATCCTCTCAGCCATGTTCTGTGAGTTCCTTATTTATGTCATTAGACATGGCTCCAAGGCATGCCCAGCATCACCAATATGATTCCCTGCGGGAAGTCACCCCACCCAAATCACTGATACAGGTGGTACATGTGTCAGATTGTTCATACAATGGTATATCTTTCATTTGTGCTCTGTGGGAACAACATTTGATCTTTCCTATACTGCAGCAGGACATGAAGAAACTGTATAGTATTTATGAGAATGATGTCTGCCATATGCTCACTATGTCCCTTAATGACTGATGGTTTGTTTGGTGTTGTTGAGTCCACCACTGATGCAGAGGTGATTATGTACATGGTTGTGGACAGTAGCTGTGAGCACTACCACTGACACATGCAGTCCAGCTACTGTGGATGCTGAGTCTGTCCTTCTGTTGACCCAGAAATGATGATAGACAGATTCGCTACCTGAAACATAACATTTCAAAGCCATTTATACATTTTTGAATTGCTTTGCATGTTGTTTATCCTCATTTGCATTTGTAATTTTCCTCATGTTGATATCATTTTGGCTTTGTCATATTTATAGGAGTGAGGATACCTATGTCTCTAAATCAGCCCACTCTGCATGTCACTGTGTGTTACAATATTTTATGCAATGCATTTCACTAATTGCTTATGAATCCTGGATTCTGGAATATATTCTCTGTAAGTGCTCTTTATCCTTTTGCCATGGTTGAGTAATTGCAAAGTTAGTATATTTAAGTAATGCTGTGGGATGCAGGGGGATTGCCCTTGCAAAACATTGCTGTAATAATTGTTTTCAGCATTTTGACAATAGTGTCATTTGGCATTATTTTTTTGATGAAATGCTTTCACTGGTTTGGATTTTGATGATCTGTCTACCGATCCATTTACCGGATCCCATTTCATCACCTTACATTATTCTTGTTTCTCTACTCATTCTTCCCATTTAACATCTTTTGTTGTGCGTTTCTCCTTCCCCTCAAATAAACTTCATAATAATCACCCAGACTTCTTTAAATGTACCCTGTTTTCTTTATATTATCATCTTCTGCATAGCATATGTAGCTAATATGCCATTCACATTAATGCACATATCTATCATGTCCTCTTCGTGTCCCACCCACTGACACATTATAATATGTAATAAAAAAGACTACAAAAATCAGAGTGTGTTGTATTTTCAGGATAATAACTGCCTATGATTAACATATTATTGCAACATAATTTACCTTCGTGCACCAGCAATATAACTTTTGCAGCAATACTTGATTTGCCATTACAACAGTTGTCATATTTATACAAAAATTTGCTCGGTTGTTAATATCTTTGTGTTACAAATGATTTTCTCCACCTTTGTTACAATGTAACTGCGTGGCAGCCATGGTGGTGCAGCGGTTAGCATTGCCACCTCACAGCAAGAGGTTCTCTGGTTTGATCCTCAGCTGAGGTGCCTTCTGTGCGGAGTCTGCATGTCCCCCCTGTGGTTGTGTGGGTTTCCTCCGGATGCTCTGGTTTCCTCCCAAAGACATGCTGTAGGTGGATTGGACAATCTAAATTGGCTGTGCATGTGTGTCCCTTATGTGGAAGGTTGAGTGCTGGGCTGGCAATGTGACACTGTAAAATCTCCATTGCCAATCATGAGCAGACAGATGATCCACTGTGGTGATCCCTAACCGGGGAAAAGCCAAAAGAAGACATTATTTGAACTGTGTATAGGCTATGATTAATATTGATAATCCTATGCATCTGAATATTACTTCAGAGTATGTTATTATGGCCTTGTTCACGTGCTTTTGTTATGTGGAGCTCTTTACTCCAAACATCATCCAAAATTCTGCTATGATCAATAGTATAAGCCTTTTAATAAAATAGGTGAATTTAATAAGCAAAGCCATGGAAATAATTTCATCTTAAAAATTTGCACTGCAATCTTTATTTATTTATTTAGTTATTCAATTTTTGGTGCAATATTAAATTATGTAAAATATAATTTTAGGGACAATTAAATATATTTTGATATTATACCAGCATCAACCCAGTTCATTTATATTTTTGATATGAATTGTATGCACTGCAAATAACTCCATCCTTGGAGAAGAAATATGTATGTTCAGGTTATCAGTTTAGTCTGCTATCATGTTAATGGAAAGAAACTCTGTAGAAAAAGTATCCAGTTTAAGTTCAACAAATGCTGCTGAAAGTAGCAGCCTATTAAACTGGAAAGGAACACCAAGGCTGCACAAAAAAGGAACAGTATGCCTTGGTCTGAATTGTTAAAAAACTGGAATTTATTATTTTAGTAGTAATAATAATAATAATAATAGTAATATCAATAATAATTTGGTATTTTAGTAAGAAAGAGGGTGGGTGAGGGTTGGTATGCTCCACATGGGATGCACAGGCTTTGCTGCCATGTAAAATGTGGTACTTTTATTTTTTTTTTCCAGTACAGTGCTTCTCTGTCTTTTCAACACTGTTTCGTTTTCACAAAACAATACTTTAGAAAAAAAAAAGGTGGTTAGTCATATAAAGAGTAGTCAAAGGGGCCAAAAGCTGTTTCTGTAAATCATTTTTATTAAGCATTACTTTGCCAATTCAATGCAAAAGACATATATGCAAAGAGGATTATCTTCTTGCTTCCAAGGTTGGTTGATTCCAGATTTGTTTATGTGTAGAAGACAAGCAGCATCTTCATGCTACTGTAGAGGGTTTCATCCATAAAAAATGCATACTTTTTTGTAACTGTTGGGTAGGGCTCTTTGTCATCATAGGTTCATAGGATGATACTAGGCTATTGACACAGAGACCCTTATAAGCCTAGCCAAGAATTTCACCCATGTTCACACAAAGTCAGCACCTGTTAACCCTGTGCAGCAGGGACACAGGTGGGATCCTAGGGGTATATTTTCTGTTTCCCATCCAGTTGTATAGGTTCCTCTTAAAGAGGGCTAATGAGGTACTCTGCTTGACGTGGAGAGAGAGTATATTCCACATATGGGAGGGGGTCATTGGAACACAAATCTATCCTGCCAACAAGGTCTATTAATGTCACAGACCAGTGAGGCCGTGCGTGCAGGTTGCATGATTGGAGTTTGACTTACGGATATGCGGCAACTCCATCAACGCTGAGTCTGAGATGGGCTTGTATGCCAGACACAGGTCACCTCTGAGTAGTCTGTATTAGACTGAGTAGAGGTATAGGGCTTTTAGCCTATCTGTATAGGATAGGTGTTTGAGACCCTGGATTTTTCCTGGTCAGGAACCTCTGCAGTCTCTCCAGCTGCTGCACGTGGTTAGTAATGTACATGCTGAAGGGGGCATGCATTTCATTCCAATTACATTAATGATAATACATTTAATCCAAGAGATGGAATTTTTCAGCTTGTCACCTTTTAGTGTAAATGAAACAATATTAGGTATGCTGTGAAAGTATAAAAATGAAATAAATCAGGCTTTGTGCCGACTGAATGGCGCACAGCAACAGTTATCCCATTCCACAAAGGGAGAGCTGCCACTGATCCCGGGAACTATCGACCTTTTAGCCTGAGGAGCCTGGTCTGCAAGGCCATGGAACGTATCATCATGGAACTCATAAACAAAGACATTGGTAACCTCCAAACTCTGGATCCCACCCAGTTCGGGATTGTGAAAGGCAGATCATGCCTCCTGAACCTGATCGACTTCTTTGAGGCAGTCACCAAAGCCGTAGATGAGGGTAACGTGGTTCACACAGTCTATCCTGACCTCGGCAAGGCTTTTGACACCATCCCCCATTCTGGAATTATAGCTAAACTCACTAAACTAGGTATAAATCCCTACGTCACAAAATGGGTTGCCAACTGGCTCACTGACAGAACCCACACTGTAAAAGATGCAAACTCCAAATCTGACCTCAAAGCAATGACAAGTGGAGTAACACAGGGTTCCATCCTGGGACTTCTCCTATTTGGTATCTACTTCTCTGAAGTACAGGCTAACACAGAAGGCCTCTGGCTAATGAAGTTCGCAGATGACTGCAAACTAGGAACCATAGTCAAGTCCCCAAATGATGTGGACATCCTACAGAAGGGCCTCGCTGAGACAGATGCCTGGTGTCAGTGCCATGGCCTCAAGCTCAATGCCAAAAAGCGCAGTGTCATTCCCTTTGGTAAAAACTCTGTACTCATGAAGTACCACACAGGCAGCAATCTACTTAACACCAAATGTGTGATAAGAGACCTTGGGACCCTGGTGGACAGTAGTCTCTCCTTTGATAGTCACATCACCACAGTAGTCAGGAAGTCTTTCTACGTGGCACACCTCATCATAAAAGGGCTCTCATCCAGGAAAAAAGAGATCATTGTTCCCCTCTACTCTACACTCATTAGACCCATTATAGAGTACAATGCCCCTTTTGGAATGTACCTCACAAGACATCTGCAGCAGCTGGAAAGGCCACAGAAGTACCTCACAAAGAGGATTACTTGCCTCAAACAAATGCCCTACACTGACCGTCTCAAAAACTCCAGCTTTACTCCGTAGCATATCGCCTACTCCGAGGTGATCTCTGCCTAACATATAAAGCTATGTCAAACCCAGAGCTGTTGGACATGCTACACCTAAAGAAATCCCAATCCCTCTGAGCTACATGCTCTAGGGACCTAAACCTTGTCACCACAATAAACAGGGCATGCTGGAGGGATAGATTTCTGTCCCAGAGACTTCCCATACTGTGGAACAGGCTACCCATCTATGTCAAGCAAAGTTCTTTATTAGCACTTCTATGTTTCTGGTCAACAGTGGCACAGGAAAATAACTTTCTTGGGTGGTGTAAGCCAGGGAATCTTGGTGGCTAGGCTTGCGTAGGCTCTTGGGCCGATAGCATACTACCTACCTATGAACTTATAATGTTATAAAAGTCCAAAATTGACCTTTGTCTTCATTTTAAGTGCACAAAACACATTCTGAAGAAACATAAATGTAGAGCTCAAGCTATTCAAGACAAAGAAACTTTTTAATAAAAGATTTAGAAAAACAAAATAAATACATTTTGACACAGTTCATAAATTATACTTTTTGTTAAAGAATTGTATTAGATTTTTGTTTTTCACACACACACACACACACACACACACACACACACACACACACACACACACACACACACCAGAAAACGACCACGTACAAAATTCACAAAACAGAATAAATAACCAATAATATGATGATTCCTAGGCTCATAATGTTTCAATAATTATGAATATTGGTTTCACTTTGTTTAATAAAACTCTTAGCTTAGACTAGACTTGAAATATTATATTATTTCCCAGTTTCTCTATGCTTAATGCATTTCTTTATTACAAATTCTACATTAACAATATTCAAAACCTCATCAAATTAAGGTGGAAGGGGTTTATTTCAATTTCTCATTATAACCTTCTTAGATACAGCCAATATGGTCAGCAGTAAAGGCCTTTCAACTGATTTAACAAATAATGATATTTGAACATTAAACATTGCTAACCAAATCAATATTTGAATAGTATTTGTCCATAAAGATTGGCAGAATGATTATGTATATTAAACTTTATTAAGATTTTCATAAAGAATATATGCTGCTGCACTGATATTAAACTTTTATTATATATCCAACTAAAAAGATCATTTTTTTCTTAAACATTTTACTGTTTCTCTGTGGAATACAAAACTCACTATGAAAAAAAAATCATGTCTATATTTTTCAAAAGGAAGAAAAGGTAGTTCCAGCAAGTGTTTGCAAACTAATACATGTTTCATTATGAGTCTTTGCAAAGATATTCACAGCTTACATACAATTTAAAAATATACTGGATTGAACATTAAGCATATTATAGTAATTTAAATTAATTTTGGAGTCTAAAGATGGAGCTATGATTATACAAAGATTTTGTAATGCCTTGCTATTTCAGATAGAGTTATTTAGATTATAATGATCCACGTTTCTAAGCATCCTGGAAACTATTAGGGGCCAACCCAACACTCTCATACTAGGTGACTTCAGCTACCCCTCCATCAACTGGGAAAACTACTCATGCACCAATACACTGGCCCAATGCTTCCTGGAATTCATCAATTCCAATGTCTTGGACCAGCTCATTCTTACTCCCACTAGAGGAAGCAACATCCTTGACCTGGTTATTACTAATATGGGCAACCATTTCTCTACACCAATAGTCAATTCCTCCCTGGGTAGATCCGACCACAAACTAATCACTATGGAAATCCACATCTCACCCACATCCCCTGCATAGGTAACCACCATGAAAAACTTCTCCAAAGCTGACTTTGGGCTCCTAAAAACAGATGTGGCTAACTTCACGGCACCCATGTCAATGGAAAATAGATGCATGACTGCCAAATCATACACCAATGCACTGTACGATTCACATACATAAATGCATGGAACTAGCCATACCCAACAGAACCAAGATGCTCTCCTCCAAAAAAAGGAAGCCAATCTGGTGGTCCCCTGTCATTAATAAACTCTACAATAGAAGGAAGAAACTGTTGCAGAAAAATGCTCAAGATTGGAAAAACTCCTTAAGTAGCCTCAATAAAAAGTTGAGATCCCTCATCAAAACCTCTAAAGCCAGCTATGAAGGCAGAATTGTGGCAGACACTAAAAACAACCACAGACCTTCTATATTTATAGCAAGAATCTCCATGGCAATACCAAGGTTTGCTCTGAGTTATTGCACAATAGTACCTCCTATACTGAGCCAACAGATATTGCCAACATGCTGGCTGACAGATTCAGTGCCAAATTTAACCCCCCCCCCCAAATGACCAATCACTATACCGGAGGAATGCCAGGCACCCAGCATTACTGCAGCACAGGTTAAAGCTGCATTGTCAAAGGCCACAAATACAGTTTCCATGAGACCCGACAATACCCTGGATGTGTTCTACATGAACTACAAAGTGAACTGGCACCACATCTGTGTGCCCTGTTCAATCACAGCCACACCTCAGGCTTTGTCCCAACTGAATGGTGCAATGCTACAGTCATTCTCTCCATAAAGAGTGAGCGACTACAGACCCTGGGAATTATCATGGCTATGGAGCGCATCATCATAGACCTAATTAACAAGAATCTTATGAATCTCCAAATTCTAGATCCCACTAAATTTGGTTTTCTGAAAGGTAGATCATGCCTGCTCAACCTGGTTGACTTTTTTGAGTCAGTCAGCAGAGCTGTGGATGAGGCCAAGGCAGTTCATACAGCCTACCTCGATCTGGTCAAGGCCTTTGATACCATTCCCCACTCAGGAATTATTGATAAACTCACCAAACTAGGCATCAACCCCTATATCATTAAGTGGGTTGCAAATTGGCTCACAGATAGAATCCACAGTGTGAAAGTAGCAAACTCCAAGTCAGACTAGCAACTAGTCACAAGTGAAGTCCCACAGGGATCAGTCCTGGGTCCTCTCCTGTTTGGCATACTCAAAACCATCCAGTCATGGCAAATGGCTAGAAATCTGCCATATTTAAACCCCACAGGATGGAATACAGCTTATAACTGGTTGCAGCTTCCCACTGTAGGCAGTATGGCAGGTGTTGGTGAGGACATGTGCTTCTAGGCCCAACGCTGGGGCATACAGGAGTCCAAGGTCATGGTAGTACTCCTGGTAAATAACCATGACAAGAGACTGCTGCAGGGCCAGTACCAGGGCTCCCAATATAAAGCGCAAGCCTGGGACCATCTCGGCCATGATCTCACCAGTGCCACTGGTATCTCTTGGACTGGTGAGCAGGTCGAGCACTACTATGCCAACTTGAAGTGGAGAAGATGGAGCTCTTGTACGAGTGAGTCCAAGAAGCAAGTCAAAGGGTTGACGTCTCAGCAGTGTGTAAGTATTCCTATCAATGATTGTTTACCAAAGTCCAGCCTGTGTATGTGATGGACAGGTATAGCTAAATGTTTCTCTATTCCCTTTACAGCTGCAGCTGAGTGGGCTGTGAATCAGGAAGCCCATGCCAGTAGGTTGCAAGGGCTGCGTTACAGAGCTGGTGAGTAACAATCCTGCTTGTAGTAGTCATACCAAATAAATATAAAGTAGTAGAAATTCACCTGGCAGTATAAAAACTGTGTATGGGTTGCACTGAATAAACCAGACAATATAGGTTCATAGGTTCATAGGTTTGTACTAGGCTATCTGCCCTAGGGCCTATACAAGCCTAGCCATAACAATTCCCTGGTTATTTCTTCCCACAGTATTTACTTCCCTGGATTCCTGTCTAGCGGGTGACAGACATGATCCCCAGGGTGAATTTTCTATCTCCCATCTAATCATTAAGGTTCCTTTTGAAGAGGGGCAAAGAAGCGCTCTGCTTGACATGTATTGGCAGTCTATTCCAGAGTCTGGGGAGTCTCTGGGTCAGAAATCTATCCCTACAGCATGTTTTGTTCATTATGATGATAAGGTTTAGATCCCTTGAGCGTGTGTCTCTGAGGGACTGGGATTTCTATAAGTGTAGCATGTACAACAGCTCTGGGTTTGACATGGCCTTGTATGTTAAGCAGAGATCGCCTCTGAGTAGACGATATGTGACAGAGTATAGGTGGAGTTTTTTTAGATGGTCAGCATAAGGCATCTGCTTAAGGCCTGTGATTCTTTTAGTGAGGTATTTCTGCAGCCTTTCCAGTTGTTGCAGATGTCTTGCGAGGTACATACCAAACGGGGCATTGTATTCTATAATGGGTCTAATGAGGAAAGAGTACAGTGGGACAATGACCTCCTTTTTTCTGGATGAAAAGCCCTTAGTAAGGTGTGCCACTTGGAAGGATTTCCTGACTGTTGTGGCAAATGCGGTTATCGGAATTGAGATCACTGTCCACCTGTGTCCCTAAGTCTCTTATCACACTTTCAATATTTAGTGTACTGCCACCGATGTGGTAATTCACGGGTACATGTTTTTTCCCCAAAGGGGATAACTATACATTTCTTGGCATTGAGCTTGAGCCCATGGCTCTGGCACCAAGCATATGTTTCTGTAAGGCATTTTTGTACAATATCCACATCATTTGGGGATTCAATAATGGCTCCCAGTTTGCAGTCATCTGCAAACTTTATTAGCAAGAGTCACTTAGTGCTGACCTGTACTTCAGAGAAGTAGATGCCAAAGAAGAGAGGTCCCAGGACTGAACCCTGGGGTACTTCACCTGTCACTTGTCTGGAGCTGGATTTGGAGTTGGCTACTTTTACAGTGTGGGTTCTGTCAGTAAGCTAGTTGGCAACCCATCGAGTGACGTAGGGATTAATGCCCAGCTTAGTAGTATGACAGTAATAGTTTCATATAGGTGATATTTAAATAAAACTGTAACTGCCTGGCAATAAATTTCTAAATCCTGGACTGGTTGTGTTTACTCTGGCATTGTATGGCATTTAGTGTTGCATTCTCTGAATAGTAATGTTGTGTTAACCACTGTTACCCACACTGTGCTACAAAAAAATATATGTCTAGGAATGTCTGTATAAGACTGTTGTAAGTACAAGATCAGATTGTACAACCAAGAGAGACTTAGAGAGAAAACACTGAAAGAACAAACAGCAGTTTCTAAATAGCTCACTCTGATGAGACACAAATTGTTGTGTTTATAGCACACACAGCCATGGCTCGAATCCTGTGAGTGGTAGTAAGCTGTATGCATAAATTATACCTCTCAACTGTACAGATTTTCCCAGAATGTC
>NC_056744.1:473012075-473027075 GCF_019279795.1 Protopterus annectens | reverse complement strand
TCAAAATTCAAATAACATAAACACATCTTTTTAGAGACCAATCAGTAACTAACCTCATGACACACCCCCAATACACAGTCTTCACTCACAAAACAACTTGTTTCAAATTTGCGTACACAATGTAACAAAACATGGTTCATTGAAACATTTTGTGTTCTATTCAAAATAACATGTTGCAAATAAGCCTAGCATATCTCAAGCAAGTGTTTAATTTTAACAGACATGCCAGAGATTCTGCTTCATTTAAACCTGGCCAAAAATATGCTGCAAGTTGGATTTTCCAGCAAAGTTAAACTTTTTCAAGCAGGAGCGGCCATGCTCCACCTCTACCTGTAATTTGCAGTGAATCCAAGGCAATAGATTTTAAATAATGTTCTTTATAAGCATTAATGTGTCTGGCAAATGCATTTGTTATTTTATTGTCACGGATGTCACATAAATGTTCACTAATTCTACATTTAAGCTTGGACTCTGTCTTTCCCACATAAAAACATGGGCAGAACTGACACGGAGCACAATACACTACTTTTGTAGAATTGCAATCATTTTTACCATGAACAATGATGTTCGTGTTGTTTATACATACTTGTCCAACATCTAAAATATATTTACACAAAGTGCATGCACCACATTTTCTCATATGTCCTGCATTTTTGTTTATTTTATTTTGCTCTATTAGCTGCTTAAAGTTACAGACTCTTCTATAAACTATAAAGGGTCTCTCCCCCATTTTTTTTTGTAATGAAGCTATCATTCATTAAAACCTTCCGATTCTTAGTTAAAATTTCTTTTAAAACTACTATCAGTGCAAAAAGCAGTTATAAAAGCTCTATTAAAATTCCCAATCACATTAGAGTTGCTTGTCTCTAAATTAAAAACTCCATCATTACCACTGACAAAAAATTCATTAGATATTGTCAAGTGAGGAAGGGCATTATTAAGTAAAGGTGTAAAATATCCAATTTCTCTTTTATGCCATACTTCACTGAGAAGCTCATTTACTAACCATACAGGATAATCTCTATTAGTGAACGTATTTTTCATTAGTTCACATTCTTCTTGAAATCTGTCCCATTTAGTAGTCATACTGGCCGCTCGCACCAGCTGACCCTTCACAGTAGCTCGTTTCTGGGCAAAAGGGTGATTGCTTTCAAAGTGCAAATATGTGTTAGAAAAAGTTGGTTTGCGAAATATTTCAGCAGTGAAACACCCATTTTTTCCCATCCTTCTTAACCAACACATCTGAATAGGAAATTTGGTCCTGACTATAAGTGTGAATAAAACAAAGGGAGTCAGTGGTTTGATTAATGAACTCAATAAACAATTGTATAGCATCTACAATCCCTGACCAAAGAATAAACATATCATCCTGAAAACGAAGGTATAAATCACAGTTGGAAAAATGTGTGGAGGAAAATAAGAACTTGTGTTCCCACATTAACATCACAATGTTAGCATACAACCCCCCACAACAAGAACCCATGGCTATGCCTTCTTTCTGGAGAAAAAAACTTTTTTTCAAACCAAATGAAGTTTGATTTTAATACTAGATCTAATAAGAGCTCATAAGTGTTAATCATTTCCTGCTCAAGACCTTTGAAGATCAGGTATTTGCAAAACCACTCTTCTCCAATAGCATGTGGTATAACTGTGTAGAGATCTTTTATGTGAATTGTAATTAACACGTGTTTATTGTTATACCTTACACCATTAAGCCTTTTCAAAAAATCCCACGAATCAATGCAGATGTGTGTTTCTGCAAACAAATATTTTTTAAGTTCAATGTCGAACATTTTAGCAAGAGGATGAGTAACTGATCCCCTTGCATCCACAATTGGGCACATAGGAGGTTGATTCACATCCTTATGGATTTTGGAAAGCTCAAAAATAGTGGGGGAGATAGGAAATTCAACTGAAAGATAATTACACTGATGTATGTCATTTGAACCCTGGATAAATAAATAATGTAAAAATATTCTGATTCTTCCATACACAGTATTCATTTCAGTTAGTGAACTTTTTTCATATGTGGTTAAGTCTAATAAACACTCCATTTTATTTATGTAATCACACTCATCAATTGCAATCAAACCCCCACCCTTATCAGGCTTAATGAATCTAACACCTGATATTCCTTTCAAAAAAATCTAACACTTGTTTTTCATTATAGGTTAGATTATTCACACTAGGTTTCCTAGAGCCAGAATTACATAAAGCTCTAATATCCAGTTCACATATATTCTAAAACACCATTAAAGAATTATGCAATGGTGGATTGCAAGTACTAGCCACTCTCAAAGAATTTTCCACATATACATTATTCAAAAATAATAAATGAATATTTAATTTTCATGTATATAATTTCAAATCAATGAGAGTTTCAACCAAATTCATTTTCCTTGTAGGGACAAAAGTTAATCCATTGGAAAGCAAATCACATAAAATTGGAAAGTCCAAAGAAGAAAAATTATATATTTTAAAGTCTTTAGCAGTATTACACACAATGTTCAAAGGAAGTGGTAGAAATGTAGGAAGTAGTCTCTCATCACATTCATTATTTATTGAAACCGTTGCTTCCCCCTCCATGAATTCCGACCATTCCCCCAAAAATTCCCTCTGTTGACTTGAGGGGTTACATAGTATTTGGACATTTGCTCTTTCTTGTTGTAATTCTGATTTTTCAGACGATCCAAGTGCCTGGGGCTATTCCCATTGTCCTGGTCTAAAAAAAATCACCATTATCAGTTGTAGTTAATCCACAGTCAGCATCATTAATGTTTTCATTCAAAAATTCATCCACATTTATATGCTGATGCCAACCATGGGAATTGAGGGGGGTATGCTTTATTGTCCCTATATGCATCAATGTCTCTAGTTAGCTTTTTAAGCTTCCTAGATTTAATAGATTCCATGTGTTCCTCGATGAAATGTAGAATGCATGTGTATTTGAATTTATTATCACTAAAAGAAATGTCCTGAGTGATATTCCTATCTAATTCCACCACTTCTTCGGCAAGAGACTCAGTGGTTAGGTTGTTGTGTTTAATAACAACTTCCATGTACTCTATCCCATGTTTGTTGAACATCTGCAACAATTCATGGTGAAGACTAGAGTTATTAATCAATCTGGTGGGAAAGCTCCATACTCACAAACCTTTAGGCATTAGCCCTCTGTTTATGCATTTTCTAAAATAATCAGTACCCATTTGTAATTTCTTAATCTTTAACAAGCATCGGTCAAATTCACTAAGTTTATCACATAAACTACTCTTGTCTCTTAGTGTACCATCATTAAACACATTACAACATTTAAGCATGTCGTTCAAGCATAAACAGTCAGGGGTGCTAGGCCTTTTAGTTAAATTACGGTCAGGACTAGATACGCTTTGTCTCTCAACTGCAGCTGTATTCTTATTTGCAGATAAAATGGGAGATACATTTAAATCATCGGTAGTTCCCCTTCTCGGCTTCTGGGTTGAAGAACTAGGCATGGAGTGCACAGAGAGTTGATATAAATCCAAGGTTTGAGATAAGAATGGTGATTGTTCAATCCTTTCCTTTCTTTTATTTAATTGCTGTATTAAGACAGTAAGTTCTCCAATAGACTGTTCAAATGCATTCACACAACCTGCAGATGTTCCCTCCATCCTTGCTGCTAAATCCAACAAACCAGCAACAAGAAAGACAGCAAATTTGATCAAAAAACAAATTGACAGCTGGATTTAGAAAATGCAGGTTTATTTAGAAAATTATCCTTAAAACCAATAGTACAGGATTCCATTCAGCCAACAAAACTTTATCAGATAAATTCAAAGAACCAATACACACCCTTAAATAAAACAAAAAAATAAAACCACTCAAAAATTCAAATAAAATACACACCTCTTCTAAAAACATTTTAACAAAGAATTGGAAGGTTTTAATGAATGACAGCTTCATTAGAGAAAAAATGGGGGAGAGACCTGTTAAAATTTATAGAACAGGCTGTAACTTTAAGCAGCTTATAGAGCATAGTAAAATAAACAAAAATGCAGGACATATGAGAAAGTGTGGTGCATGCACTTTGTGTAAACATATTTTAGATGTTGGACAAGTATGTATAAACAACACGAACATCATTGTTCATGGTAAAATTATTGCAATTCTACAAAAGTAGTATTTAGTGCTCTGTGTCAGTTCTGCCCATGTTTTTATGTGGGCAAGACAGAGTGCAAGCTTAAATGTAGAATTAGTGAACATTTATGTGACATCCATAACAATAATATAACAAATGCATTGGCCATTCACATTAATTCTTATAATGAACATTGCTTTAAATTTATTGTGTTGGATTCGCTGCAAATTACAGGCAGAGGTGGAGCATGATCGCTCCTGCTTGAAAAAGTCAAACTTTGCTGGCAAATCCGACATGGAGCACATTTTTGGCCAGGTATAAATGAAGCAGAATCTCTGGCATGTCTGTTAAAATTAAAATTTTGCTTGAGATAGATGCTAGGCATATTTGCAACATGTTATTTTGACTAGAACACACAATGTTTCAATGAACCTTGTTTTGTTACATTGTGTACGCAAATTTGAAACAAGTTGTTTTGTGAGTGAAGACTGTGTATTGGGGGGGTGTCATGAGGTTAGTTACTGATTGGTCTCTAAGAAGAGGCGTGTATTTTATTTGAATTTTTGATTGGTTTTCTTTTTCTTTTCATTTAAGGTGCATATTGGTTCTTTGAATTTATCTGATGAAGTTCCAGTATTGTTGGTGGGAAGAAATCCTGTACTACTGGTTTTAAGAATAATTTTCTAAATAAACCTGCATTTTCTACATCCAGCTGCCTCTTTGTTTTTTGAACAGACAAACCATAACAGTCAATCCTCTGGTCGTCATGTGGATAGGCCCGCAGTTGAGAGCTATGCAGACACACTGCATTCCATGCAAAACTAGCATGTATGCACAAACCCTGTAAAACTAGCAGTATTCAATGCATATAACAGCAATGCTCACACACTGTCCCTAGGTCTGAAACCTTATACAAACATGTAGTTGGCCTGTGTCCACAGGTCCTGTGTTTAGAGGTATTGCTACCTGCTGTCTGTAACACTGCTGCCCACACACAGGAAGGATGTCTTCCATACAGGAAAGGTAAAGGGCCAATGTCCACATGATGTAGTTATTTATAGTAGTGTGTTGCTATGACAATGGCTATTGGAAGAATTATGCAGCTGCCTATATGTAATTAGCAAGTGGTGAACAGTAATTGGTGCAGAGGCCATCACCTGAACATGAGCGTCACCTACAAAAGCCATGCTTCAACCTACTCAAACAAGCTCAATCCCTGTAGTGGAGGGAGAGAGAGAGAGAGAGAGAGAGAGACAGAGAGAAAGAGAGAGAGCAAGAGAGGAATAGAGACACACACACAAAAAAAAACCCCATAAACAAAACCTCGAAATAAGAAACAAGAAGACATCCTGTACACAGATGGAACCTGAAGATAAACCAGATATGTGAAACATGTAAGCATGTAACTGAATATAGTACTTGGTCTGTAATAATGGGCTAGATGATTATGAAAGATGTATATGTGCCATCAGTACTTTCTGTAATGATGTCCTGCTGAAAAAATGCTATGGACATAGCATCTGGCTCTGTCTGCAGTGGGCCATACCTGTCAACTGTGCAGATCTGCACTGAATGTCAAGATTTAGCTATCATATTGTTTGTTCTGTTCCTCCAAATGTCTATATTAGTCTGGCAAATAGCTGAAGGTGGAAGTAATGAAGTCATGACAAACATATGAGTTTCAGACATCACCACCTTCAGAATAGTCATGGTAATGCGAAATGTATCATGCACAAAGTAGGCTTTGTAATAGGCATATCTACGATCTGTTCCTATATATCCCCCCTAATATTAGGCTTTTTCCACATGTGATGCTCTAATAGGTGGATAGGTTGGGTCACAGCTGAGGAGCCTATCATACCCTGGGAAAAGACAGTTCACATATGGCAACAACTAGAGTGTCTGTCAAACAGTCATATATGTGCCACTGCTAGGCCAGTTAATGGGCTGTACACATAGGTGCAGACCAAAACTTGGAAGCAAGTGCACATCTATCTGAGCAAGCATGTAGGTTTACACGTGACCTCCTGTAAGGCTGACTATGACAACAAATCAGACATATCCAAGCCACCAAGGCCAATTGCAACCATGTCTATACGTATGTATGCAGTGTCAGAGCCAGTAACACAAATTAACCTGTACTGGGGGTAAAACACACCTCATACACACATGCCATGGATACAGGCAACCTGCATCAGACAAGATTGGTGGGAACAGTGGCACCTTGTCCACAACAGTAGTACAGGGGGATATGCACATCACCCACATTCCTGCCCACATCAGTGGTAAGCATGGACATAATGCCTACTGATGGCAACAACAGCAAGTCTCCATGGGGAATGAGAGCATCACAGTTTGCTTCCTACATGAACACAGGCATGTGCTCACAGTCCCATCACACACTGCAGTCAAACATACACATGCCATTGTCCACACACCATCCACATGGAAGATGGCGACTGTCATCCCTCTACACAGAAATGAATGGTGTGTAGTGGATTATGTCATTAAATGTCCAACACTGGAGGAACTGGACAGGCCAGAGCCAGGAGGGTAATGCAAGATGATATCTTACAGTGTTATGATATATTCTGGATTATTTGCACATAATACCCACTGTTGATGTGCACGTCGACTACTGTATGAGGTCCTCTTACCCTTTTTCCTGTTTATGTCTTCCAGGTACAATGTCCCGGGAATGTCTGCCCGCATACACACCCCTGGAAAATGATGCAATAATCCAGTACCTCATAGTCCATCATGCCACCCTCTTCAGGAGCAGGTCCCAGAATCTGCAGGAGAGGACCGCTGTGTTGAACGAGCTCATCCATAAGGTAAACAATGTCAGCCGACACAACCACAATTATAAACAGGTGCAGCATCGCTGTACAGATCTGATCTGCCATGCCCGTCAATGTGCTTCTGCAGTTAGATGGGAACTGCTAGCCACAGGTGGGGTTATGCCATCCAGCCCCCACAGACAGATGCTGAGGAGCTACTTGCCAGCCTTGGGGCACCCGCCCACCAGCCAAGCCAACAAGATGAAGACAGCATTGTGGAGGAGGGTGCCACTCATACAATGGACAAGGAGCATGCAGGTAAAGCTTGAGGGGATATTAGTAGATCACTGTTGCTTATCCATTTTCATCTGTAAAGTATCTACATGCATATGTCAGATAAGATAATCAGTCTGTTGCTGCAGTCTAGTAATGAATAGATGTGCATAATCTCTAGTATTGTGGGTTTGTACTGCTGATGTGCTAAAATGCTGCTCCCATCCTGTACCAATGCCACAGGTGTGGCTAATGACATTATGTTTCTCACACAACTATTTAGCTCCCTCTGGTATACAACTGGGGCAGCAGCCTGTAGCTGATGAGTATGGAGTTGTTTTGTTCAGGTTTGCCAATAACCCAGCCATGTTATGACCATGCTATTTGCCATGCACACATTTAACACACCTACCCATAATGCTGCACTGCATCACAGTGGTCACCATGGTAGCATATCTGAAGGGTATGTAAGAGTCCTGCAGTATACCTAACAACATGTCAGTGCAAGATGTGTGGCCAGAGATGAACATAATGGTGGGACAAATGGCCTACAGTAGGGACATGTCTGAAACATTACCCTTATACAGTGGCTATAACAGTGTATGCACCACTATTACAATGGCAACTGTTCCCAATCTAAACAATGGCAAATCACAATACCACATTCCACACCTTTTACAATCTGTAATGTGATCCTAACATGAGCAATGAATGTGTAATATGGAATCCTATGTTAGGACAACAAATATGGAGAATACATACCTTAACAAACATTAGAAGCATATGTGTGCACACACTCCAAATAGCATATTGTGGAAGCAGCTTCTGAGGTACTGAGAGCATTCACTCTTTTTTGAGTACACACATTCTATCAAGTACAGGGCCTCAATGTCTCACCAAGTAATGGTCTGCTGTCCAAGAAGTGTGTCCATGACATTTGCCCACTCACCTGCAACAGAGGCAGCCGTGGCTTGCACACATCTTACAAACTATGAAATGGATCCCATATCTGAAAGGTAGCACTCAGGAGGGGGAAAAGTAGCCTTACCTGACCATTGCATATACCATGGCAAACAGTGCAGTCATGCATGTGTGTATGACATATGGGACAACATTAATGTAGAAAATAAACAGATGCCCATCCAAAACAGATGACAACACATGTTGCAAACTGGTCATGGAGGCTACCCAGAAGCATGCAGCAGCACTGAGGGACTTGCAGGAATGTCTAGTAAGTACTGCCTGTGCAGTACCTGTGTCAACAATCAGTTGGAATCTACATAAGTGTAGCCCATGGGTTAGGGTAATCAGACGTAAGGTTGTTCCACAGGAAACATCATTCAGGGCTCTCTACAGGTAGCATATGCATAACATCAAGTCTCCCAAAGGCATGTGTTGCAATGTGTAATGGTGTCATGAGACCAAGGCTGAAACCTACAGACAGTATTTATAACGATACATGCAGTGTACAAACAACACCTCACTCCACCTCAGGGCCACCATCCTCATTTTACCTTGCTGGTGCCAGTGTACAACTTTAGGTTTGCTGTTCATTAGCAGGAGCTAGGCTGGAAGACATGGCATTTGGAATTTGGAACACTGCAAAATAACACTCATGTGTGGCCCATAGTTGTCAAGCATCTGCAATAAGGTTAAGGATTAGGAGGGGTGTCATCCTGAAACACAACAGTAAATTGAAGCATAAATCCAAAGCTTGCTTGGAATGGCTGTATCTGAACACAGTCAAGGTCATGAATTGTGCCAGACATAACCCTGACTCCACAGCAATACTGAAGCCACTATGTGACCTCCAAGGGCTGTGTACATGAGCTGACCTTGCAATCCTGCAGACTTGCAGGACATAGGGACATTTGAAGGGTGGAGTGACCAAATAATGGCAAGTGAAGATGGGCCATGCTAATATATCCCTTCCAGGAATAGTGATTGCTGTAGTTCACTTAACAGGTGCTGCAACAAACTATTGTATTAAGGGTGTGAACACTTATGCAACACGCATATTGTATGCATCTCATTCAGCATCTGTACGACTAACACATTTGTTTGATATTGCATTGGATTGCACAAGTCATATGTCACATATCAGGTGTGTGTAATGTTAACATATGCAGTATTGTGGCCCCACTGCATACCATGGAAGAGGGTGGCATGTCAAAAAGGGTGTGTACACTCCTCATATCCACATTAAGCTTTAAAGGTCATCAGTGTAATCAGATTGTATTGCTCATGCATGCACTGCTGCTGATGAGATCTGCAAATCAGAGGTCAGGCATTAACTATTGACATCAGTCCTCATATCATCCCCGGTACGTGTCAGAAAAACACATAGGGGCTGTGAGCAACAGAGCAAACATAAGTGCCACACATATACACATTCAGCAATGGTGTGTACACTCGTGAGATATGGTGCACATTACATGTTAGTGTGCTGTACATGTGCACAGCAATACTATGTACATGGGTGCAGTGTGTTCCAGGGGAAGGAGCATCACCTACTAACACAACTCATGTGTCACAGAGATGTATAATGTTGGTAACAAGAATTGAGTATGGCTGCAGTGCATGCTGTTGAGTGCTATATGTCATGCATGTTGACTGCTGGGTAATGAGAGGTCTATAATATCTTTGTGCCACCTCACCTACATGAGTGTGTGTGTGTGTGTGTGTGTGTGTGTGTGTGTGTGTGTGTGTGTGTGTGTGTGTGTGTGTGTGTGTGTGTGTGTGAGTGTGTGTAGAGGTAAACCATAATGTACAGGTCTTAAATTACATTTTTTGTTTGTCCCTCACAGGTGGCAAGGTGGGTCAGGGTCCCTCCTTCAGGCAAACTGATGTTAGTGTCCATACAGACTTTGACAATGATGATAGGCATTGTGAGGCACAGGCAGGGTTGTCAGGTGCTGAAGCTGTGCCATCGGTTGACTTCCCACTTTATCCACCCCATCCCCACACACAGTCACAATGCCCATACATACCCCATTGCCAGTGGCCATAGATGAGGGACATTTGTTGGGTGGTGGCATGGGACAGGACATTGTGGGGACTATGGCAAGCATGTCTGTACACAGCAGCCATAGCCAGATGACAGGCAAGGTACCACACAGGCAGATGTACAGGGCTGCTCGTAGGAGGGCTGCTGGCCATTATGCCCCTGGCTGATGTGCCACAGCAGGTGTCACCAGACACATGTTTTGGGCAATAATGGAGGCACAGGCATGTATGGAACATTACAACAGAGAATCTGAGGCTCCAGAGGGCTACTCCTTGTACTGTACTTGACAACATTCGTGATCTTGCAGTTGCCCACCATTATTTTACAGAGGTCCTGGAAAGAGGGTTGGGTGAGATGGTGGTAATCCTTGACCATGTGGTGTCTGTGGTAGAGCATGTGGACATAGGTCAGCAACACCAACAGGTGGAGGTCTATGTGGATGTGCAACAACTCACGTCCGCTCCCGTAGTGGCAGCATCAGCACCAGCACTGCAGAAGGGGTGCTGTCCACATCACAATGCAGCAGGCCACTTGCACAGTGTCCTGGCTGGTCTCAACAGGGACATGGATCCAGTGGACAATTGTCATCATCAGGAGAGAGTACCATATCTGGGCTTTTGCTTGGTAGTGCCCGTGAAACCCCGAGCAGGCACAGTTCCCATGTCCATTGATGGAGACAGTGACCTGTACACCCTGCCATGTACGTTCTGCAGCTGTCTAACAAACCCCTGTATAGGACAGCCACATGGCAAACATGTGTGCATACATACACACACACACTTCACCAACACAGTTAGGGTACTTCCATACTTACAAACACCACATCTGCACAGCCCATTTAGAAAAGAACCCCCTAATCTGCACACATGATGTCAACCGGGTACAGATGAACACAGGTGACAGGTCTGTATAACAGTTACTGCATGTGCCACATGGCTGACAAGTCTGAGGGGTGCATACAGGTGAGTGCATAGTGGCTGATGTCAGCAGCTCTTCTACAGTAGACAATTATAAGTGTACTGGGTGGCACACACCAAATCTCCATGAATAACACACACACACACACACACACACACACACACACGCACACACGCACACACGCACACACGCACACACGCACACACACACACACACACACAGATGCTTTGGTATTGATGCAATACACAGAGAATACTGTTCACATGGGTGTACTTCATTTTGCAGTGAACTGATTTTGGCCTATGTAATTCCACTTAGGCGAAATTGCCAAAACATCAAATCAGGAAATTATCACGTTGCCAGTTTAATGTCATTGACAATGGTACTGGCAGGGTATATATCCTCTTCCCCAATGTAGTGGAATCCTGGAGTTGGTAAACATAGGTGTGCTGGTGTGGGTGGCACAGCCCCCACTTTGGAGGGTGTGGGGTGATGTAGAACCACACATAGTGTGATTAACATAAACTGTACAGTATAACAGCACACTAAGCGAGGGGATAACCACAACAATAATCCCAATGTGGGTGGCTGTGGCCACAACAACAACTCCTATATATATATATATATATATATATAAATATCTATATATATATATATATATATATATATATATATATCTATATATAGATATATATATATATATATATATATATATATCTATCTATACCAACTCCAGTATCGCTGTACAACTGTACAGTAGGGAAGAGGACATTTACACATCTACTACTAGTTTTGCTTGAATGTTATTCCACAAAATGATTGCTTTGAAATGTTACCTTTAGCCAGTTAGTTCTCGTTCAAATGATCTCTTGGGACATATATTTTCTGCAAACAGAAGTAGATCCCTTCCCATACACACACACACTGACTTGGCAACACTGAGAGTAGAACCCTACCTAGGTACTTATTGCTACTAATGGGTTTGGCTTTAATTGCACACACCACAGAGCTTTTAGGGTGGGGTATGTCACAAGTTTCCTGTTAATTGAAGAACATCACCAGGCGTTGTACAGTATGGTACTGGGGCATGTACTAGATGTTAATGAACAATACTTAGTATGACATACTGTCTTATACACAATGACAAAAACATACAGTTATAGACACATTTGACAGACCTGAGTTTAGCAGTGCTAACTACATTGTCAGTGAGTCCATTCTGTTACAGAGTTTTTGCACACAGTGCATGCATCATTGGGCTGGATAGTGTAATCAGTTACCTGTATGGTTGATGGTGACAGCGGTCCTCATACAGTGGACCTTGAGGCATGTACTGGGGGTACCATGGTGTAAAGGCAGTATACCCAGCACCCACACCCCACATTGGATATTGTACTCACTGAAACCATGATAATGCTCTGACATACCCACAATCACACATTGACCAGGACTGCAATACAACCCCTTGTCTATCTAATCAGTGATACTACAGGGATTTACATTTATTGTACATGCCACAAGGATAGTTGGGTGAGGGTTTGTCATGGCTCTCCTAATGTCAACAACATCACTATCCCTTATAATGAATGGCAAGGTTCATTGTATTTGGAGAATGTGGCCTCAGAATGCTGTCTCCTACAAATATGCACACTCACACATACACACACTTGTCAGGATTTAGAAGGTAACCCACACCTATCTACTCATTTGTAGAACAGTGTTATACTGGTACTGCAAGATCCAGGTAGCCCATAGGGTGAAGAGTGTAACAAGGTACATTTAACATCAATTACAGCAGCAGACATTTCTAAGTATGGCAGTGGGGGGGGTGTAGTGGGTGAGAAGGCCCTCAGAGTATTTTCAACTACAAGTTTACAAACACACAGACACTGTTATTCTCTGTAATGCACCCTGACACATTTGTCAGTACCAAGGTCCATAGATGCAGGTGTTCCTAGGTGTGTACCAGGTTAATGTCCATGGAGAGATGACAAAAGTAGAGGATGTGGGTACACTGGTATCATGCCACCTGACATTTGTCAGCAGGCCATCGATCAACTGATGCTACTTGACTGATCCCTAGGGTGACAGTTAAATGCAACATCCAATCATCTGGTTTTCTCTAGCAGAGGGCCAGTGAGGTGCTCCAATTGACATGTATACAACAAATATTACATAACATGGCCAGTGTTTGTGTTGGAGACCTGTACCCAAGCATGTTCTGTTGACTGTGGTAGTCTAGTTGAGGTATCCATGGCATGTGGTGCATACAGGGTGGGGTTTCCTAGCTGTGGCATTCATAAGACAGCTGGGCAAACATGTAAGTGTCAGTCAATCAGAGATTGTCTGTAAGCAGCCGAGATGGATACCTGACATCTGCACATCTGTGCAGAGGACAGACAGAAATTAGCTAGCCAGCAGGTTATGCATTAGGATGAATGTTTTGACTGATAGACATCTGAAACTGATAGGCATGCCATTACTACATGACAGCAGCCCTCAATGACATGTCCTAAACACATAGTAGTCTACAGTTAATATCCACATATCAGATCAATATCCAACAGGAGATACTTAATAACATACAGCTCACACACAAAGAACACAATAGTCAGTACTCAGAGTTCAGTTTTGCATGCAGGGGTGTATGGTTCCAGTACTGTAATCTGCAATTGACTTTTACTTGGAAAAGCAATGTTAAAAGTAGTATTGTAATAATACAATATATGCAAGTGTGACTGCATATAGCCTTGGATATACCCATGTATGAAACACATGCAAAGAGAAAAAAATTGTGGTACTAGCCATGTATACTCATGTGTCCAATACAGTATACTCACACCCCTTGCTACTGTAATGACAGCAGATAGAAACATGTTATGTACATGGAATTAAATACACTTAATAAAGATGTCATCACGCTGCTATTTTATCAGTCTGGAATGTGATCACTGGTTACCAGGGATGAGCTACGCTTATCAGGTGTAAGCATTGTTTTAAATGTAAATGGTAAGCAGATTTGTACACTAGTAAGCAAAGCCTATACGGTGTAAGCACCTTTTCATTTAACTGTAAGTTAGCACTGCTTACCATCATGCAAACTCTAGCAAACCCTCTTAAAGCTGGTAAAAACTGCCTTAACCACTCTGTATCCAACAGTCCTTGTCCTGCCTAGCAACAAAATAAACAGCCATTGCAAATCTTGAACCCAGGACCCTCTAGAGTATAGTCACAGCACTTAACCACTAAGCCAACTGAGCTGTACAAGCATCTGTTGCTTGTTCAGCTATATCATTCAGTACACATACTGAATAGTAGTGAACAACTCCTTTGACTACTATATTTGTTTACTGTTTGTTAGTGAAAATAGTGTTGAATCTGTCATGTTTTTATATCTAAATATACACATATAAGATAAATATGGTGAGATACATCTGAGAATGTATATACAACACTCATGTTTACACATAACAAGGATATATATATATATATATATATATATATATATATATATATATATATATCAACAAAGCTATAGTACCAATGGAGTCAGGAAGAACTGGAAATTAATCTACAGTGTAGAATATTTAATAAATCCTTGTAAACCTGTTGCAGCAAAAATCCATGACAGCGAAAAAAACATTTATATCACAACATAAATTAAGCGCTTTCTCAAACACTATAGGTAAAAACTGGAATCAGCTCCCTCCTGAACTTTCTAACCTAGCTTCTACTTCTCTATTTAAAAAACATATTAAAGAACATCTTAAAACTCAGTGGCGTTGTCCTTTTGCTAACCCAGACTAAAATCTTTTTCCCTCCTACTCTTACCCCTTTCCCCACTCCCCTAACTTAGGCCTCCAACCTAGGCCTCTAAATCTTGTTACTTTTTTTTTCATAGTAAGAGG
>NC_056744.1:472972075-473009575 GCF_019279795.1 Protopterus annectens | reverse complement strand
TGATACTAAAACTAAAATCCTCATAACACTAGCCTCAAATTTGTCTCAATAGTGGCAATGTTATGGGAAGGTTTTAATAATGTTAAGGTGTAAGGTTAGGGTTGGGAGAAGGGACAACATTAGTCTTAGGGTTAATGCTCACTACAGAAAGAAAGTAGGGGGGCTTTGCTCCCTTGCACTACCTTAGTAATGGGTGCTAACCCTAACCAGATCATTACCCCTTCCTCCAACCATAACCCTACACCTTAACATCATTAAAACCTTCCCATAAAACTACTGCTACACAAGACAGAGTCAGACACACAAACATTCACAAGCACACACAAGCAACACTATATCTATTACCATTAACCTAAAATACACACAAACACGTAACACCCATCCTTCATGCATCTCTGACCTTAACCCTAACACACACACACACACACACACACACACACACACACACACACACACACACACACACACACACACACACACACACACACACACTGTCACCACCCCAACCCCACTTACCTGTATAAATATATATATATATATATATATATATATATATATATATATTACAAAGACATGTGTCTGGAGTGTTTCTCCTAGGGTCTCCGCTGAAATTGGCTCATTCCAAGTCAGACTTTCCTGGTCAACAAATGTTAAATTACATAAAAAAAAATTAAATATATTTTATAAATATGCCAGATTATCAAAGTTATGAAACTTCGAAATTCATGTTATCATCTCTTACAAAAGAACTTAATCTCCAAAACTCAGAATGGCTTTAGACCATCCCACAGCACCACCACAGCATTGCTATCATTTACAGATATAGTTAACCACAATAGAAACAAGGGACTATTTGTATCTTCCATTTTCTTAGACTTATCTAAAGCCTTTAACATGGTAGACCATAATATTCTTTTCCAAACTTTATCTACCCTAAGCCTCAGTCCTTCCACTATATCATGGTTTACTAGTTACTTATCTGGTCGTCAGCAAGCAGTCCTATGGCATGACCAGCTGTCCCCCCTACTACCAGTATCCATAGGTGTCCCTCAAGGATCCATCCTTGGCCCACTATTGTTCTCACTATTCACCAATTAAATCACTTCCTCCTCACTCACAGCATCAGTAGTACAATACGCAGATGACACCACCCTTATAAGTGCCGCCCCCACCTTAAATTAACTGCAAACCCTCACCCAAACACTTTTACTCTAGCTGAAACATTGTTCACAAACATCAAACTTATTCTTAACCCCAAAAAAACTAAATTAATTCTTTTCAGCCCAGGTCATGCTCCCCCGTCAACACTTTCACCATTCACTCCAAAGATAACATTTAAATCACTCCAACTGCACACACTAAACTCTTAGGTGTAGAAATAGACAATAACCTCAAATTTGACATCCATATAGCACAAACCATTAAGAAAGTTAATAAAAAACTAGGACTTTTCTATATGAACAAACACTTTATAACTAAACTAACCAAAGCTACTATTGCAAGAACTCCTCTTATCCATCCTTCTCTATGACTTTCCCATCCTTACTAATCTCCACCAGAATGATCTGAAGAAAATGGAATCTTGTTATAACAAAATAGCCAAGTTTGCTACTGAAACCTCATACAAATCCCATCACTGTCTTGCCCTTAACCAACTCAATTGGCTCAAGCTACCTCAACTACTTCTGTTTAATCAACTCACAATAGCCATACCTCTCAACCTGGAAACATCAAAAATCTGGACAAGGCCCATGAAAAATAGGTACAAATCTGTATGCAGATTAACATAAAATTTGCATACATAATTACACAACCCTGCCCACTCCGATGGAATTGTGGGATACCAATGTTCAAATGCAAACTGAAGAACAGAACCAAAATATAGCACCAGAGTCCCCCTGCAGCCATTCCAATGCCCCATTACCTGGCTATTTCACACCATTTACCATAAACACTAATGTGTGCATACTTTTTACTTCTACAATGATTACTTGGATTTTAATTTTTACATTTTATAGCACAATGCACAAACAGTAATAGATATATGGCTGCTAAGCAAAGCAATACTGCCTCACAATGAAAATAGACTTGGCATTAAAACTTCACTGCCCTTGAAACTCACATTCATTCAAACAGCATTGAAACTCACAGATTACCTTCAGGTTCTTTTCAAATCAGAAGCCCCTTGCAGTTGCACATAAAACAAAAAAACATACATACATAAATTATATTCTTTGTATAATACAGCACATTTGTTAGACATAAGTTAGAGCGCATTTTAAATTTTTGTTTAAACATTTTTCCAGTAGGCATTGAAACAAAAATGCATGAACCAATAATTACAAAACTGCCCTATTCAGAACATTTCCATCATAAAAAGTCTACTTCCACACACAATCGCATTAATGTTTACGATCGAGTTGACCAGGGCTTTATTGACTCTATACATGATAGAGTACAATCTTTTATTCATGATTGTTTATCTGATGGTATTATTGACAAGCAGTTATATGATTATTTAATTGTTGCATTTGCTGTTGTGCCTATATTTCAAGCATTACTTAAGGTACATAAGGATCTGATCAACCCCCCACTTCGACCTATAGTTTCAGGAGCGGGGTGATTGATGGAGCCCTTTTCACTTTTTGTAGTTAAGAAACTGAGACCACTATTGGGGGCGGGACCACAGATACTTAGAGATAGTAAGCAGTTTTTACAGCAGTTACATGCTGATGCTAGTGATCTTGTTTTTGATGGAACTTGTTATATGGTATGTCTTGACGTTTCCTCCCTCTTTACTAGTATCCCCAATGATTTGGGAATAGATATGGTGAGGGAATTTATGTTGAGTAAATCTGTTGATGGTGGATGTGTGGATTTGATATGCTCGTTCTTGGAAGTGGTCCTGGAAAACAATGTTTTTAGATATGAGGATCAAGTCTATTTACAGAAGGTTGGCATGGCTATGGGCACTAGTTGTGCCAATAGCTATGCCAACTTAGTGATGGCTGAATGGGAGAATGAGTATATTCTAGGTTCTCCATTTTCTTCCTGTATTAGAGTATATAAGAGGTTTGTGGATGACCTCTTTGTTATTTGGGTAGGTACGGAAGCTTCCTTATTGGAGTTCCTTACTTATGTCAATCAGACTATCTCCTTTCTGAAGTTTACATGTAGGTACTCAGATAAGGACGTTAAGTTGATTGTGAATGAACAGAACAAACTTGCTACTGCTCTTTACAGGAAGGATTGTTGGAGAAACACGGTGTTACACCGTGATAGTATGCATCCGAGACATGTATTCAGGAATGTGATCAAGGGGCAGGGAATGAGGGTCACCCTCCTGAATAACAAGGATGATTTGTTTTATAAAGGTGTTGGGAAACTGGATGATGAATTTTTATCTAGAGGCTATGGGAGACGCGAGGTTGCTGTAGCTTTACATGAGAGTTGTAGGGAGAGAGCTGGGGGAGCTCACCCTTTTTATTCTGATGGTTATACTTGCATGTCGAATTCTCCTGCTAGCAATGAACCGATTTGCTCTAACCAGGATGTTCCCTTCTCCATATTCTATACCAGTGATGTTAAGCACATCCTGGGTATAGTTAGAGACAATTGGTCAATTTTACATTTGGATGATGGGTTGAAGAAGGTGGTGGGGGATAAACCCAACTTTGTTTTTAAAAACAGGAAGAGTCTTAAGAGACAATTGTGCTATAAGGATGTATGCAATACACCTGATGCTGATGATGATATACAGATAGGAACAATGATATGTATGAACTGTAATTTTTGTGATAATATAGATGTTTCACACAATTTTGTGCACCCTGTAACTAAGAAGGTTTATGAATTTGGGGCATGTGCTAATTGTAGGAGTAGGGACTTGGTTTATTTGACTAGTTGCAGAGTATGTGGCTGTTTTTATATTGGTAAGACCAATAGGTCCCTAGCTGAGCACATCAGGGAACATTTATATTTGATACATAGACATGATTCACGAAATGCACTAGCTAAGCATTGTTTAAAAGTAGGTTTTGATCATGTAATTTGGTTTAGGGTTGTTGAAATAGTTAGACCCAGTATACGAGGTGGGGATTTTAGGTACTATATGGAAGAATGTGAGCTCCATTGGATAATCCATCTACAGGCTGAAAAATATCCAGGCATCAATGGTAGGACTTCTATAAAACCCATTTTGAAGGGACATGCTCTCTTTAAGTGATTTAATAGGTATACTGCATTTGGAAGCACAATACCTATATATGGCCAGGAGGAAGTTTCTTTTTAATTGATGTAGAATCTTTATAGGTTCTTTAAATTGATGTTTTAATTGATTTGATTGATGATATGGAGAATATATATGTTTGGTGTTTTAGTTTGTTTTTGAGGTCTCATGAAGCACATATTTCTGTGTGAAAGCACTTACCGACACTGCAATAAATTGTTTTGGATTTTATTATTCTTTGCCGTGGCGTGGTGTATCTACTTTTATTTTATCTTCATTGTTTGTGTTTTTGCACCACTTGTTCTTGGGAGAGTTTGTTTTTTATCCTAGTAATAGATATCTGGCTGCTAAACAAAGCAAGACAGTCTCACAATCAAAATAGACTTGGCATTAAAACTTCTCTGCCCTTGAAACTCACATTCATTGAAACAGCATTGAAACCCACAGATTACCTTTGGGCTCTTTTCAAATCAGAAGCCCCTTGCTGTTGCACAAAACAAAAAAACATACATGCGTTCTTTGATAACCTTCCTGATATTATTAAATTCTATTCCTTGTATAATACAGCACACTTGTTAGACTTAAGTTAGAACGCATTTTAAATTTATTGTTTAAACATTTTTCTAGTAGGCAATGAAACAAAATGCATGAACCAATAATTACAAAACTGCCCTATTCAGAACATTTCCATCATAAAAAAGTCTACTTTAACACACAATCACATTTTAAATTGTTTGAACATTTTCCAGTAGGTAATGAAACAAAATGCATGAACCAATAAAGACAAAACTGCCCTATTCAGAACATTTCCATCATAAAAAAGTCTACTTCCACACACAATTGCATTTTAAATGTATTGACTGAACATTTTTCCAGTAGGCAATTATGCAAAATGCATGCACCAATAATGACAAAACTGCCCTATTCAGAACATTTCCATCATAAAAAAGTCTACTTCCACACACAATTGCATTTTAAATGTATTGACTGAACATTTTTCCAGTAGGCAATTATGCAAAATGCATGCACCAATAATGACAAAACTGCCCTATTCAGAACATTTCCATCATAAAAGTCTACTTCCACACACAATTGCATTTTAAATTTATTGTTTGAACATTTTACAGTAGGTAATGAAACAAAATGCATGAACCAGTAATGACAAAACTGCCCTGTTCATGACAACTGTCTAGTTCTACACACACACACACACACGCACACACGCACACATGCACACACACACACACACACACACACACACACACACACACACACACACACACACACACACACACACACACACACACACACACACCTCTAAGCATGCATCTAATTACTTACTGGGAAAACACAGCTGTTTGGTCTTCCACATTGTATTCTGCCACAAAATACTCCCTGTACATGCCTTCTTGTCATGGGGTACTAACCAATTAGGTGCAGGGATTTTACTAAAACAGAGAATGCCATCTCTCGCTTACCTGCTGCAGCTATGTAACTCAATTAAATACAATATGATGTTAAAAAATATCCCCAAAGTGTGACCTTAGCTTTGTGGTATATTATATGTAGTACTGGTAGTTATGACACTGAAGACATGAATAACCCATAAGTGCATAATCTCTCATTGCATAATACTAATTTACAGGGTGTGGCTAGTTCCTTAGAATGTAGCTAAAGGCGGCAGTGCCCTAAGATGTTATTCTTACTCACCAAGTTTTAGGCGGTATACATCTACAGTAGTCAATATTAATGTTACTGAACTCCTTAGCATGTCAAGTGTCTCCAGTTACATATTATTATAAAGCAGTATAGCATGGACATTATACACTCCTTAGCATGTCAAGTGTCTCCAGTTACATATTATTATAAAGCAGTATATCATGGACATTATACACTCCTTAGCATGTCAAGTGTCTCCAGTTACATATTATTATAAAGCAGTATAGCATGGACATTATACAAAGGAACAATCCATTTTTAACTTGGGCCAATCGACTAACATTCAAAAAAGATCCTGTGGCCAAAACAATCATCCAAAACTTTTAAGCAAGTTTTGTTTTTAACTAGTTTCCTGTTAGTTTTAAATATAAGTGGTCACAAAGAGGCAGGCTAGCAAGTACGGTAGGTGCACGGGCCAGACAAATTGTAACAAACACAAAAAGAATACTGGATAGTTCTAAATTGTATCCAACCCGATGAAGAGAAAGGAAAGGACTACAGTTTATCATTTAATCCAGGTGGGAATAAACCCCCTAGTTTTACAATCCATTTCCTTTCCTTCATGTTTAATATACTGTGCCACCCCATTTTTGAAAGATCTGTTGCCCAATATTTTATCTATGACTGTAAAGGTAAATTTTGCTGTGTGATGAACCAGTGAATTTCTGTAAAGGGGAGAGACTGGTTGGTTCCTATCCTTGTGGACATTGCACCTTCTGTAAATATGTTTTCAAAACCAAAACCTTCACCAGTAAAAATACTGGACAGTTGTACAACATTAACTGCTTTGCTAAATGCGGAACGGATTGGGTTATGGATTTGGCAACTTGCACATGTCAAGCCTTCTATGTGGGCCAAACTTCCAGACAATTTAGATTTCGAATGTCAGAACATTTAGGGGATATTACCTTCCAGAAAAAAATCCTGCACTTCAAAATATAATTAACTCCCACATCCCTACCATAGTCTTACGATCTAATTCTCAAAACCTAATAAGCATTATCAGACACAAAAATGATGCTGGCAAATCTCTCTTTGCCTGCACAATTGCCAAAATCTGAAACTCACTACCTAGCCAAACAACCTCCACTACCTCCACTATTCAATTTAAGAAACTCCTGGGAACCCACTTCTCAAAGAATTGGCTTTGTTCATGCTACTCCCCAGGTTAATTTGCACCAATACCATGTTCAAGGATTCTACTAAAGGTCCCCTAATTCCTTTCACTGAAAAGCTTAATAATCACTGGTTATTTCTGTAACAAAATATTGAGAGTACTCATAATTTAGAAAGACAAAAAAAAAATTTTTTTTCTTGTGTTTATATTTTATATTCTATATAAACCCTACTACTAGAATGCTGTATGCTGATTTTACTAAAGGAATTGTTAATCTATTCATAACTTATGTTTCTATGGAACCTATATCTCTGTATGATATTCTTGTGTAATTTCTTTATGACATGCTATTGGAGCTTTTCTCCCCGGGCCTCCGCTGAAAATGGATATGAGTCCAGTTGGACTTTCCTGGTTAACAAATGTAAAATAAAATAAATAAAATAAAATATGACCGAGACTATATGATCAAAGTTTTGGAACTTCGATCATTAAAAAAAAATCTATTTTTAAAATTTTGCAGGGGGACAAGCCTCCCTTTTCCCCACACATCCCATGCTAATTAAATACACCAACTCTGAGATTCCACTTCATTGCAGCAAAAGGTAAATTTCCCATTCCTCGATGTACTGCTATTTCCATTCAAAACATTAAAAGTTTCAAAACTTTAATCATATGGTCCCAACCATATGATTTTCTAAGTTTTGAAATATCAGTAATCTGATAGGGATATATATATATATATATATATATATATATATATATATATATATATATTTATATATATATAGATATATATATATATATATATAGAGAGAGAGAGATATATATAGATATATATATATATATATATATATATATATATATATGTGTGTGTGTGTGTGTGTGTGTGTGTGTGTGTGTGTTTATATATATATCAAAGAGGAGGGTGGGATGGTACCAAGGGCTGAGCTTTGTAGGAACACACTAGTGACATTTTTCTGTCTAGATCAAATAACCCAAACTTAGTGGTATGGATGCTGTCAGATAACCTATTACCAATACAGTGAACTACATATGAGTTAATGTTGAGATGTTAACTTGGGAGATTTTGTCAATAATCCCAACAGAGAGGATAGTGTCAAAAGTCATGGCAAGTTCCAGATAAGGAGTGTGGATTGCATTGTGAATTTTTAAAGGTACAATTGTGATATTAATGGAAAATTTACTTATGTATTCTGGCATTTGTTGTTACAGTGCAATGACAGAGCACAAGGACATTTTGTGCTCATGTGAAATGGCAAGAGGTGATTCATGAAAGTTAATACCTCATTTGCCATGTAAACAGAGCAAGAATTCTTAGCATATTATGTAGACAAAGATTTCTGTTGTGCTTTTTTAATCTCACTGTCAGCAGGTCTGCTTGCTTCAGTGTGTTGACAATAACAGGGTATAGTTGCAGCATTTTGTCAGTGGGAGAGGTTGGGTATCTAAGAGGGAGCTTCAGTGCTGTAGACTACAAATCACCGCTTGCATACTCCCCTCAACTTGATGTACATCGATGTCTAAGAGAGAGCTTCAATGCTATAGACTACAAATCACCAATTGCATACTCTTTTCAACTTGATGTACATTGATGTCTAAGAGGGAGCTTCAGTGCTGTAGACTACAAATCACCGATTGCATACTCCCCTCAACTTGATGTACATTGATGTCTAAGAGGGAGCTTCAGTGCTGTAGACTAGAAATTACTGATTGCATACTCCCCTCAACTTGATGTACATTGATGTCTAACAGGGAGATTCAGTGCTGTAGACTACAAATCACTGATTGCATACTCCCCTCAACTTGATGTACATTGATGTCTAACAGGGAGATTCAGTGCTGTAGACTACAAATCACTGATTGCATACTCCCCTCAACTTGATGTACATTGATGTCTAACAAGGAGCTTCAGTGCTGTAGACTACAAATCACTGATTGCATACTCCCCTCAACTTGATGTACATTGATGTCTAACAAGGAGATTCAGTGCTGTAGACTACAAATCACCGATTTCATATTCCCCTCAACTTGATGTACATCGATGTCTAAGAGAGAGCTTCAGTGCTATAGACTACAAATCAATGATTGCATACTCCTCTCAACTTGATGTACATTGATGTCTAAGAGGGAGCTTCAGTGCTGTAGACTACAAATCACCGATTGCATACTCCCCTCAACTTGATGTACATTGATGTCTAAGAGGGGGCTTCAGTGCTATAGACTACAAATCACCGATTGCATACTCCCCTCAACTTGATGTACATTGATGTCTAAGAGGGAGCTTCAATGCTGTAGACTACAAATTACTGATTGCATACTCCCCTCAACTTGATGTACATTGATTTCATTTTTCTGCAGCATCATTGATATCCTTTTTTTCCTCTTTTTATCCAGAGTTGTATTTGCATTAATGTTAGCCTCAAATACTCAGTTTCTTTTCAATTCACACTACTCTAAATTGCAACTGGTACTACTGATAGTAGTTTGTGTGCTTACTTCTAGGAGTCTGACCTAATATGTGCACTGTGTTAGCTCTGCTATTTGGTTTGTACCACACACCAGCCCACAGACCTAAATGGGATGAGGAGAAGGGGGGACTCTCTCTGGGCATATGAAATATCAGGGAGTGCAGTCTTCACTTACTGTATTTGTGATCAGGTCAAAAATACTTCAGAGTTCCATGTTTTTTTTTTAATTTTATTTATCATTAAGTATAAGAGAAGAGGAACTTTTTTTGGGGGGGTCCTCAACTTTAAGTTGAGGAGGGTGCTAAATTAGAGAATGGAACAGTGTGCCAGAAGAGCTACAGCTCTACTTCACCCTTGACCTACGCAATCATGGGATTCATGTCTCACATCAAATGTTCTGAATGCTGAGTGCCATAACACCAACAGCCAGAATGTTGAATATGAAAAAAAAACTAGCTTTTTTGCAAGGGGACAACCTCCCCCACATACTCTGTTATACCCCATGCTAATTATACATACTAACTACAACATCACACTACAGCGGCGAAAGGGCCATTTCCCTGATCATCGCTGTACAATGATCACAGACTGCAAGTTTCCTATTTCTCCTTGTACATAAACATTTCAGAAATATATGTTTAGGTTTCAACATTGTGTCTTTCTATGTTTATGTCTCTCGAAATATTATCATGTACCCCAATCATGGACTATATTTAGGAATCCTTGTCTGCATTTTTTAGGACTACATATGTGCCAGAAATGTTTAGTCTGTTTTTCTTATGGGAATTGAATTTCTAGTTAATAGAATTGTGTAATTGCTTACCTGCAAACAACATCTGCAAAAAGTAAGAGGTGTACCTACACAAATATGCTTGACTGCTGCAGTTCTGATGCATGAATTCTTCATAATCACATACAGTGGCATCTGTTGTACCATTAATAATGGCTAAAGATAAAAGTATATGAAAACTGAATGTCATTGATTTCTGAATGAAATTTCAGTCATGCAGTAAGCTGTTGACCAGAAAATCCATAGCAACGTTAATAGCCAGAAATGTAAATACTCTAGATGCAGCCATATTTACAATAATGATTAAAAAGTGTGAGTTTAACAGACCTCATGACATCGACACAGAGAAGGAAAGGAATGTTTGCTTAGGTTAAGATATTTGTATAGATTTGGTGTACTGAATTGCTAACAAGCCATCACTTAGTCTGAAGACAGGTATCGTTGTTGAAATCCCATAAACATTCCATCACCTCACCAACTGCTGATAAAAATATCCCCCAATGTATAAATTAAAGTGCACCAGTTAAAGAAACAGATTCATAATTACCCTGTTCTACTTAAGATATCCAATTTATGCAAATAAATACTGTTAAGAATAATTTGTTCCATTCATTGTTCTCTATATGAGCTCTGTTGTCCACAGAAGAAAAATGATATCAGCAAAATTCTAAGCAATAAACACTCCTTTACTCCGTGAAATACTTCTTTGCTATATTTTAGTCACGCTGCTGTTTTTTGATAGGGTGTTAAGAAGGCAATTGTTCATGGGAACAGATGGTTTCTTTGTGCTTCTAAAAGCAGTTTATATTTGCATGGATTAAACATAGATCCAGGAAGGCATTTGTTGGAACAAGTACGCCTCAGGCTTTAACCAGAAATGTTTCTTAGCTGACATAAACTAGCTCAACAATGTGCAGCTATTTGAAGTGATAAGTAAGCACATCTGTTTCAGCCCAATTTTAAATTCAAGCTGGATTTAATAAAAGACTATTTCATTCTGAAAGTTCTGAGGAAAGTTTGTAAACAAAGTGATATGGTTACACACTGCAGTTTTTCCATTTTTTTGTTTACATTTCTTGGAGTTAATGTATTTACTTGTAAGAGATCTGTCTAAATCTTACCTTCGACTCTTGTCACACAGACTGAGTGCTTATTTGAGTTTTTATAGTCAAAATGCTTTTTTTTTTATATACATTAGTGCTGATGGTATAACCATGAAATGATGGTAAGAAACTCTTCCATTCTCAGCACAGACAAACTTCACAAGTACTGGGGTAAAGAAATGTTAAAATGTAAAGAAGGAGAGAAAGCAAGTCACATAGAGAGTAGTAGGAATGGGCTCTAGTAATAGAAATTACTATAAGTATAAAAGGCAGATTAATAAAAATAAAATAAATCTTAATGGTAGAGGAGTGAGAAAATATGTATGTGGTAAAATAAAAATAATTAAAAAAAATTAAAAATAAAAAAATTAAGGAAAATAATTTTCTTGGGTGGCAAAAGCCAGGGTACCTTTAGGCTAGGCTTATATAGCCCCTAGGGGCCAATAGCCTAGTACCTACCTATAAACCTATGAACCTATAAGTAAGGTAAAGTATAAATGTAAACGGAAATCATTTTTGAAATCTACATGTTCTAAAAACAGCATTCACCAGGAAAATGTAGCTACATATAGTTTCTAGGTATTTGTAATACTAATGGAATGCCCCTCTGCTCAGAAACTGTACTATTGCGCTACAACATCATTATTGTAGTCCCAGGTATTTCTTGTTAGATAGGCCTACTGGAAGCCAAGGTACTTTCAATGAAAAAGTGAAGGATCATGTTCAGGCACTGAATGAAGGAGTGACGTGGCATACAGCTATGGCAATATTCAGTTACCTGGCTGGCACTCATGAATGACAACTTCCTTACCATAAGTAGGTGATCTCTTGGTGCTAGTGGGGATTTAGTCACATTTTAGTGAGGGAAGGGGTATCTGTGCTGTGGCAAGGAAGATAAATAAATATACTTGTTAATCTGTCCGTCAAAGTCCCACTCTACCTTGTATAATTTGAAAACAATTGGATCAAAACTGTATTGTACCCTGTGCCAGAAAGTTTTCAGATCTGCAGTTAAGCCAAGGTACAGGAAGGCTATATACAAATACAATACATAACAAATCTGTTTTTTTAAATAAATTTATTAAATTATTACCCAAGGCATAGCCATACATGCATTAAGAAAACAAACCATATCAACATCTATTCATTTACATACATTATATATTACATGTATGTTTTATTTATAACAACTGTCATTCAGTCCAACATTACATACATTTCTCAATGCATGCCTTCCCTTAAACTTCCCTTTTCCTGAACATTATTCTGCATATATGGTTCTTCAGATTCCATTTATTCCTATGTAATTAACTCCTTCCCTTTTCTAACGATCCCACTTCCAGTTCTTTTATCTCTTTTACAATATTAATACTTCAAATACAGTTGGTTTAGATTTTGATTTTGATTTTCTAATAATTCTTTGTTTTGGCAGCCAACAGACTTAAAATTAATAAGGCCTTACTTACTATGTCTAGGCAATTCAGACCCTGAGTCCCAGCTCAAAAGAATCATTTCCTTACTTACAGCCATATGCTTCCCCAATATTTCTCACAGAATAATCTACAGGGAATTTGTAAAATCTACCAACTTGATGGTGAAAGGACTTTAAGGCATGTTGCATAAGGCAAGTTTGCTATGCCTTGTATTCTTTTTGTAAGGAACGTCTGAGATCGCACTAGTTGCTGTATATGCCTGGTCACATATATACCAAAGTGAGGATGGTACTCTATGATTGGTCTGATAAGGGTGAAGTACAGTGGAATAATGACCTCTATGAAACTAGATACCATGTCCTTACTTATACGTTGCGCAACATAAAAGGATTTCCTCACCACTGTGTCCACATGGTTGTTAAAGTTAGGGCTACTGTCTGTGTGCGCACCCAGATCTCTGACCACTGGGTCAACTCTTAAGGGTGTATTATCAACATGGTAATTAGTTGGGATAGTTGACTTCCCCAATGGTACAATTATGCATTTCTTAGCACTGAGTTTGAGACCATTGCTTTGGCACCATTTGTTAATCAGAGATAGACCTTCTTGAAGAAAGCTAGTGTCTGCAGGGGAGTGAATGATAATCTCCAGCTTGCAGTCATCTGAAAACTTAGTCAGGCATAAGGCTTTAGCATTTGCTTCCATTTCAGAGAAATAGATACCAAAATGGAGTGGATCCAGTGCCTGACCTCTTGGTGGAGTTGACCTCACTTATTTTGACCTCTTGGGTCCTATCAGTGAGCCAGTTGACTATCCAGTGGCTGATAAAAGGGTTAATACCTAACTTATTTTGCTTATCTATAATACCTGAGTGGAGTATTGTATCAAAAGCCTTGACCAGGTTGAGGTAGGCTGTGTTCACAGTCTTACCATCAGCCAATGCTTTGGTGACCCTCTCAAAGATGTCTACTAGATTTAATAGGCATGACCTTCATTTAACAAAGCCGAAGTGTGATGGATCCAGTGTTTGCAGGTTACCTATATCCTCAGTTATCATGTCCATGATGATTCTTTACATGGCCTTACATATGAGGGTGGTAAAACTTATGGGCCTGTAGTTACCCAGATCAGTGACTGCTTCTCCATTGTGCAGGGGAATGACTATAGCCATCTTCCATTCCATAGACACAAAACCTGACTGATGGATCCAGCAGAAAAGTGATTCAAGCTGACCAGAGAGGTCATGTTTCATGCTATTTATTAAACATCCCGGGATGTTATCAGGGCCAATTGATGCAGTGTTTTTGGCCTTGGAAAGTGAATTGATGACTTGCTCATTAGTAATGGTTGGGGAGTTGTGTTATGTGGTATTTCCTTTAGACTATCATGGAGGGGGAGTGGTGTAAGAAATTTGAGCAGAACCTGTTAGCCAAAAGGTTGGCAATGACTTCTGGTTCAGTGTGGGTGATGCCATTTACAATAAGTTCTGCATTTCCTCTGAAGTTACAGACATAGCTCTAAAAAGCTTTGAGATTGTCCTTTGTCTGAGAAGCTATTTTTTTCTTCAAATGTTACCTTTGAAGTATTAATTAACCCACTTAGCTTCCTGTTTAGATTAGTCAGGGGGAGTTTTAGTATGTATGGCTTTTTCCCCTCCTATACTTGGCCAAGATTTTTTTTCTTTAATTGTATAACCAATTAATACTGTGATTCCACCAGGGTGGTCTGTTTTTTGAGTTTGTCTTATTCTTAACACAAGTGGGCACAGCTCACTCTAAACAGCTATCAATATGGCCGTACATAGATTTTGTAAATAGCTCAGTGTATGCTATGGTGTTTACTGGGTTTGGCAGTGATTGGAATTTAACCAAGGTGTTTCTTAGTAGAAAGAGAGGCTAGCCTTGGAATAATTCCTGAAAGTTTTTGGTTTCACTGGATGCCTGGATTTCATTTTTATTTTAAGTAATACTGGCTTATGGTCAGAAATTACATTGGGTGAGGAACATAAACCCCCCCCCCCATTTGTGATTATAAGGTCAAGGATGTTTGTACCCCCGATAGGAGAATGGACCAACTGTTCCAGGATGTTGACATTAACAAAATTTAGGAATCGCTGAGCATGTGCATTAAAATTGGTGTATGATTCTGAATCTATAGAGCGGTTGCTGAGATCCACAATGAATAATGTATTGGGATGAACAGTGAGGGACTCTAGTACATTGAAGTAGGTAGTATGGGTTTCCAGGGACATGGAGGGGGACCTATAGGTTGCAAGGATATGGTACAGTACCCTGTCTGTGGTGAGATGCAGATGTATGAGTTCTAGTGGGTCATACACTTTAACTAGTCTGGCTGTGATATTGGCTTTAATATAGACTGTGACTCCTCCACCTTTAGTTCTCTCCTGTGCAGTAGTTGTTCTAAAGAAAGGCTTTATAACCTTGCACTGTTGGCATACTTTCAGCGACTTTAAACCATGTCTGCATTTTTACACAGATGTCTATACTCTCCAGGGAGAAGAAGCCTTGCAGGGAGTGAAGTTTCTTGTTAAGACTTCTAGCATTGAACAGTACCACCTTTAGATATTCCTTCATATGTTCAGTCAAGTCAGTTGGTTTATCAGTTAGGCATTGCCTAAATAACTATGGGGTGGAAAAGGTCTTTGCCGATATCTGAAAGCCTAGAGGGATAAGTGCAGCCCATCCCTGGCAAAGCACCATGGTCTGTCAACCATGTCCTCCCAGGTTGTCAGACATCATACCCCCCTGGATTGACACCAGAAGCTAAGATAATTGTTAAAATCAATCATTTTCTGTTGGTAATGTGGCATCAACCTTGAAGAAGGTAGTATGCTGCTCAGTGCTAGGCTCATACTTGCTTGAGACACATAATCAATGAGCTCTATCATGTCTCGCTTCATATAGTCAAGGAAGGTAAATCTCAGGTCATTAGCACCCCCATGGATTATGACAGAGTCATACTGGTCCCTGGGGTTCAATGACCAGAGAACCTGTATGTCTTGACAGACCAGAGACCCAGAAAGGCAGCTGACCATGTCTCTCTCCTTACTCAGTTTGGTGAGGGTGACATCAGTGTGCCTCACTATAGAATCACCAATGACTGGCACATTTGTCTGTGTGCTGGCTTGCCTTAAGAGCTTAGCAGTGGAGGCACTGATTACAGTGTTACTATGTAGTTGTGGGTGATGTTTTAATGGAGAGTTTACATGAGGGCTGAGGACCCTTTCTTTGACCGTAGTGTGCATGAGGTCTTATTGTTTTAGGAAGGTTACCTGTCAGTGCCTTGGCATAAGTAGTTGCAGTAGGTGTGGTGCAAGTGTAATTGATGATCTATACTGGATTAGTTTTGGTTGTTTGAGAGAGTTTTGCATCCAGAGTTAAAGTGTATTTACACCTCTTGCATACTGTTTCTGTTTTATTAAGAATAAAAGGGTTGTCAGGGTACATGATACAATTGCTACAATGCTTCAGAATACCCATCTCAAACAGACTGGCCACAGAGAAAGTCTGGAAGTGCATATCCATGGCTTTTGATCTACAAGGGAGGAGTGAGGTAAACTTAAATATTGAAGAATTCAATAAGACAAGGAACTTAATGAGCAACACACAGCTATGAGCAAACTAGATAGTGGTTAAAAAAATCTGCCTAGACAGAAATGTCACAGGAGTGTAGACCACAAACCTTCATAATGTAAACTAACTGGTTAGAATAACAGGCACAATAAGCTTTCACCAGCAATTCCCAGCTTAGAAGACTGGAAGCTACTCTTTCTTTCTGCAAGAGTGTAGACCACAAACCTTCTTAATGTAAAATAATTGGCTTGGAGCCCAAGTAATTAAACCAGAAGTAAGACACTCTTAAAATAACAGATACAATAAGTCTTCAGCTAGTAATTCACAACTCAGAAGAGCACAGGCTATTCTCCTGCCACAAGAGTGTAGACCACAAACTTTGCTAATGTAAAATAACTGATGTAGAGCCCAAGTGCTTAAATCAGAACAAAGGTACTTAGAATAGGAGGCACAATAAGACTTCATCTGAAAATATCAGCTCAGAAAGGTGGAGCATACCCTCTCCTCCCAAAACAGTGTAGACCACAAAACTTCTAATGCTTAAGCCAGAAATAAGACAATATTAGAATAGCATACACAATAAGACTCTGACAGCAAGTCCCAGCTCAGAAGGTGTAAGCTACTTCTCCTGCCACAAGATAGCAGACCACAAAATGTCCTTATCTCCTCCTGTTACATATCAAATCTCTTAAGAGGAGACCATTGGTGTTGCTGCATATGTGGTCCCTTATTCTTGCTGTGTCCGAAGCATATATACATACATGTAAGTATATATATATATATATATATATATATATATATATATATATATATATATATATATATATATATATATATGTTAATATTGTCTTGTAGAGGCATTTGAAGATGACTGCATTCTATGTGTTAAATAATACTATATATATTTTACTAAAGTAATGGACATGCTTAAATGTATTCTGTTTTGTATGTGTAAATTGCCATCTGTTAGAAGCACATATTACATTTTATAGTATGCACCTTAACTACTAAGTAACTGAAATTTCAGAAGTACATGTAGTACTGCAATGTATCCAAGAAGCAAATGTGCAGAATGCAGCCTTTTACCTCCCTGTCCTGCTTCAAAATCTTCTTTTGTACTACATTTCTTTGCTAATACACCTTTCTATTAATCCCCATCACTGCCTACCATTATAATCCCTTTTGTACATAATAACAACAATATTACAGCTGATCTGTATTATGCAATGTAGATACTGGTGTTCTTATCAAATAATTAGTGGAACTACCATTACGTGCATCTGCACCTTAGAACTGATTGTTGTAGCTTGTAGGAAATACAAAGAGCGTGTCCCCCAGTTTGTTTCTAAACCATTTCTCCTCTAGTAGTTTCCTTTATTTTTTTATTCTACTATGTATGCACTCATGCATAATAATCTGTTTTTTATTTTGCCATTTTTGCTAATTTCTTACAGCTATCGTTAGTGGGCTTATCCTTTACCAATGTCTGCTGGGCATATGTCTAGTTGAGTTTGTGTACACACCATGTTTTGCAACTGCAGATAGTAGATGGAGCCATTTGCATTCAGCAGATCAGTCTATAAATGTTGTGCTATTTCCCTTCCTTCTCAGTAACTGTACATTTTAGAAGTCTATATTAAGTGCCTGGCATGACTAAACTTTGCTGCTCACAACTGAATTGCTTCCAGTACAAAAATACCTATCCTATCTGATGATGTTTTGCAGATGTTTGGCCAATTAAAATTCTGGGTAGCTTTAATTCAAAACTACTAATATGATGTATTTAGCTTACTTCAGTTCATTTGCTGTTTTTCACATTGAGAAGACCACTAGGCAACTGTATAAATGTGGTACTGAACAGTCATATACCATTAAGAATGGTGACCCTAGAAAGGCATTATTTAAGCATTCTGAGAAATTTGTGAATTTTAAGAAATATATTTTTGCTTTGTACTCCATTTATGAATCCCCCAGAGGAAGAGATTTAAATAATTTGCTGGACATAGCTGATGTACCCGAGCACATTTGAATAGGTGCAAATTTAATGCCTGGGTTAACTTAACATGTTAATATTAAATGTTTGTTAAAGCTAAACAAATCAAATGTTTATTACTGGTAGTGATTATTTTTTCAATATTTTTATTATTAGAATTACTTGTTTAACTATTCTTAGTTAAATGTATTACTTGTTATGAATATTCATTGGTCAGATTTAGGCATTTTTCAATCCATACATAGGACAAATTGTATCTTAATTGTTTAGGTCTGATTGAGTCTTTATAATGAAAAAGATTAAAGCATTTAAATGAGGTTCCTCCCTGAAGAGAATTGGAGAATTCACATCCATTAGAATTATTTGGTATTCTTTCAGTTTTGGCACCAATTCATTTTCCAGGAAAAGTGGGTTTATGTTTTGGATAAAATTGCAGTTTGACACTTTTTTCCTGGTATTGATGAGAACATTTCATTGATGGGGGAAACTATAGTTAATTTGACAGTGCTTTCTTTCCAGATCACAATGATTCCTTTATAAGGAGAGGTGCAAGTGCCAATCCAAATAATGATGAGAGTACATTGCATCAGTTTGGTATTAACAATGTGAACTCTCTTATCTATACCACTGGATCCTTCTGGCAACATTAATAAGGCATCTACATGAACAGGAAAATAAGAACATCAGTATCTGAGAAATTAAGAATTTATTGCAATGTTATGTAATTCACGACACCCATGCTGACGGACAATAGAGTTATGACTGCTGAATCCTACACAAATGCACTTTATAAGCACTTACACAAATGCATGGATTGTGCAATCCCTAACAGAACCAAGATGCTATCCTCCAAAAAAAAGGAAGCCAATCTGGTGGTCCCCTGCCATAAACAAACTCTACAACAGAAGAAAGAAATGATTGCAAAAAAGAGTAAAATCCCACGATTGGAGAAACTCCCTGGTCAGCCTCAGCAAGAAGCTGAGATCCCTCATAAAATCCTCCAAAGCTAGTTACGAAAACAAAATTGCCACTGACTCTAAAGACAACCACAAAGCATTCTATAGCTATGTCAAGAATCTCAATGACAACACTCAGATCTGCTCTGAGTTACAGCACAATGGCACTAAATATACAGAACCAACTGATATTGCCAACATCCTGGCAGATAGGTTCAGTGCTAACTTTACCCCTCTGTTATCCCATAAAGGGCCCATCTCTATACCAGAAAAATGCAAAGTTCCTGTAATCACAGCTGCACAGGTAAAAAACACACTATCCAAAGCCAAGAACACAGTATCCATGGGACCTGACAACATCCCAGGCTGTGTTCCACATGAACTACAGAACAAATTGGTACCCCACCTAAGTACCATGTTCAATCATAGCCTCACCTCAAGCTATGTGCCCACTGAATGGCGCACAGCAACGGTTATCCCAATCCACAAAGGGAGAGCCAACACAGACCCCGGAAACTACTTTCCCATTAGCCTAACAAGCCTGGTCTGCAGGGCTATGGAATGTATCATTATGCAACTTATAAACAATGACATTGGTAAATTCAAAACTCAGGACTCCACCCAGTTCGGATTTGTAAAAGGCAGATCATGTCTCCTAAACCTGATAGACTTCTTTGAAGCAGTCACCAAAGCTGTAGATGAGGGTAAGGTGGTTCACACAGCCTATTTAGATCTTGCCAAGGCTTTCAACACCATCCCCCCACTCTGGGATTATAGATAAACTCACTAAACTAGGTATAAATCCCTATGTCACAAGATGGCTTGCCAACTGGCTCACTGACAGAACCCACACTGTGAAAGTAGCAGACTTCAAATCCAACTTCAGACCAGTGACAAGTGGAGTACCACAGGGTTCAGTCCTGGGTCCTCTCCTGTTTGCTATCTACTTCTCTGAAGTACAGGCTAACACAGAAGGTCTTTAGCTAATGAAGTTCGCAGATGACTGCAAACTAGGAGCCATAATCAAAACTCCAAAAGTTGTAGACATCCTACAAAAGGGCCTCGCTGAGACAGATGCCTGGTGTCAAAGCCATGGCCTCAAGCTCAATGCCAAAAAGTGCATTGTCATCCCTTTTGGTAAAAACTCTGTACCCATGAACTACCACATAGGCGGTAGTATAATTAATACCGGAAGTGTGAAAAGTGACCTTGGGACACAGGTGGACAGTGGTCTCTCCGTTGATAATCCCATCGCCACAGTAGTCAGGAAATCCTTCTACGTGACACACATCATCACAAAAGGCTTCTCATCCAGGAAAAAAGAGATCATTGTTTCCCTCTACTTGTTACTCATTAGACCCATTATAGAGTACAATGCCCCTTTTGGTATGTACCTCACAAGACATCTACAACAACTGGAAAGGCCACAGAAATACCTCACAAAGAGGATTACTGGCCTCAAACAGATGCCCTATGCAGACCATCTCAAAAAACTGTAGCTTTACTCCATTGCATAGCACCTACTTAGAGGTGATCTCTGCCTAACACACAAAGCTATGTCAAACCCAGAGCTTTTAGACATGCTCCAATTAAAGAAATCACAATCTCTACGAGCTACATGCTCTAGGGACCTAAACGTTGCCACCACAATAAACAGAACATGCTGGAGGGATAGATTCCTGTCCCAGAGACTTCCCATATTCTGGAACAAACTACCTATCTATATCAAACAAAGCTAGTATTCTTCAAGAAAAATCTTGATGATTGGATGGGAGATAGGAAATTCACCCTGGGGATCACTTCTGCGGCTCTGCTCGACAGTGGCACAGGAAAATAATTTTCTTGGGTGGCGAAAGCCAGGGTACCTTTTGGCTAGACTTATATAGGCCCTAGGGCCAAATGCCTAGTACATACCTATGAACCTATGAACAAATCTCCAACATGGGATAATTTATATTTTCAGAAGTATACCGAACAGATATTGGTGTTTAAAGTTTTAAAGTTTTATAAGTTCCCTAATGGGTCAGAAATTGATAGTGATTTGTATAAAGATCTGTGTGACTTGTTTGATCAAGTTGGGGTAGAGCTGACAGCTATTTTCATGAAACACAATGAAAACTGTATTAAGACACTTGAAAAAGAGATTTTAGATTTAAATAACAGTATATTTTCAGATTCTACTTCCCATGTTTTAAAACTGAATTTTAAGAGACTTTTTAAAATATTAACAGATATGAAATTACTGTTGGAATGAAAAATAAAAAATTTGAACCAGGCCATTATGCCATATAGCAGTGGTATGGTGTACCCTTTAAAGTCAACAAGCCAGCAGTATCCTCCTTTGAAGAGGTCCAGTCATGTCCCAGAGAAAGCACAAACTTGCATTTCAGAAAGGTCTGACAGGTGATTTCCACTACTCATCAGCCGCTTGTTTTCAATAGAAGAAATGGCTACATGCACAACCATTGTACAGTAAGGTAGTGAAGAGAAACATAATGCTCTATGGGCAGGCCAATTAGGCTTACTGAAAGAAACATTTTCCCCCAAAAAATCAACAAAAATTGGAACAAAAACTACCAGAGTAACCAATATCAAAAGTAGTGGTTGGATCTAATTTTATGGTAAATGATTTCAGTATTGTTCCACTTTCTGATGCACAATGCCATATGTTAGCAAAAGTTTTTTTTTTCTGCATTCTCAAAGGGCCATTTTAACCAAAACATTGTTTAAAAAGTTAAACTTGGCCCATTGTTTAGATGAGGCTTAATAGTTTGGCTATGTGATATTTTTCAAAGTTAAGCATTTTTAATCCAGCACTTTTTCTGATTTTATCAGCCTTTGTGTCGTTGTATAATGTAGGCATTCTTACCATTTTAAAGAAACCACCAATTAAAAAAGATTGTAATTTAAAGTATGAAAAAGGGAGAGCCCTTGATTCCTTAAGGCTTGATGACAACCTTTATGTTTACAAGCAATCAATAATGCCTGACAGGTTGGATGTTATCATGGAATTAATGGACTACCAGTGGTGACTCAACACAGCAGGTAGAAGACCTTTCCATCTCTGAAGGCCTGTTGTTTCCTTGATAAAGCCCATCCTAGAAGATAATATTGTACTTAGATAATGGGCTTTTATTTTTTTTTTCATTTTTTGTTCATTATTAGTATATATCCATTGTTTATATTTTTGATGTAAAATAGTTCCTGTACCAAATGTTTCAGGCTTGTTGTATCATTTGCAATTGTTGTTGGAGGAAGTATTTTACATCTAAAATGTAAGCTATGTAAATTTTGACACTCGAGCCCTAGTCCAGCAATCAAAGAATCTCAATCCTCACCATTAACACCAGAGAGGGCATCTCATATATGAGGAAAGGGTGACAAATACACACAGTAATGTGCAATTTCCTTAAGAGTACACAGAGATCGCAGTCAGTCCAGGGCTGGTCGCTTCCTTGCTCCCCGGGTCTCCAATAAGACTACCCACTGGCACAGCTATAGGGTCCAGATCTCAGCCTAGCAGGTAAGCTAAAATCTCCAGCACCCTCTCTGTCCAACCAGTGCTTCATGTCCCTTCCCAAGTAGCTGACACACACACACACTTTGAGATAAGAGTTTGCACAACCACACAGACACTTCTGGGGAAGGCTGGCACAGGTTCTCCAGCTGTGCCCCTTTTACCCAGACTATATAGTAGTACCAGCCGCCACCACCCACTAATAATTATCAGCTACTCAAAGGCCCTTAAAAGGGTGTCCAATTATTACTGTGCAATATTATTATTCAATTGGTAGATGTGACTAAACAGTCAAAGCTTATTTGGAGTGACCTGGACAGTAAACTCTATAAATAAGCAATGTACTCTAGAGCTTAACTTATCTCTACAAAAAACAGCCACAGTTAGAATGTTGTAAAATATTTAATAATAAATAATTAAAACCACAAGACAATACTTTCTACGACACAATCAGTGCTAGTCAAGTGGGTTCAGAGATCACACAGAAATACTTAAAATAAATCAGTAGTACAGTTCTGACATCACAGAAAAAAACACTTAGTCTAAACTTTCTAAATCCTAGCTATTGCTACAAGAAAACACACTTCTAAAATAACTTACTTACATAGAGCAACAGGCAATGCTGTGAGTTGGATAGTCAGACAAAAATGCTTAATAATTTCTGGTTCTCACTGTTTAAATTGAAACTGTAGTCCTTCTAAACATTACATCATCTTTTACACTTTCCTGGTGTTCCCAGGCTGACAGAAATTGCATTTACATTCTTTTACACTAAAAGCAATAAAGGACATTCCACATGTAAATTCTGGTCATTAACTTTAGCCTTAAAACAACAGGCAGGAAGCCTTCCTCTAGCCAGACTGGAGCCGACTTGTAAAACATCAAAGGCAGTGATGAAATAATTTTAATTTTAAAGGACCAACAAGAAATGCTTAACTTAACTTTCTTTACAGTGGATGGTAATGTTGCCACATTGTTTTAAGTTCAGCATTAATATTTACAAATGATAGAATTATCTGCACAATTCTAACTGACTAGGCTGGCAGTCTTCACCCATCTCTACCAGCATTCACATTTCTCTCCCCTCTGGAGAACTCAAATTAGTTTTTCAAGTGACCCTTGAGAAACGTTGCTTGAGAGGGTTAGGTCTATCCGAGTAGACCTACCCCATTCCCTGTCTTGAGAGCCCATCTGCATTGACATTGCTAACCCCACTGCCGTACTTCACTGACATATCATATGCTTGCAATGCTAGGCTTCATCTTAGTAGCTTGGCATTTTACTGGCTGTCTCTGTTTAACCATATTAGGGGGTTGTGATCTGTCATAACAGTGAATTTCCATCCATACAGATAAGGCTGAAGTTTCTGCAGTGCCCACACTATGGCTAGACATTCCTTTTCTACAGCTGCATAGCATTCCTCCCTGGGTTGGAGCCTATGACTGAAATAAACCACTGGGTTCTCTTCCCCCTCTGAAGAAATCTGGCTAAGTACAGCCCCCACCCCATGGTTTGAAGCATCCACCTGCACAATAAATTATTTGCTGTAATCTGGACTGGCTAACACAGGGGGTCCTCCCAAAGCTTCTTTAAGTATCTAGAATGCCTACTCACATTCTGGGGTCCACACTACCTTATCTGGCCTGTTCTTCCTTGTCAGGTCTGTGAGGGTAGCAGCTATGGTACTATAACTGGGGTCAAACTTTCTGTAGTACCCTGCTGTCCCTAAAAATGCCCTTACCTGCTTTTTAGTAACAGGTGCAGGCCATGCCTGAATGGTTTCCACTTTGGCAGGTTCTGGCCTTATCTTACCACTCCCCACTCTATGTCCTAGGTAGGAGACATCCACCATACCCACCTGACATTTACTTGGCTTAATGGTCAACCCTCCCCTCTGTAGTCTGCCCAGCACCTCCCTGACATGCTGAAGGTGCTCTGGATAGGAATGGCTGTACATGGCAATATCATCTAGGTAAGCAAGGGCAGACCCTCCTGCTCCTGCTAGGATATGATCTACCAGCCTCTGGAAAGTTGCTGGGGCATTCTTCATCTCAAAGGGCATCTTTGTGAACTTATACAAGCCAAAAGGAGTCACAAAGGCTGACTTTTCTCTAGCACTGGGAGTCAAGGGCACCTGCCAGTAAACCTTGGTAAGATCAATGGTTGTAAGATACTTAGCTCCACCCAGCTGCTCTAGGGCCTCATCTGTCCTAGGCATGGGGTAAGCATCCGACTCTGTGACTATTTAATTTCCTGTAGTCCACACAGAACTGGTGCTGCTATCCTTCTTTGGCACCAGCAACACTGGAGAGGCCCAGGGACTGTTGGATTCTTGAATCACCCCTAGTTCCAAAATCTCCTGTACATCCTCCCTCAGAGTCTGTCTGAATATCTCAGGCATCCTATAAGGGGCCTGCCTAATAGGCCTTTAGGGTCCTGTATCCACCTGGTGCTGCACCAGGTGGGTGTACCCTGGTTTCCCAGTGAACATGTCCCCAAATTCCTGCGACACTACTCAGATTTCTCGAACCTGGGTAGGAGATAGCTGCTGGAACATTGCTACCCCTTCCACTGAGGTGACAGCCCAAGCCTCACTGAGGAGATCAGTCCCCAGATCTCCCTAAGACTCCTCCTGCAATCCACTGCAAATGCTCAGCACAAGGGCCTCCCTATCATTGTAAGGTTTCATCATGTTAACATGGTATAATTTGTGCCCCAGCCTTCTGCCTAGCAGTTCTACCATGTAATTAACATTGCTTACCTTTCTTACCACCTTGTAGGGTCCCTCCCAAGCTGCTTACAGCTTGTTGTGTTTGACAGGAATGAGAACCATTACCTGCTGCCCCACAGCATACTCTCCAGTTTGAGCATTCCTGTCATACCACATCTTTTTCTGTTGCTGGGCTTCTGCCAGGTTCTGCTGGGCCAAACCCATGAGTTCCCTGAGCCTTGTCTTGAGGTTTAGGACATATGCCACAACTGACTCCTTGTGAGACTCACACTCACCTTCCCACTCATCTCAAATTAAATCTAGAGGTCCACTCACCCTATGCCCATACAGCAACTGAAAGGGTGAAAAACCTGTGGATTCCTGGGGAACCTCTCTGTAAGCAAACAGCAGATGAGGCAAATATTTGTCCCACTCCCTCTTAAACTGATCTGCAAATGCTAGCAGCATGGACTTGATTGAAGAGTTTAACCTCTCAACAAGACCATTAGTCTGGGGATGGTAGGAGGTGGTATTCATGTGCTTCACCCCACAGGACTTCCACAGACAAGCCAGCAGGTCTGACATGAAATTGGCACCTCTGTCAGACAGTATTTCTTTTGGGAAATCTACCCTGCTGAAAATCTCTAACAAAGCATTTGCCACCTTCTCTGCCTCAATGGAGGACAAAGCCACTGACTCACGGTATTGTGCAGCATAATCCACTACCACTAGGATATACTTTCTCCCTGTGGAATTTGGGGTACTCAGAGGACCCACAATATCCACAGCTACCCTCTGAAATGACTCCTCAATCACAGTCAAAGGCATCAAAGGAGCTCTCACCTTGTCCCCTGCCTTGCCTACTTTTTGGCACTGCTCACAGGTCCTGCAGTACCTTGTTACATCTCTGGAAATTCCAGGCCAATAGAAGTTTAGCATAATACTCCTCTTTGTATGTTTTGTGCCCATATGACCTGTAAAGGGAATATCATGGGCTATGGCTAGTAGTGCCAGATGGTAGGCTCTAGGCACTACCAACTGCTCTACTCTCTCACCTACTAGCCCTCCCTCAGGGGTCTACTCTCTGTATAGTAACCTTTTGTCCAAGTATACAGATTCCCCCTTTCCTTGAGAATCAGGTGCCATCCTAGCTACCTGCCTCAGGCCTTGCAATGTAGGGTCTGAGAACTGAGCCTGTCTCAACTCTCTCCTTGTAACCCTTCCCAGCTCTCCTTCCACAGGAAGTCTGGCATCCTCTGACAGTGGTGCCTCACTGTCAGCTTGGGTACTACTACTCACCACTACCTTTACAGTCCCTCTGTCCAAGGGAACATCAGTACCCACAAGCAGCTGTGTCTCACCTTCAGTTTCACTGCTACAAAGTAGCTCCCTCTCTGAAGTAATCACCTCAGCAATCCTGGCTGCAAGTATGGAGTCTGTCTGGGTCTCCCCCAGGCTACCAGACCCACATGCTTGTCTCCTAGCCTGACCACGTGTAACTGCATAAGTACATGGTACTGCCTCATCCAAATCCTTCTCTCTCAGGACATCTGCAGTATGGTAGTTTAGTACCCCTGTTGTCTCAAGGCAACCTACTATTGGCATTTTGTCTTTACCACTTACTGGCTCCCTCACCTTTGGTTCCCCACCTTGCATCTGTGGACACCTGTATGCCACATGGCCCCACTGGTTGCATTCAAAACATTTAACCCTAGCTCCTGGACATGTACCTGGACTAGTGGCTCCCCCTGCTACTGGCAGATTCTTTTGGGGCAGTCTGTGCTGCCCACCATGGGTTCCTTCAGACCCATAGGCAGTACTGGGGGTCTCCTTCCTGTGCAGGGCTGCCCTGCTTGCCAGGTATACGTCTCCCTTTGTCCCCAACTCATCTGAAGTAGCACATTGTCTATCAGCTAACCAGATCCTCATGTCCTCAGGCAAAGTGCTAAGGGCTTGTTCCCTCACCAAACGGTCTGCCAGCCCTTCAAACTTGGTGACCTGACATCCACTCACCCACCTATGGAAATAAGTGCTCAATTCAGCAACATATTCACACATACTTTCATCTGCCTTGTGTCTATGCTCACAAAACTTTTTCCTATACGTTTCAGGTGTTAGCTTAAACAGTTCTAAAAGATATTTATTTAAAGCAGTATAATCAAAACATACAATGTCAGACATTTTAGCTAATGCAGTTGCAGCTTTACCATGGAGAAAGGGGGTCAGGAACCATACACAGACCCCTTGACCAACTTCATACTGTTAACATACCCTCTCAAACATATGAATGAAACTATCAAAATTATCCCCCTCTTTAAACTGCGGAAGAAATTTACTGACCTTTTGTGCTTCTGGGGTCCAGTTACTCCCTTCCTCATTACCTCCATGAGTCTGGCGAAGAGTCAGCATCTCCTTCTCATGCTGCCTCTGCTTTTCTTGCAGAAGTAACAGTTTCTCATTCTCCTCAGCCTGCAAATGTCGCAGTCTCTCATTTACTTCTAATTCCACACACCTGGCCTCCACCCCAAGTCTCTTTAGTTCCAGCTAGATTTTTAAGTCCACTGCAGAAAGGTTGAGCTGTCCATTCTCCAAGGGAATTTTATATCCACTGCCAGTCTGATTGTCCTCCTGGTTGCTGTTTTCTGATGCAGCTGTAGCCAAGGCTGCAATCAGGTCTGCCTTAGTCAGGTTTCCATGCACCAATCCCCTAGCATGGCACATCTCCACCAGCTGGCTCCTTGTCAGCTTTCCATACTCCTCTGCTGACATGCTGCCTGCTCACCCTGACTAACTAAGCTAACAAAAGAAATAAAACAATTGTGATCTGAACTCTGAGTATTCACTGTGTGGCTGTTTTAGAGTACAAAACACCTTCAAAGCTCACTGTACACAAGCTACAGAATTCACTACCCACAGCACTACAAGCCAATTAGTATTTGCCAACTAATTAATATGTTATGTGGATATCCCACTGCTGCCAAACACAAATGTGAGGATATCTCAACCACTGCCACCAATTAATATGTGACACCCATACCCCAGCAATCAAGGAGCCTCAATCCTCACCACTAACACCAGAGAGGGTGTCTCATATATATGAGGAAAGAATAACAAATACACACAGTAAAGTGCAATTTCCCTTAAGAGCATACAGAGATCACAGTCAGTCTGGGGCAGGTCGCTCTTTTGCTCTCCAGGTCCCCAATAAGACTCCTCATTGGCACAGCAATAGGGTCCAGATCTCAGCCTAGCTGGGCAAGCTAAAATCTCCAGCACCATCTCTGTCCAATCAGTGCTTTGTGTCCCTGCCCAAGTAGCTGACACACATACACTTTGAGATAGGAGTTTATACAACCACACAGACACTTCTGGGGAAGGCTGGCAAAGGTTATCCAGCTGTTCCCCTTTTACCCAGACTATACAGTAGTACCACTTGCCACCACCCAGCTAATACTTATCAGCTACTCAAAGGCCCTTAAAAGGGTGTCCAATTATTACTGTGCAATATTATTATCCAATTGGTAGATGTGACTAAACAGTCAAAGCTTATTTGGAGTGACCTGGACAGTAAACTCTACAGATATGCAATGTAAAGAGTGCTAGGCAAGTTTAGACCCATCCCTAGCTTACCTGTGCTAAGCTAGGAGCAATCCCAAGCCACAGGGCTCCAATCCACTTACATTATGTCTGACGCCCCCCCCCCCCCATGATGTCACCTATATCCTAGTCTTGCACTCAGCTATTTATACTCTTACACTCATGGGACCTGCCTCACACCCTGGGAAAATCTAGGATTCACTAACCTTTCCCTCATTTGCATAGGATTGCCTGCTAATGCATAGTTACATGTACTATTTATCAGATGCTGCACATATTATGGTTTTGTACACAAGTCTGAATTATAAAGCAGTTAGCTACACTCCATTGATCACTTTCAAGATTCTAAAACTTAATTAAGAGAATTCTGCTGGTTTTTTTTCAGCTGCAACATACAGACAGAAATTCAAACAGATGTCATTTTTGTCTACTTAATTTCTGATTAATGGCTGAGTTAAATGCATTGTGATTAGCTTTTTGCATTAAGAAATAATTGCAGTACTAGATGTGTACTTCTATAAGGAGATGGTTAAAGGTAGATATTCATCAGTCGGAGTTTAACTTGTTTTGACCCATTTTATAAAGGAATACGATAAAGAAATGCATTGAATGAAGAGCTTGTTAAAAGGATCTACTGAGTCATGAGTAAGATATGTTAATGTACTTAATCAAATAAAGAAAAGGTAAGCAAAAAAAATAACTATATGACTAGTTTTTCAAATGGCTACTATTAAATCATTTTTGTGCTGCAGGACAATATTCTGTAATATTCCCTTATAAGACCATTAAGAAATGATTAATGTATAGAATACAATTAGATGTAATTATAGCATTAGCACAAACTTGATTTGCGAGAATAACTTATCTCTATTTAAGCATTCAGTTGTCAGTGTCTCATACCTAAAGTTAGCACTGCAGTTTAGGAAGGAAAACCGAAGACCGAAGTAAGAGTGTAAGTAAAAGACAATATGGACAAGGGCAGTCAATTCTGAATTTATGAAATTTGTTTTCTTCACAAAAGGGCACTGATTAATCAACACATAAATGCAGAAAAAAATTGCATATTCCATGGCAACCATTATTATTTGGTATTAATCATGAAAGCTATTAATAAACATTATTTAGTTCTAATGTATTCCTTTCTGGCTTCATTTAATGATGTCCACTATATCATATTAAGGTAAAGGAGTGAAATATTACCTGCAGCAACAAACAGCAAATAAGAGTCACTATGTGATGGGATAGATATCCATCTTAGGATGAGTGCACACACACACACACACACACACACACACACACACACACACACACATACACACACACACACACACACACACACACACACACACACACACACACACACACACACACACACACACACGTACTGATCAAACACAGACACATGTCCCTCTGGGTATGTCTTTAGGGTGTGGGAGAAACATAGATATCACAACAAATACCCACACAGACTTAAAGAGCGCATGCAAGTTCTACACACAAGAGCCTCCATCCAAGCTACATGACTATCATGAGGTAACAATGCTAACTACTGCACCACTGTATGATCCCAGGACAAAGTGCTATAAATTAAAATTAGTATATCCAAAACAAAAAAACACTTCTTCTGGGTAAAAAAAAAAAAAAAAAAAAAAGTGAAAGGAAAAGCAAACAATTGCAATGGATACAAATTCCCCAATTATATTCAGGGAAAGACCTCATTTAAGCACTTCCATCTTTGTCATTATAAATACTTCATAATAACTAAAACATTAAAATTAAATCTGTCCTAGACACACATTTAAAAAAGATGTGGTTAAATTCTGACCAGTAAATATTTGTAGCAAGAAATGTGTTTAACTAAGGATAATCAAACACATAATTTTGAAAATAAAAATATTGAAAAAATAATCACTACCAATAATCAACACTTGTTTTGCCTATTTTAATAGACTTTTAATATTAATAAGTTTGTTTAACCCATGTGCTAAATGTGCACCTATTCTTGTCTGACAACATATTTCAAGTGTATCCAGCAGATTATTTAAATCATCTAATTGTTTTAATAATCAAATCCAAAAGAGCAAAATTATATTTCATAAAATTCACACATTTCTCAGAATGATAACATCACCATTCTTAACAGTACATCACTGTTCCTAATATATTCATTAATTTTACAAAGCCTTTCACTCTTGATCCTAAACGGTGAACAGATTTCTACGTGTAGTCGGTGGTGGAGCTAGCTCTAAAAAGAGCTGTTTTAGCCCTGTGGGCAGCTGGAGCTCTATATAGAGCTGTTACAGATCTCTATGAGCTCTGAGAAGAGCTGTTGTGTGTTTAGAATGCCCTTTCGGGCAGATGCGGTAGTTCTAAAAAGAACTGTTTTGTTTGGTTCACCGAAGCTGTGTCTGTGCCTCCGGCTGGTCTTACCAAAGCTGATACAGATTTCTGTGAGCGCTGAGAAGGGCTGATTTGTGTTTTGAATGCCCGTTCGGGTGTTGGTGGTAGCTCTAATAAGAACTTTTTTGTTTTATTCTTCAATGTGTCTCTGGTTGCTCTTACCAGAGCTTTTGCAGATCTCTGTGAGCTCTGAGAAGAGCTGTTTGGTGTACTGTGAGCTCTGAGAAGAGCTGTTTGGTGTAAGGTGCAGATCCACATGAGCTCTGAAAAGAGCTGTTTTGTGTATGGACACAATGGGCTCTGGGAAGAGCTGCTGCTGTTGTGTCCTTCGGTGTTCCGCGGTGGTGTCGATCTCCGTTGTCCTTCTTGTTGAACAGATCTTCGGTTCTTTTGCTATGTGTGAGTCCTAAAAAGGACTATTTGTGCGCTCCCCTATGAATATATTCATTAATGGCTATTCTGGAGGTCTTCCCAATATAAAAGTCAGTACATGGACTGCATAATGCTAAATAGACTATTTCAGTTCTTTTACAATTAAATCTACCCAGAAACGTAAAATTCCTTTAGATATGTTGCAAAGAAATGTTTCTACCTTCATGAATAATTCTACACCATTTACATAAACTGAAATAAGATGTGTTTAATGAATCCTCAATCTAACTTCTTTCCATATTCAAATATTGTGCTTTTTCTAATAAAAATTTTAAATTGTTTCCACTTTTTCCTATGAAATCTATGGAATGCTTCTCCACCATAAGAACATTCACAGCAGATGTATAAGATGCATGCCATAATATAGATCTCCATTTTGAAATCTCTGATTGCTAACTTTCTTAAAAATTTCTTCCATAAAATCTAATTTATGACCACTTTCAACAAGTAATTGAACTAGATCATATAATTATTTTCTCAAAGCATCAGCATTACTTATTAGCTGTACTAGACTGCTGTGGCTTGTCCTTTTATTACACAGATCTCAACATGGACACTTGATGCATGCATATATTTGTTTGCAAATGTGAGTTTTCTAAACAAATTTGAAAAAAAAAGTCCTAGACTGAACATCAAAAGTTTTGAAAATACCTAAAGAAATAGTCCCCTCTTTACTGCTATTACTTGTAAATCTAAAAAATTAATGCATTTGTACATCTTCTTGCATTACACTGTTCATATTGATGTCAGTGTCTAAACATCTATATGACATGGCATATACAACTGTCATAGTACACAAATAAAGCTTTCACATTCATTTATGCACACCTGTGTGTGGTGTTATACCCTTTGATATCTCTGTGGGTATATGTTGCAGGCTATGAATGTCATTCGTATGGGTGGATCATACAGTTTCCAGTTGTTAAGGTAGTGACTGTAGGAATACTGGCTGCTCCATATTGTGTGCACGTACTACATATGTATATTACTGTACACATCTGTGTGTGTGTATGTATAGTTACATATATATCTATATATATGTATAGCTATATATATTATATATATATATCTATATATATATCTATATATATATATCTATATATATATCTATATATATCTATATATATCTATATATATATATATATATATATATATATATATATATGCCTGTATCTGCATATATGTGTCTGTGTATATGTATCCTAGGGATGGCCATGTCATGTCTGGTCCAGGTTATGGGATCTGCAACACTTGGTACTGTATTACAGGGGGGGGGGGTGGTCGTGCTTGATTGGGTGGGGGGGGTATACTTATTTGTACCAGACGTATATTGTGTGGGGCCTCTCAACCCCATTTGACGTTGCATGAGGACATATATGTTTTGTTATTTCCCTATTATCTACATATTATCTACAGCAGCATGTCCGTATATACCTATGTATGTATGCACATATAAATTTTTTTTTTTTTTTTTTTTTTATTTAACATTTGTTGACCGGGAATGTCCGACTAGGTTCCACAGAGCCTGTTTTCAGCGGAGGCCTGGGGAGAAATGCTCCAGATGCATGTCTTTGGACATATATATATATATATAGATAGATAGATAGATATAGATATATATCTATATATCTATATATATATATATATATATATATATATATATGGGTCTACCTGAAATGGTCAACAAGCCATTTGATCGACTTTCATTTGGTCGACAATTCATTTGGTCGACAGGCAGATTTGCCCCCCTCCCCAATGTTGTGCGACCCTGGAGTTGATATATATATAGTTAGGGGGGTGTGGGGGGCACAGCCCCCCACATTGGGGGGTGTGGGGGTCGAAGCCCCCAACATAAATCTGCTTGGCGACCAAATGAACTGTTGACCAAATGAAAGTCGATCAAATGGCTTGTCGACCATGTGATAGGGATCCATATATATATATATATATATATATATATATATATATATATATATATATATATATATATCTGCTGACATATATATATATATATATATATATATATATATATATATATATATATATATATATATATAACCTGCAGTATATGTTTAGACATGTAGATGTGGACCCATATATCTATAGATGTAGGCATTTGCATGTGTATATGTTCATAAATATTTATATACATATATATATATATATATATATATATATATATATATATATATATATATATATATCTATATATACACACACACATACATATATGTATATGTTGTACCTGGTTAGACATTAATATATTCACTCACACAGATACATCTACATGTTGGAATACATTCTCTGTACTGTTGAATGACTGGGCTGGATGATATGTTTGGGAATACATCAAGGCTATGTATATTTGAGATGGCTTAGTGGTAAATCGCTATGGTGTGCAGGGTCCTGGGTTTCATACTAGCAAAGGCTGCTTATTTTGTTGCTGGGCAGAACATGGGCCATTGGATCCAGAGTGATTAAGGCTTTTTAAAGCAGTTGTAAGTGGGTTTGCGTGAGTTTGCTTGATGGTAAGCACTGCTAACCTCCGGTTACAGTTTCATACACTCAGTTTGCTTCTACTTTGCTTCATCTGTGTAGGCAATGCTTTCCCCAGGGAAAATGCACTTAAACATGCTTACTACTGCTTATTTGTGCTTAAACCGGCTTGCTACTGCCTAAATTTATTATGACACTGATACCTCACATGTGCATTTCATGCAGTACTCAAGTTCACATTTAAATGTTATTATGTAGGTTTTATGGCAAAACGATGTACCAATATGTTCATATACAGATTTCACTTGAAAAATTATATGTGCTGTAGTGGGACTCAAAGCAGGAATGCCTGTTCGTTAAGAGGGTGCTCTAACCACTACACTATTACTGTGCTGCTTTATTTGCATATATACCCATATACCCATGGATACTAGTTCCCCAAACACCCACCCCAACACTTCACTGACACATCAGTAATCCATTCTCCAGTTGGAAACATGGTGTATCCACACCACTATGTACTGGCCACTCCCTACTCCACTGGACCCATCCCATGGGTTGACTCAGTCCAAGTATCCTCCGACATCCCAACCTTTTAGTCCACAAACATTGGTGAAATGAGTGACCAATAGGACACTATTCCCAATTTTTGGGTTGTCCCACCTGGGACACACATGTCTTTATTTCAAGATTAGACTCTATACTTCATTACTTCGTTACTCCAGTTAACAAGACACTAAAACAAATTAATAACTAAGACTATATGATAACGCCAACGTTACACATGTAAACCAATGATGTACGAGTTCGGCAACATTATATTACAAATAAGTCCGGTTTAGTGATTGGCGTTGATGTAGCAGGCAAATCACAGGAATGATTTAAATATTTCATAATGGGAAAGTCCTCACATTTTATTTTTTGAGAACAGCACTAACTTCGAAACTAAATACACAATTATTCGTCCCTTCCCTCTCTCTTCTCGTAAGTCTAATACGATAGTACTGCAAAATACACAATGGAAACAAAACAAAAACTTATTTTGCCTTGGAATTTTATATCCCAGCAAAATTGTGAAAATGTCCCAAATAAATAAATATATAAGCCACAGTGCAGAGAAGGGGGGGAGTCACAGTCTTATCTGTAATGGACTATGAATAAATGTTTATTTAACATCTGTTAACCGAGTATGCAGACTGTTCCAATGAGTCAGGACTCCATGCAGTCATGACTTGAGCCTTAGAGGCCAAACAACACAACTAAACATACACGAGAATCATACCTCTCAACCTCTTAATGTAAGAAGTCTAGCGAAAGCCAAATATAATTGGGGGTGGGGGGTCAAAGATTGGGACATACTGGGATCAATTCAATAGCTCTGCTTGACACAGGCTCAGTAAATTAATCAATGGAGCTGCATAAGCCGACACACCTTGGCTAGGCTTCTAAATGCCCTTCGGCAGATAGCCTAGTACCTACCTATGAACCTATTGCATTTATGGTTATGCACAACCTATTATTCTATCTACTGTCGAGGTTTGTAGGGGCACTTTCATGTTATTTATGTCTGCAAAAGGAATGAATGTGGTACAGGGAATGTACTTCTGCATATAGATGTATGTATGTGTGTATGCATATATATTTATAACGAACTCACTGACCTCCCCGAGGTGGTCCAATTAGAACTGGGCCATCCATCCCTGACACGCCTGGATCCATATTTCATAGCCATGGTTCCTCCACCCCACCCGAGTTCCACATACACACAAACCATCCATTCTCCAGTTGCTATCTCAGCCATAACACACCTCCACACATTGCCCTCTACCCAGCATTAGGGAACCTATACGTATGATGTCTCAACCAATGTATCATCAGGCTCTCCCAACCTTTTAGTCCTTTAACATACCTGCCCTGGCTTGTGTAATGATCGGAAGTCCAAACAACCTGCAATTTTTGGTTAGTCCCACCAGGGACTACCCTGTAATGGTTTGTAAGTTAGACTTAGCAGGTCGATAATGTTACTCCCACTGGTAGTATCCTGCCTGTGGTTCAGACCTCCCAACCAACCTGAGTAACTCATTTTTACCGAATTTTGTGGTCCCAATAATGGGGTGCCATGATTCCCGAGTGTCACCCCTTAATTTCCAATTTTTTCATCTATTTATTTCAATTTTCATGCTTTTGGGGCTGACGTCATCATGTGTGCGATGACATCAGCTCCGTCGGACCGCGCGCATCTGTTTGAATGCTGTAAGGGCAGAACGGCATCTGTTTGAGCAGAATTATTGTTTAGGAGGACTTAGGACTGCTGCCATGGATGGATGAATTTCACAGCAGAACGTGCCGTGCATCAGCGGATTTCTGTTTGGGAGGATAGATGCATTTCACAGCAGAACATGCTGTTTGGGAGGATGGATTTCACAGCAGAATGATGGATTTCTCAGCAGAATGGTTCAACGTGCATCAGCGGATTTCTGTGAAGTCGGCCAGTCTGAGCAGAGTCAGGTACCTAATAAAGCTGTTGTGCTACCAGTGGTCCTTTGATGCAAACCTCAGCATTTCTTTTATTTGGAAAAAGTCACAGACAGAGCTTATAGTTTTTAATGACCTGTGTGTATCTTCAGAGAGTTTGAGTTCTCATTCAACGATGACTGACTGACTTACTCTGAACCTATTACTCAAATGCATGTAAGTTTAAAACAAACACTGCATCAAGCTGCTTCTTCTCTAACATGACTATTTTGATAGTCAAGGAAAAACACCATACTTTTATTAATTGGTGGCATTCTAACTGGGACCGATAATTCAGTGTCAGTGATACTACAGTATAAGCTTAAATAGCAATGACTGATGGGAAATGACAGATTCAGCTGTAATACCATCCTTTAGGAAGCCTTGGAAAATTTTGCATCTTGAAACTAAAA